>NC_090451.1:160882907-161207074 GCF_031143425.1 Pleurodeles waltl
TTTTCCTTGGCATTTAATTTGTCTTTACTGCTTAATCGAGTTGTAGTTGCCACATAACTCAGTCATCTGTTGCTGAATAATTCCATTGGCTCTGCCTAAAGTACTGACTGCCATCTTGTCCCATGTCACACCAAGCTATCTTATTCCAGGTCCTTGAAATGAAGACTGTGTATATTTAAAGCTTCCATGCTTCAAAATAGTCTGGTTTTTCAACATCAAATGAAGGTCGGATGTCAAGGGAGCCGTCATTATATTCCTTCTTTTCTTTGTCATTGAAACTGGAGACGGGTCTATAATTGTCACTCCTTTGTGATTCAACCTTTATTTGCATAGTAATAAAATGAGGAGATCCTTCCATTTTTGAAATGCTTGACTTAAATTTTCGTGCACTGCAAGTTTTATCACCTAAACCCAGACATTGCTTTGACAATTCTGTTTTTACTTTACTTTCCTTTCATTACACATAAACTTAATTGACACAATATGAAATTGACCCCACTTTGAGCTATTTAACTTTATAATAACTAGACAGCGAGTAAGGAACACCTCTGCCTGCACCTCAGCTAATCGCTCTCAATCCCCTTAGTGTTCATAATGTGATCCAACTACCGCATTATCCCCTTAATCCCCTTACTCGGAAATCCAAATGTGATTCTATTTTTCAGAAAGCATTTTCTATTTTACCAAACAGTTCGTCCCTTAGCAAATTAGGCCATTAGGGTTCATACTATGAACAAATGCTGTCAAGTCCATGGTTACCATGGAAACCTACCTTCTGCAATATCCGTAGGATGAGCTGTGGTTTTATTGGAACAGCTGTTTAATTTCTAATATGCGACATCACAGCCACATTTATTTACCAGCCCTCGTCATGAGATTATTAGTGACTAACTTGCAAATATTGTCAAAGTGAAATTCCTAAGACTTGCCAATGTGACTGACCCTAAAACATTCCACCTCCTGGTACTTCCATGGTATCTTTCAGACTCTGGTGTACTGGACCTCCTGGGAGGTATGACCTTCAACCCAGAGAATGAATTCTTATTTGGATTGGATGTGGAAGGTATTTATATGAGGACACATTAAGGGTTGTTGAAACTATATTGCTGAAAACAAGATGGGACTATATCACACCTAAGAACTTTGTCTTGGACTGCATGCACACGGCTCTCACACGTAACTTTGAATTTGAGGGTAAATTATTTCTCCAAGTACATGGGACATCCATGGTAGTACATTTGTGCCTGGCATTCCTGTATATATGTACCATCCTGAAAGAGCTTGTATCTTGGGACACAACAATGCTTACTATGATAAAATCACAATATGAAAAAGATACTTTGACAATGTATTTTTGATGTGGCATGGCATGGAGTCTGAGGCTAATGAGCTTGTGGTCTAACTTAAAAATGTGGATCCATTCCTGAGATTCATATGCACCAAGAACAATGATGAATTGAAATTCTTTTACTTGCAGATTTATGCAGTCGAGGGAACATTACAAACAGAAGTGTATTATAAACCACCAGACAGAAACAATCTTCTGAGGCACAGTAGTTTCCACTCTAGGAGCCTACAGAAAAACCTACAGGTTGAACAGATCCTGCATCTCTGGAGGAACTGCACAATGAAGAAAGATTTTAGGAAATGCACAGATTTCTTGACATCTAAACTAGTTGACCGTGGCAACCCCCAAACAACTGTGGCTAAGGTAGAAAAAACAGCCTGCAATAGCAATTGGGATTTATTGTTGGAGACGTGTAAAGAAACCCAAGAGCAACCCTATATGTGTTACCACATACAGTCCACTGTCGAATGAGATGAAGAAAATAATCAATAAACATTTGAGGTTTCTGAGCTCGTGTTATCTGGATTTGGAAAAAATCTGTTTTCCTTCAGAAGGTCGAGTAGCCTACATGATCAATTGGTGTATACGAGATCAAGAGCCCTCCATGAGTGTTCAAGTCAAAAATCCCTTGGGCAACTACCCATGTGGATGGTGCAATGTATGCCATCTGACCAAGAAGAAAAGAGAGTTGGACCTGGGCCTTGACACACCATGAGTCTTACATAACTGAAGCAAATGTAACACAAAGAATGTAGTGCATGTGATTATATTTACATGCGGACATAAATGTATAAGTATTGCAACAAAATCATTGAAGACCCGCATTGATGATGATAGAAGCATCTTTAGGTGCAAAAAGACCACAACCAGATTGACATGAGATTTTCTGAAGGCAGAGCATAATACAATTTGGTTGGTTTGTAATTAAACAGAGACCAGAAGGGAAGGGATCAGGCCTGGTCCTTATTCAGAATGGAACAAAGATGGGTGTAAGGCTCTAAACTGACAAAAGGGGACTAACTGATGATGTACCATGGTCCCAGTTAAGTTTGAGATAACTGTCATCTTACATAAACCACTTAACCCCTAGCACTCCTTGGGACATTAATTATAAGCACAATATATTGAGAGGGTTGTTTGGTCCATAAGGAGGCATTGCTCCTTCATGGGATATGTGGGCTCCTGTACTTTATATTGCTAACCTTTGAATAGGCCTTCATTGAATATAGAATCCAACTCTGTGAATAGTAGGTTAAGTATTATTTTAGGCCTGCTCAGAGTTCTGCTGTGCGGAACTCTGTGAAGTGCTGAAAAAACTCAAACGTGCTACATGGAGTTACATGAGTGGCTGAATTTGAGTAAGTCACCCTGTTTGCGCTGATTTTCACCACCAGGAGTTTATCCCACCCTGTAAAATCATCAGGAATGGTATCACGCGGTGCGCCAGAGGGTGCTAACTTCTTTGTTTCTCGACACGAGCAGCAACTTTCTCAACGTGAGCGGTAGTGACCTGGTCCAACCACCCACATTCAGATATCTTGTTAGCCAACTTAGTGATTTCACTCATTCACCAACTTAACATTGGCGAGCCACCTGAGAATGAAACACACCTCTCTACTTCACTTTGCAGAGTATTGCAACACCGCGCGGACAGGAGAAAACTCTGCAAACTCCACCAGCAGAATGGAATTGTTTGCCCACCCCTAATTATATTCCCTTACAATATTGACCCTATGCAGTATCCTGCTTATAAGACACATGGGCAGTAAATGAACTCCGTCGGATGTACGGAACCCTTCTGCTTTCTCTGCCCTTCCTTACTGATTATACACAAATTGCAGGACCTTTGGAGACCCCACCATTATTTGTGGCAACCCAATAAGTGGTAGGGTTGTGATCTGCATGTATGGGTCTTTATATAATCACCCATTTTCTTCTAAAATAAAATTTAAAAATAATAGATGCCCTTTCCTGGTAACGAGTGTCGCCTATGGTAAACCACTAACAACTATTTCTTGATAAAAGTATTTAAACAATATTGGCTGAATTGAGCCTTGTGTACGGAAGACAAAAGGCTGATGGACGGAGTGCTGAACAATGCAACCACTCACCCCCAGTCACAGATCTGGGTTTAATCCATCGTTCTTTTGCTCACCATGCCACTCCAGTTTGGACCCAGCCATATGCAAATCAGTCTTGACCCTGTTCTTCATGGGAACAGTCCAGCCCGAACTGCCAAGCCAGGTCCTCCCTGGACCGGAAGCAAGCATCCTGGGACCGGTTTCAGGGTATCACAGTTCATCAGCCAGGCTAGCTTGAATCCACTGGCACAGTGAGCACGGGACCCGCGTCTGGGCATACCCTTCCCACTTAGGGCAACTTTAGAAACACAAAAGGATGATGGATGGGGTTCTGAACAATGCAAACACTCACCCCAGTCACAGATCTGGGTTTAATCTATCGTCGTAGGTCCAAACTGGAACGGCATGGGTAGCACAGAAATGATGGATTTAGGCCCAGATCTCTTTACTGGGGGTGAATGTTTGACACTGTTCAGCATTCCGTCCATCAACTGTTCTTTTTGCATTTGTTGCCCCAAGTGGGAAGGGTATGCCCAGACGTGGGTCCCGTGCTCCCCATGCCACTGGAATCAAGTTAGCCTGGCTGATGAAGGGTGATATCCTGAAACTGGTCCTAGGATGCTTGTTTCCAGTCCAGGGAGGACCTGGCTTGGCAGTTCGGGCTGGACTGTTCCCATGGGGAACAGGGTCAAGACTGATTTGCATATAGCTGGGTCCAAACTAAAACGGCATGGGTAGCAAAAAAAACAATGGATTTAGGCCCAGATCTCTGTACTGGGGATGAATGTTTGACATTGTTCAGCATTCCGTCCATCACTAGTTGTTTTTGCATTTGTGTACAGAAGAGGCAGAATCCGTCTTAAGAAGGGAGTCGGGAGATAAAAAAGATCCATCCAGCTCAGACTCTGCACAGATAAACTACATCACCCGTTAGGCTTTCAGGCTGGGCGCACACTGCATGTGTTGAAAGTGTTTTTTAACCACGATCGTTCATAAGTTCATAAGTTCATAAGTTGGTATTAACAGGTTTGTGGGTGTGGTGAAATCCCTAATATCTCCTCTTTGGTTTCTCCTGAGA
Source organism: Pleurodeles waltl (assembly GCF_031143425.1). Lineage (NCBI taxonomy): Eukaryota > Metazoa > Chordata > Amphibia > Caudata > Salamandridae > Pleurodeles > Pleurodeles waltl. Next base: position 160,887,415 of record NC_090451.1, read on the forward strand.
TTTGAAGTTTTTAATTCTACCCTGGGCAATCTAAACAATAAAGGAGATAGCTTGGATATTCTCAGAGGCACTTTTATTCTAATAAGAGCTGATTCCCTACATTACCAGGACATACTTTAGTCTGAGCTCCCTTTCCCAACACAAGAGCCTTTTTTGGGTTAAGTTTGAGACCCTTGGGTTAGTACTATCTTAACTTGACAGGGCAGACTGGCCAAGGCTGAAGCATGCCACAATTATGTGGGTGAGGCCTCTCCATCCATAAATATTATTTGTCCACCTAAGAGGGCAACAATCATTAGTTCAGAGACAGAGGACTGCTTATTTTTGGATTTAGTGGGGTGAATCAGAAGCCTGCTCTACCTTTTGTGTGTACCAACAACCCAGATGATTTACCACAATCTTGATTTGAGAATGCTAATGATTAAAGTACAGTTTTCAAAACCAATTTCAAATATCAAAATGTAATCCAACTAATAAATCTGAAATAGAACTGTGCATTTCTGCCTCGATTTTTAATTTGTGCCTGAAGATTCAGTCTTTCGAAGATAAATCCTAAAGGGTGTGGCACAATTATTTATAGAGAGTGTGCAACAGAAGGTGTTCAAGTAGTCCAAATCAGGTCAGTCATATGATTGACTGTTGTTAGGGGTGTTCAGTAAGAATTCTATTTCAGCAGGGTTGAGTTTTTGGGACATTCACAAGATTATTCGCATGAGGGTCTGAGTTTGAAGACAGTTGTCTTCAAATATATAAACATTTAAGTACAGCTGAGAATAATCAGCCTAGATATGAAAAGAGCAGTTTAAGTTAACAAAAACTATTTCTTGGGGATCATCATAAAGATATTGCAAGTGGTTGCAACGAGTAAACTGTGAAGGAGTGGTGTAGGATTTGACATAGCATCAATTACAACAGTTTTTCCTTATATGAGTGGATGCAGGTCTGAACTATGGTTTTACAAAACCTCAAATTTTGTTTAAAGAAATGCAGATCATTTTGGTGAAATTAGGTGCATTTTACAAATTACCATTTGCGGTACCTTGAGTAACTTCTTTGTGAGGGTATACCTCACATAAGAAGTCACATGAAATATCACCAGGTGAATAGTTTGAGGAGAAAATCTCAATTGACAGGAAAATACCTCTTGGCACAATATGTGCTACTCAAACCAGTATCTCTCAGGCAAAAGTCACATAACTTTTTGTATTATGTGAAATGGAGAAAACATTTTCCACATTTTGCTGAAAGTGAAACTTGAAAACGTAGGGAGGATGAACTAATGAAACAAATATTTTGTACGGGCATGGTCATAATCCTAAAACGAAAAATAGGGAGAGGAGGGGTGGCTGTGAGGTTAAAGCAGGCTTGTCACAAATCCTCCCTCAACTAAATTGTCAACCAAAAATGTGACTTTCCTAGTCATAACTTCACCCTGAGATGGTGGTAAGAGATTTTTTCCATAGTAGTATTTTGCTCTTGTTTCTTCAACAGATCCTCTTGGAGCATCTTTATTAAGAACCCTCACCCAAAGGCGTGGCTTGCTTCATCATAGGTTTTTGCCTCCTTGCAGGCAGGCAATGCAAATCTTCATGGGCCACTATAAAGTGGGGATCTTTAGGTGGAAACTATTTCTCTGCTTGTAATTGGTGATGGTGCATGGGTGGTAATAGTGGATGTCATGTATAATGAACAAAAAAGTGAGTTTAAAATTATTTAGAAATTCCTTCAAGAATTTATTTAGTGATGTGGATTCATGCAAGGTTAATACATTATGAGGACTGATTGAACAGTAGTCCTTTTGTAGTATGTCTATTCTGGTCTACATGTTTGACATCAAGCTATCTGAAAAGGTCATATTTCATCAGGACTTAATATTTTTCATGTTACTATAGAAGTCAATACTTAGGTTTGTGCCCTTATTTTCTTTGTTATACTAAACAGTGTGTTCACGAAAACTTTGTTACTCTTGTGCCCTCAGGGGAAATGGACCCATAGATTTAAATCTGTGGTCCCCTATAGGAATCCGAAAGAGCAAGCCACACAATCCAGTAATTGTAATGGTGTTTCTGTTCAAGAAATTCAAGTATAGAAATGACTACAGAAAAAAACTGATAGCACTGTCTCAGGGTAGAAATATGACCAGGAACATCACATTTTTTGGTTGGCTGTCGTCAGAATCCCTCAATCAACACTCACATGTTTTTAGTGTTTTAAAGAATGAAATAAAGGCTTGAGGTATAAAATGCCATGAACATGTCAATAAGGATAAGTATTTATGCACCACTAGAGTAGAAGACATACAAGGCAGCTTCAACTGTTTTCAGCATGGCAGTTCAGTGCTGCAGCCTGCTGAAAATCATGACTGGAGGTTATCCAGGAGGATTTGTTTCTTAGATGAAAGCTTCACAACTGTAAGGTTTCTGAGGTTGTAGGTCAGCAGCGTATATGGAGGTCATTTTGAGAACTCTGGGTTAACCAATGTGAAAAAGGTGTCAATCACACTGGTCCTCCAAAGGCAGGGTGCTAATGAACATCCTTGCTCAAATTCACTGGAATGGGTTTGGAAAGTGGATTGTTGTACTCACCTTGGAAACTGTACTACCTAGATAAATTAGTGAGATAGCTTTCAAAGGTGTATAGAAATAAGGTCATCCGTTCCTTTGCTATAGCATTCATGAAATAGTATAATTTAAGTGATCCAACTCTTTCTAGATAACAATTTCACCAAATGATATTATGGAATAATTTCCACTGTAGGAGTTGGTGCCTTGTACCATTATGTAGGATAGGATCAAAAACCTATGTATATGTTATTCAACACTATGATAACTTGCTTCATTCAGCTAACAGGTGGATGACGGTGTCATGGTGGAGTGCCTTTTAGACAGCATCTCCTGGGCGCTCAGCTTGGTTAAAAAAGCAAGTCCTAAGATAAAGCATTGTTCAAGTATACATGAATGAGGTGTAGGTAAAACTGTTAGTGCTTTCTTTTTGACAGCGAGGCTGCTCGTATATCTCCAGCTGTTTTTTTTTTTTCCCCCAGCAGGATGGAGGAGTATTGGGGATCTATTTTTAAAGGAAGTAATGTACTATCGGGGACTTGGCTTGGTTCCCTTTACCAAATAAATTCTACTGGGGTATTCATTTGATGTGGTACTGAAAATAGAACCTCCACAAATGTACTTGTTGCTGAGTTATGGATTATAGCGGGATGAAGAGGTTCACTGTGGTAGCTAAAAATGATATGCACCAATGAGCCGAAATACGCAGCCCTGGCAAGTAATGGTTGGACTCAGTCGTAGTTGATACCTAGGCTTGAGTGAAATTCACATAATTTGCTTTGACGTATTACTTGAAAGGTCTGTGAAATTTCAGCATACTGAGTAGTTTAGTGATAATTTTTTCCAATGAATGTCACATTCACAATAACTTTTTTACGCGAGTGGTGCATAAGTACATGGAGTAGTGTAATGGCATAGTTTTCAGGAATTTCACTTAACAAGCATAACATGAAATTCCTAAAATTACGAGAATCAATGGGGCATAGTTTATATTTCTCCCAGACCTGCTGCTAAACTAATTTGGATGGTCAATTTAGTAGATTTGGTTTTCAATTCTAGGATGCTGAAGTATTCTCTTTATGAATGATCTATTTTTGTATGAATGATCTTTACTCTGTGGCAACTTAGGGAAAACATTAAACAAATGACAATGTTTTGAGGTTTTAAACTTTTTAAATAGAGGTTATGTTTCATTGTTTTCTTTGGTTGGTAAATCAATTATATCTTTCCTGTTTTCACAGGAAGGACTCTCCTTCGTCTTAGAAGTCATCTATCCATGGATTATTATAATTTAGTCTTTTTGGGGCAAATTTAAGAAGGCCTAGCACCACATTAGCGTCATTTTTTTAATGCTATTGTGATGTTAGGCTTAAAAAATTGCTGTGCCATATCTACAAAGTTGTGCAATGCATGCAGTGTGCCACTTTGCGACCCTTTGCGCCACATTATGCATGCGCCATGCATAATGTATGCAAAGGGGGCGTTCTGGCACAAGGAGGCCCACATAAATGGTGCAATAAAATCTACAAGATTTTATTGCAAATTTTTTGGCATCATTTTTGATGCCTGCTGAAAGCAGGCGTTAAAAGGGCACACCTATTGTATGCAATGGGCCTCCATGCACTTTGCTCCACTGGCACCAAAGTTTTTGATGCTAGTGGAGCCAAGCTCCAGAATAGCGTCAAAATTTGACTGTATTGTTCCTAATACCTCCATGATGCGCTGTATCATAAATACGGTACGCACATTGGTGGTGTTAGGGTGGCACAGGGGGACACAATAAAAGTTGCTCCTCATTGGCTGCAGTGCCACTTTTCTTAAATTTGGCCCTTTGTTTTTAAGCACTGAGGGCCTAGTTTAAGAAAAGTGGTGCTGCATCCCTTCTTGTGCCCATTAGCTCTCCTCTATCATCACCATGTGTGCACTGTATTTAATATACAGTTTCCATGGCGCAGGGTAGGGGCAATAGCATAAAGATTTTTGATGCTATTGATGTAGTGTGTAGGATTAGCGCCAAGATTTTGGTGCTAATTCTGCACAGTACATAGGAGCCAATTGAAAGCAATGGTTTGCTGCCCCCTTTTAACACCTGCTCTGTGCAGGTGTTAAAAGTAGCTGCAAAAATGACTCATTGGAATCTTAGATTCCACTGCCCCATTTTTGTGGTCCTCCTAATGGGGGAACGCCCCCTTTGCATTATGCCTGGTGCAGACATAATGTGGTGCAAGGGGCTACAAAGCGTAAATATGGCACTGCGAATTTGGCCTCGTTGGGCCACACTAGGGTTTAAAAAAAGAAAAAAGAAAAAAAAGACGCTAATGTGGAGCAAGGAGGCACTAGGCCCTCTTCAATCTGGGCCTGGGTTTCTTTGGATAATTTTGTGAGGCGCGTTCTAATGTATGCATCATTGTCATTGAAGATGAGCCCTTTTCAAGATGTACTCTTAAATGAGACAGTTTCTAGTTTAGAATTTAAACTTTTCTTCCTTTATTAAAATCAAAGTGGGCAGATATAGTTAACATCTGCTATGGTGGAGACTGAAGGAGATTTTACTGTTTGCTACTTGATTCCAACATTCATTTCGACATAAAAATTACAATGATGCATAATGCAAATGACACATCTTGGGCCCCCATAATAAAATCAGTTACACTAGAGGTTACACAGTCGGGGCAGTAAAGCACCCTGCCCAGCATCACCCACCTGCCCCTCCTTCTGGCCCAGCATCTAATCAGAAAATGGAGCCCAGATCTTCAGCCCCCTTTTCCTTGCCTTTTTACCCTTCTGCCGGTGTAAGGCACTCTCAAGCTTTTAAATAGCCATCATTTGGTCAGCCATTGCCCAAAAAGAAGGGGACTCAGGATCAAGCAGAGGCGATAAATAGAAAAAGTGTGTGCTTTTGGTGACACTTTCTTCTTGAATTCCAAGCAGTATCAGCTGGGGAGTAATCGACATTCTCAGCTTAAGCTTCCTGTTCAGGAAACTTGAAATTTAACCAGTGAGCCCCGGGCAGCTGGCAAACATGTGAATTGACTATGTCCCATAGAGATGACATCTTGGGCACCAGGACCCCTTGTCTCCACCCCACTGCACATTCTTCCCTGGCATATTATACAAATTAAAACAGGTTCTATAGTGTTGGGCCAATACGTGTGTAGAAAGAAAGAGAGAATGAGTGAGATGAAGAGACTTCAAGAGAATAGAGTTGAGGGTGGAGAATTTCTCCTGCCACTTTTCAGAGTGTTTATTCAAATTGTCCTTCATAAGCTGGTTCAACAAACAATATATTTCCCCAATTGGATGACGCCTTAAACTTAAAAGTAAGCCTACTGAATTCACTCAGAGAAATCCGGCAGGGCCACCTCCCATCCAGCTAAGGAAATCCCTGATTTGTGGAATTTTAAAGAATTACCTGTGCCCAACCAAATAGTCCCTAATAAGATCCTCAAAAGACACTAAACATATATATGGGAAAAACTCCCCCAGCCTAGTGAGCCCTAGTCACTTCCAGTGGGAAACACCGGTATCCTGGAATATGTCTAGTAATAAAGGATTATTAGACATAGGTGTATATTTCAATCAGCTGATACCCAGATGTTTGCGCACAGCTGCCCTTACCTTAAAAGTGTCCAGCAGAGTCTTAAATCAAACCTTTTTAAAATATCAAAATTCAACATGCCTCCAGAGGCAACCAAAAGCCTCTTTCCCAAGTACAAGCACATACTGCGAGGGATCATTAGCTGCAGCCTGCAAGTCTGGATTCTCTTCCTGAAGCAAAATGTAACTTTGTTCAAGAGTAGTCTCCCGATAATATAATTTAAGATTGGGTACTGGCCATTGTCCTCCCTCCCATGAGAGCATCAAGAACCTCAAAGCTCTCCTGGTCTAACCGTAGGACCATAATAATCTTGTCATTATGTCCTCCAATCTTTTAAACAAAAGATTCTCTACCTCAAATGGAATAGCTAGAAAGAAATTTAAAATGTTCGGGAGAAGCAACCTTTTAAGGATGTTACATCGACTACCAAAGAGAGATGTAAGTTAGTTATCCAGGAGAGGTCCTTACTGGCTCTCACTTTTAGGGGCTCAGAAATAGAGCCTGTAATCAGGTCAACATTGGTCAAGAACCTCCTGAACGGAATAGCTTCTCTTCCTATCCCTTCTAAAGCAGTCTTGGGGTCTGGGAGAACCAGTGCTACATTGTCGGCATTTGCCAAGGTCATCGTACCCCACCCATTAAAGTGCTATGGCATAATTGCGGGGTTACCGCAAGTGTCCATACATACAGATGAGTATAGATGAGAGTAAAGGAAAACAAGGACATCCGTGCCTTTTCCCCCTTTGTATCTTGATCGGATCTGAATACCAAACCTCTCTACAATGACCCTAGCCATGGGATCTTTAAATAAAGCACCAATGGCCTTAACGAATCCTTTTCGCATAGCATCCCACTGTACCAACAGGAGACTCTATCAAAAGCTTTCTCAGTGTCCAATAATATTAAAGACATAGGGTCCCGCCTGTACCTGGAGCATCGAAAAGCGATATCACATGATGAGTGTAGTCTGTCATCCACCTCTGGGGAATGAAGCTGTGCTGTCGAGGAGACATAGGGGGTCATTCTGACCCTGGCGGTCGGTGATAAAGCGGCGGCCAACCCGCCAACAGGCTGGCGGGCAAAAAAATGGAATTCTAACCCTGGCGGGAACCGCCAACACAGGCCGCCACTTTAACACTCCGACCGACACGGCGGGACCGACAAACAGCGCGGCGGTCACCGCCAACAGGCAGGCGGCAAACAATGTACCGCCCACCCTATCACAACTCACCAATCCGCCACCTTTTCCGGGGCGGGAGCCCCGCCGATAAAAACACGGCGGAAACAGACTACGAACGGGAAAACGCTCACCTATACACACTCCACGAGGAAGGAGGACAGCATGGAGCCCGAATTACACATTCTACCAGCTATTGTCTACCTGCTCATCTACCAGGAGTACGAACGCCGGCGCAGACGACAACGGTGAGTACTGCACCTACGACACAGGCGAGGGGGGAGGAGGAAAGCTTACGGGCACACACATGCGCCATACACCCACCCCCCCACCACAAATACCTACACCCCAATGCCGAGCAACAAGTCAGAGTGACACCACACAAACCCCCCGGAATAATGCAAAGACACAATTTAAATGATCTATAAAATATATGTATAAATAGCTCCATTGAAGGAATGGCAAATATGCCATATAAAAGATACAAAAATAAGGAATAAACATAGTCAACAATATATCCATAGGCAAAAAGTCCTGCACATTCCGTCAAAGTTCCATAGTCCGTGGGCCAATGTGCACAAACACATGGGCAAAGCCCACACAGGAGACCAGATACCATTGGAGAGAACACTGCAGGGGCATCAGATGATAAAACTACAGGCACCTCAGGGGGAAGGGAAGGGGGGGGCACCTCAGCCACATGAGTCCACGATGCCAGATCCACGAGGGGCCTCCATGCCCACTGTCCCATCCTGGGGAGTGCAAAACCACAGTCTCACAAGTCCCTACAGTGGGAGGCTTGCCCACTGTCCCATCCTGGGGAGTGCAAAGCCAGTGTCTCACAAGTCCCTACAGTGGGAGGCTTGCCCACTGTACCATCCTGGGGAGTGCAAAGCCACAGTCTCTCAAGTGTCTACAGTGGGAGGCTTGCCCACTGGACCATCCTGGGGAGTGCAAAGCCACAGTCCATCAGATGGATTACCGACTCCACTGTTATTGGAGGAGGCATGGTACCCAGAGTGCTTCCTGAAGCCCTGCTCGACACAGAACCGGCACTGTCAATGGGCCAGCGGTGCTTGAGATGAAGGGCCCAGCGGAGCGGTGCTTGAGACGGCGGTGCCCCGCGGAGCGGTGCTTGAGACGGCGGGGCCCAGGGGAGCGGTGCTTGAGACGGCGGGGCCCAGCGGAGCGGTGCTTGAGACGGCGGGGCCCAGCGGTGCGGTGCTTGAGCTGAAGGGTGCTTGACAGGAAGGGCCCAGCAGAGCGGTGCTTGACAGGAAGGGCCCAGCGGAGCGGTGCTTGAGATGAAGGGCCCAGCGGAGCGGTGCTTGAGATGAAGGGCCCAGCGGTGCGGTGCTTGAGATGAAGGGCCCAGCGGTGCGGTGCTTGAGATGAAGGGCCCAGCGGTGCGGTGCTTGAGACGGCGGGGCCCAGCGGTGCTTGAGACGGCGGGGCCCAGCGGTGCGGTGCTTGAGACGGCGGGGCCCAGCGGTGCGGTGCTTGAGACGGCGGGGCCCAGCGGTGCGGTGCTTGAGACGGCGGGGCCCAGCGGTGCGGAGCGGTGCTTGAGACGGCGGGGCCCAGCGGAAACGGTGCTTGACAGGAAGGGCCCAGCGGAAACGGTGCTTGACAGGAAGGGCCCAGCGGAGCGGTGCTTGAGACGGTGGGGCCCAGCGGTGCGGTGCTTGAGACGGCGGGGCCCAGCGGAGCGGTGCTTGAGACGGCAGGGCCCAGCAGAGCGGTGCTTGAGACGGCGGGGCCCAGCGGAGCGGTGCTTGAGATGGCGGGCCCAGCGGTGCGGTGCTTGAGACGGCGGGGCCCAGCGGTGCGGTGCTTGAGATGAAGGGCCCAGCGGTTCGGTGCTTGAGAGGAAGGGCCCAGCGGTGCGGTGCTTGAGAGGAAGGGCCCAGCGGTGCGGTGCTTGAGATGGCGGGGCCCAGCGGTGCGGTGCTTGAGATGGCGGGGCCCAGCGGTGCGGTGCTTGAGATGGCGGGGCCCAGCGGTGCGGTGCTTGAGATGGCGGGGCCCAGCGGTGCGGTGCTTGAGACGGCGGGGCCCAGCGGAGCGGTGCTTGAGAGGAAGCGCCCAGCGGAGCGGTGCTTGACAGGAAGGGCCCAGCGGAGCGGTGCTTGACAGGAAGGACCCAGCGGGGAGCGGTGCTTGAGATGAAGGGCCCAGCGGTGCGGTTCTTGTCCCGCCGGGGCCCTGTTCAGCGGTGCTCCTCCCGGTGGGGCCCGTTCAGCGGTTCTTGTCCCGGCGGGGCCCTGTTCAGCGGTTCTCCTCCCGGCGGCGCCCTGTTCAGCGGTTCTCCTCCCGGCGGCGCCCTGTTCAGCGGTGCTCCTCCCGGCGGCGCCCTGTTCAGCGGTGCTCCTCCCGGCGGCGCCCTGTTCAGCGGTGCTCCTCCCGGCGGCGCCCTGTTCAGCGGTGCTCCTCCCGGCGGGGCCCCGTTCAGCGGTGCTCCTCCCGGCGGGGCCCGTTCAGCGGTTCTTGTCCCGGCAGGGCCCTGTTCAGCGGTGCTTGTCCTGTGTGTCTAGGGAGCCAGACCTGGGCAAGACTTCCCGCTCATTCAACATCCGAACTTGCGGTCGCGGCGCACTCTTGTGATGGAGTCCTGGGCCCGTGGGTGTCGTCCGTCACACCCGGAATGGGGCTGGTGGGGCCCTCCTGGGCAGCTCGCCTGCTACCTGACTTCTCCGCCCTGCTGCCCTTGCCCTCCTTCGCTGGAGCTCTGTGGCCCTTGCCTCCCTTGGATGATGTGGCAGGTGACGGGGCAAGGCTACTGTCCTTGGTGGCAGCCGTCTCAGGCTTGTCGCGCCGGGCCTTTTTCTTTTTTGTCCTCTTCCCGGGGGGGGGCTGGCTGTCCCCTTGCTGCTGGCCGATGTTCCTGCCCTAGGATCTGGTGGACTCCAATAGCCCTCCACTATGGTCACAGTAGATGCAGGGCTGGTGGTGGCTGAGGTGCTTTTTTTACTCTTACCAGATGGAGGGGGTGGGTCAGTGATTGGAACGAGCACAAGGTTCGAAAGGAAAAGGACTTTGGAAGGACAGGGACGGGTAGGTGTAGTGGGTTTGGGAGTGGAGGAAGAGGATGTGGTTGTAGGAGAGTCAAGTGTGCTGTCTTTGGGTGCAGGTGTTTGTGACGGAGGCTGTCGTGAGGTGGATGGCTGTTGGGTGGGTGGCTGCCTGCGTTTGTGTGCTTTGGAAGAGGGGGTGACAGACACACTGGCAGAGGACACAGGGGACGTGTAAATGGCAGTGGGGGTGGTGACTGCACGTGTGCGGACTGTAATGGAGGGTGTGCTGGTGATGGAAGTACTTGCTGATGGTGGTGTGCATGCAGGTGTGAGTGGAGACGTCACAGGGAGGGAGGAGGGAGATGAGGAGGTGGGGGACACAGAGGCGGTAGTGACTGTTGGCATGTCTGCATCTGGATGTTGCTTGGGTGAATGCTTGTGGGATCTGTGGTGCTTATGTCTGGATGAGCTGCCCTTGGGTGTAGAGGTGTGTGCAGGCTGATCTGATGGTGTGGATGGGATAGGCAGAGGAACAGGAGACTGGGACTGGGTGGAGGGAGTCAGAAGAGGGAGGCTGGAGACAGGGACAATGGCTGCCGTCAGTGCTGAGGCCAGAGCGTTGAACAATCGCTGATGGGCAGCCTGACCCGAATGAATGCCCTCCAGGTATGCATTGCTCCGATGCACCTCCCTTTCTACACCCTGGATGGCATTCAAAAGGGTAGACTGCCCAACAATGAGTGTCCTGAAGAGGTCAATGACCTCCTCACTGAGGGCAGCAGGGGTAACTGGGGCAGGGCCTGAGGTGCCTGGGGCGAAGGAGATGCCCGCCTTCCTGGGCGAGCGGGCATGGAGCGAAGGCTGAGGGGCTGCTGGGAGGGCGGGGCTGGTGCGCTGGGTGGCGGCTGTACCTGTTGTGGCGGTGGGCACTGATGTTGCCACCACCGCTAGGGAGCTCCCTTCCGAGGACGTGTCGGTGTCGCTGACGTCTCCACGGGTCCCCGTTGTGGAGCTCCACTCGCCCTCCGTCTCACTGGTGTACTCGGAGTCTGTTGTATGGCCCTCCGGGGCCATGTGAGATGCAGCTCCCTTGTGCGCCGATGCCACTTCTCCTCCGCCTGATTATGCTAATGCACACATGAACAGGAAGACAAAGAAAATGGGGGGGGGGGGGGAGAAATGAAGACCGGTTGAGTGCATGCATTGGCAACACCGTTGTCGGAGAGGACAGACACAGAAGACCCCTGAACTAGGCCGCGCAATGGGGGTACACTACTCAGTTATTGTGACTAGGCCTACGGGTCTATGGACGACAAATGCACACATGGGTGAGGCCGGACCATGGATAGCTGTACTTGGCACCCTACAGAGGTGGGGGGCGGGGGCACAGGGCCGTGTCTAACGGAGGGGCCTAGCCCACAGAATGCGCCCTGGCCTGGAGATAGCCACAGCCCTCCTCCCCCACCCAGACACCTTCACTGCGCGCAAAGATAGCAGAATGTGCTGATACTCACCCCCTTGTGTCTGCTGTGATGTCCTCACGCGCCCCTCCAAATCGGGGTAGGCCACCGCCAGGATCCGGGACATCAGGGGGGTCAATTGGCGGCTGGCACCCCTCCTACGTTGGGAGGCCATCCCCAGCAGAGACTCGGCGGTCTTTCTGATCCCGCGGCGGATGTCCTCCCACCTCTTTCGGCAGTGGGTGCCCCATCTGTTGTGGACCCCCAGGGCCTGGACGTCCTTGGCGATGGCACGCCAAATGTCGATCTTCTGATGGGCGCTGACCTATGTGACATGTACAGGGTGGTAAAGGAAATCGCATCAGTTTTCTGCCTGGTCAATGTGAGTGCCCCCCCCCCTCCCCAACCTTGCCATGTTGCACATGCTCTCATCTTTCGTGCGTTGCACTCCTCATTCGCTCCCCTCCCCACCATCTTACATACACCCCACTCAACACAGGCATAGCCCATTCAACGTGCACCCTGTGTACTAACCTGTTGGTCTGGAGGACCGTAGAGTAGCGCATACTGGGGGAGGACCACATCAACAAGTTTCTCCAATTCTTCGGCAGTGAAGGCAGGGGCCCTTTCCCCAGTCGCAGCAGCCATTGTATCTCCCAGACCGAGGTCGCAGCAGCACTTGCAGTATAGGTCCTCTCCTGTGGATGATCAGGTCTCGAGTGATTAATCAGATAGAAAATGGCGGCCACGCCCGCGGCGGTGCGTACCGCGACCGCCGGCGCACATCGTCATTGGCTCCTGAGACCCATAGGGTTCAATGTTAACCAATGCTGCATTGCGCCGCGGTCTTCGACCGCCTACCGCCACGGTGTGCCACGCCAGCGCAGTGACCTCACATCCCACTGTCACACTTCACAGGTCAGGCAGCCGCCATTTCAAGGGCCCACATGGTATGATTTCTACTGCGTCACACAGGCCTAGGCCTTGCATTGCCACTCATACAAGCCGTTCCATGCATAGCGATTCGTGTACTGTGCAAGCTGTGTGAACGAACCTGTGGGTTGCTTGACTCTGTGCTCCATGTTGTCCTTCCTAGGCACCGTCCGCTGGGACTTGCGAGGAGAAGGATGAATCATCCCGTGTACCGACCGCTGGTGGACCTGTTGACAATGGAAGAACGACATATCATACTTACATACCGGCTTGACAGAGCAACTATACATGAACTATGTGCCCAGCTGGAGCCAGACCTGATGTCCCCCATCCGCCAACCCACAGGGATTCCCCCTCTGGTGCAGGTTCTGTCAGTACTCCATTTTTTGGCAAGTGGGTCTTTTCAGACAACAGTGGCCATATCATCTGGGATGTCTCAGCCTATGTTTTCTAAGGTTTTGTCCAGAGTGTTGTCTGCCCTGATGAAATACATGCAGAGCTATATTATTTTCCCTGAGGTGGGCGAATTGGCTACAGTGAAGGGTGATTTCTATGCCCTTGGACATATCCCCAACATCATTGGTGCCATTGATGGGACCCATGTGGCTTTGGTTCCCCCCCAAAGAAAGTGAGCAGGTGTACCGAAACAGAAAAAGTTATCATTCAATGAATGTCCAGGTGGTCTGTTTGGCTGACCAGTACATCTCCCATGTAAATGCCAAGTTCCCTGGGTCAGTGCATGACGCGTATGTCATGCGAAATAGCAGCATCCCTTATGTGATGGAACAGCTACAGAGACACCGTGTGTGGCTAATTGATGACTCTGGTTACCCCAACCTGTCGTGGCTACTGACCCCAGTGAGGAATCCCCGGACCAGGGCAGAGGAACGGTACAATGAGGCCCGTGGGCGAACTAGGAGGATCCTAGAAAGGACCTTCGGGGTCCTGAAGGCCAGGTTTAGGTGCCTGCATATGACAGGGGGATCCCTCATATACTCACCAAAGAAGGTGTGCCAGATCATCGTGGCCTGCTGTATGCTTCACAATCTTGCATTGCGACGCCAGGTGCCTTTTCTGCAGGAGGATGGTCCAGATGGTGGTGGTGTTGCAGCTGTGGAGCCTGTGGAGAGTGAAGAGGAGGAAGACGACGTGGACGACACGGACAACAGGGATACAGTCATACAACAATACTTTCAGTAGCACACAGGTAAGAAACAGCCACCCCAATTTACATTTACTGGAGGCCTCATGCGTATCCACTGTTTGTGTTTCCCCCCAGTTCCTGTTAACTGATTTGTGACTTTCCCTTCCCTTTTCAGAGCTGTATGACCCACTGCCTGACTTCAGCTTTGTTTGCCCATGGACTAAAGCTTATTGAAATTGGTATGTTGTCATCACAAAGTAACTGGACATTATTGAACCGTTATGTGTAATACATTTGTTAAGAATACAAGCAGACTCCTGTTTATTTAAGTGGAATAAGTGATTTATTTTAAGTGCTACATATAGGTAAATGATTGGGAAGCGGGGATGGGTGGGGGTGGAGTAATGTCCATGGCAGAGTCCAGTTCTCAGTCGCACAGGTGCATTGTCCATATGCCTGTGGAAGGATGGAGCAGGGGCAGTTCAAGGTTGTACAGGGTGACAATGTGGGACAGTGGGATGACATCAGGGGGTATCTTAGGCTGGCGGGGGTCTTGCAATCCTACTCTGTCTTCTTGTGAGATCTCAGGTTCTGCTTGCGGGGTGGTTCTTCTTCTGCAGGAGGTGGGGTTCCGGTGGCCTGTCGTTGTGTGGGGGCCTCCTGTCCACTAGCGCCGGCGGAGGTGGTAGGCTGTTCCTGGCCTGGGCTAGTGACATGGGTCCTTTGGGGTGCCACATGGTCCCGCAATGTGGTGACGATCTTGGTAAGGGCCAGGACGATGGTCCCCATTGCGGAACCGATGTTCCTCAGTTCCTCCCTGAACCCCATGTACCGTTCCTCAGGCAGTTCCTGGATCTCCTGGAACCGGGCCAGTACCATCGCCATCGTCTCCTGGGAGCGGTGGTATGCTCCCATGATGGAGGAGAGGGCCTCTTGGAGAGTCGGTTCCCCGGGCCTGTCCCCCCCCCCCTGACGCACAGCAGCCCTCCCAGTTCCCCTGTGTTCCTGGGCCTCTGTCCCCTGGACGGTGTGCCCACTACCACTGCCCCCAGGTCCCTGTTGTTGTTGGGGTGGTGGGTCAACCTGGGTGCCCTGTAGTGGTGGACACACCACTGATTTACGTGCCCTGGAGACAGAGGCATGGGCCCGCTGGGTGGGAGCTGTGCTGGTGTTCCCAGAGGGGGTTGGGTCTGGTGTAGCCTGTGGCTGTCTGTGGGGAACCGACTGTCCAGAGGTCCCCGATGGGCCAGGCTGGTCGTCTGGCTCCAGGGAATCAGAGATGCTGTCATCGTTGGGGGCCTCTTCTGGGGGTGGGATGGACATCTCTGGACCCTCCGTGGCGGTGTGGTGGCGTTCGGGTCCTGCAGGGTTATAAAGTTATGGTTATTGCTTCTGTGTGTGGCATTTCGTGTGATGGGTGGGTGTCCGTGTACCCATGTGCAGGCATTTCCTTGTGGGGGCTTTTGTGAGGGTGGCTTGTGGGGGTGATGTGTGTGTGCAGTGGGCATGCTTTGGTGATGGGTGTCCATGCTTTGGGGTTGCATGCAGGGCTTGGTGTTGGGATGGGTGGGTTGTAATGGTGAGCCTTTTGCTAGGGGTTGGTGTGATGGGGAGGGGGTGAGGGTGGGGGTATGATTTGGCATGCAGGTGGGGTGGGGGTGGGAAACAGTAGTGAAGATTTGCCTTACCAGAGTCCATTCCTCCGCCTACTCCTGCGAGGCCCTCAGGATGCAGGATGTGCAAGACTTCCTCCTCCCACGCGGTAAATTCTGGGGGAGTAGGTGGGGGTCCGCCGCCAGTCTTCTGCACCGCAATGTTGTGCCTTGATACCATGGAACGCACCTTCCCCCGTAGGTCGTTCCATCTCTTCCTGATGTCCTCCCGATTGCGTGGATGCTGTCCCACCGCGTTACCCCTGTCCACTATCCTTTGCCATAGCTCCATCTTCCTGGCAATTGTGGTGTGCTGCACCTGTGCCCCGAAGAGCTGGGGCTCTACACAGACTATTTCCTCCACCATGACCCTGAGTTCGGCGTCACTGAACCTGGGGTGTCTTTGGGGTGCCGTGGGGTGGCGTTTGTGGTGATGAGTGTGGTGCGTGTGGTGGTGTGTGGTGTTTGGTGCGTGGATTCTGTGTGGGTGATGGTGTTGTGTGCCTCTGTGTTGTGTGATTCTCTATTCTGTGCTCTCTCTCTAGCCTTCGTCAATGATTTCGGGTCGTAGGGGCTTGTGGGTGATGTGGGTGTGTGTTTTATATTGTGTTGGGTGTGTGGGAGTGGTGTTAGTATGTGTATCAGGTGTGTGTATTTCGAACTGACCAATGTGGCTGAGTTTTCTATGTGTGTGTGTATTTTGACCGCGGCGGTGTGTACCGCCAATGGAATACCGCGTTTGAAAGACCGCCGCGTGGATTTGTGGGTCGGAATGGTATGTGCGTATTTCTGTTGGCGTGACGGTGGAGGTTTGGTCAGCGCCATTTTTTCGCTGACCTTTGGTGTGGCGGGTTTTTGAGGATGTCGGGTTTTTGGCGGTTTGCCAGTTGCGGGTCAGAATGACCGTGGTGGTTTACCGCGGCCGCGGCGGTGTTATGGTGGCCTTCTGGCCGGCGGTAAGCGACTTTTACCGCCGAGGTCAGAATGACCCCCATAATCGTGCTGATTACTATGGATAGACATATGGCCAAGACTTTAGAATAGATTTTAGAGTCCCCATTTATCAGTGTGATTGGGCAGTATGAGCCCAATTCCTGCACTGTTTTTTGGGGGGGAAAACCACAATGTTGGCCATAGACCACGACTTAGGGGGAACAGCTTCGTTATAGATATGTATGACTAAGTCCATGTGATAATCTTTAATGAAGGCTGAAAAAACCTGATAAGATTTAAGAGAAATATTATCTTACCCAACTGCCTGGTGTGGTAGACTAGAGACAGCCAAGAGGATTTCATCCCATGTAATGGGGCCTTCCAGTGATTCCCCATCCTCTTCGTCTAGGAAATTTAGTGACGTCTCTTCTCAAAACTACTGAACCTCTTTTTCCTCTCAGTCAGAGTCCTCTATATATAAATGGTCGAGTAAAATTGCTGGAAGGCAGCACGGATATCCTCAGGGTCTACAACTAGCCCAAACATAGGGTCCCTCACTTCTTTTTTTGTCTCCCTGCACCTGCTTTTGACACACACAAATAGCAAGGAGGTGATCTACTGGTTCACTAAATTCATAAGATTTCTCTTGCCAGGCTAGCATTTGTCTGCCGCTTTTTTGCCAGTCATCTCAGAGATTGGTTTGTTTTCATGATTGCTATGTGCAAACATAAATGAGCAAGGTATTTCGAAGAAGTGAGACTGATCACATGGTTTTGTTTATCTGTGTGCACTGAATCCAAATTTGACAGAATGAAGTCTAAGTTGTAAGACTGGTACAGTGCTAAACCAAGTCATTGCTTAAAAGGGAATTATGCCCATATTACAAACCAAGGCAATGCGAAGACCGTTGTAGAAGCTCCAATGGGGGGCTGCTGCTGATCTCGTGGCAGTTTTATCTAAAGTATTGGGACCAATGTTATTGGCCCTGATGAATATGGGCAAGAGTCCTGGGGCATGTGAAACTTGATGCATTACACATTCTGCAGCGGGGCGGGTAATTCAGCTGCCGGGTTAAAGAGGACCTGTGATGATATCTAAAATTAACTGGGAAAGCTAATGGCACTAGAAGATTGCAATAGAAAGTACAAAATTTAACCCTGCCAGCTCTGGTCAGCTCACAATCGGACTGCCTTCTGTTGGGGGGGGGGCAGGCAAGGGGAATGGAGACCTGTTTTTCCAAGGGGATGTGATCCAGGTATTACCCCGCGCTACGGATAACCATAATCAGAGTGTTACAGCTCTCTCCAATTTGTACACCTTATGTGATTGATTGTTTTTAAAAAAATGTACCCACCCTCTCACTAACATGTAAGGAGCAGGATTATCAATTGAAGAGCAAGGTGGTGCACTGGATGTCTAAATCCACTTATGGGTGTTCCCATTGATGTCCTGATCAGTGGTATAATTGGGGCAAGAATGGTTCGCTGGGTGGGATATATCAGGAAGAGGGTGCAGGGTGATTGTGTGGTGATCAATTTTCAGAATCCAAATCTGGTAGGTTGGATAATGGATCAACTTAATGATCAATATGGGAATTTATACAGCATTTAAGCTGTCCCTTTGGGTTATTTCTATCCATCTAGACCATCAGGTAGGGCCCCAGTAGCCAATACCTTTAGAAAACAGACCCAGAATTGTTCCACCCAACTAGAAGAGTGGATTGACTCCCTGTGGAAAAATAGTCATTCTAAAATGTTAGGAGCAATAGCATAGAGCATGGGGAACTGGAGTGGTTATTTGCTCTAATGGTATGTATACCAGCAACCATCATTCTTCATTGTTACAGAGGACGGCTGGGAGCGAGTGGCAAGTGTATTGACATATTAAGCTGCTTCCTAACAGAGAGATTTAAGGATGAGCTTAATGCTGATTGTAGTAGAGGGTTTGTCTTTGATATGAGTGTCCTTTTTTGCAATATTGCAGTTGTTGCAGTCAAGGAGAATCATCCTAATTGGAAATCAATAACTGAGCAACAACACAGTCTGCCTGCAAGAAACATGGGCCAACACAGATTTTTATAACAATGGGATTTTGTGGATCTCGACCCCCTGCTAGTCCATCCGCAGCAGGGCGCTCAAGTGGGGGGGCCTCTTAACACTTATTAGTACTTCCCAACTGGCTAAACTTGTTAAGGTCTATACTGATTCTCCCTTCTACCAGTTGATAGTTTTGTCTATGAGAGGGCTCCCTTTGATTTGACTTGTAAAATGTCACCACAATAATATTAGCCCAATAAATGCTAGAATTGTGGAGTCTCTAGCATGCAGCTTGGAGACTGTGGCCATGCCCTTGATTGATGATTTCATTATTACTTGTGGGGGTGATTTTAATCCCAGACCCTCTGCTGTTGGGGATAAGGTGTGAGGGGTTCCAGACTTTGAGACCTTCAATTTTTCGCATTGTATACATAACCAGGGTGGGGATAAATTAAGTACACTTTTGGTCTTGTATGATTTTATTTTGGGCCTTGGTGTAGGCCTGATGAGTGCCATCCAGCGCCTAACATACATAGTGAGAGGCAAGGAGATCTATAATAATTGTATATTTATTTATGATGTACTTGACTTTGACCTGTTTGGTCGAAATAAAGTTTCTTCTCTCTCTGCTATAAAGTTTTATTGATGTCTTTAAGTCTCATCTGACTGAGAAAAGTACTAACAGATAGACCCCATCATGAATTTATGCTGAGATTAGGCGTATTTAGAAAAGTTATTTTCATAATTTGCATGTTTCTGGAGCTATGTTTCCTCAAGTAGAGGTGGTTATAGCAAATGCACCATGGAATTTTGATGTCCTCACATCAACTTGAACAGTGACCATAGGAAAGAGATCTTACATTTAAGATCACTTAAAGACAATCACTCCTCTCCAATTATATTTGAGTTATATAGCTTTATACTTAATTCTAGAATTTAAGGTATCCTTTGAGGTCATGTTGTCGCTGGATTTTGTTAGTTAAACAATTTCCCCTAAATCGTAGATTTTCAACCAGACTTTCGTCAGTGGACAATGACCTCAAATTACAAATTGCACCAATGAAAAAGTATGAAACAATTTGTAATCACTGTGTGATTTTTTTATTTTTATAGAGCTGTACTTGAAGGCAAGTCTTCCATTAATTCTCTGAGCACCACTTTACGTCTCCTAGACTGAGCTAATGGCTTGAGTTGGAAACTCTTCACACACATCTACATGAGAGAGGCTGAAGCTTGACAAATGTACTGGCTACTTATTCAAGGATGTATCATGCAAGCTCCCAGAAGCCAGATGAGCTCCAAACGTTCACTGTAGAAGTAGTCACCCCATTTATGATGACTGAATAAAGGAATATATTTAATACTATTTCCAAAGTTCAGCCTAACTGATTTGAGAAAACAGTGCTTTTCACTCCTCAGTTTCTCAATCTAGAATCAGTTTACAGATGAAAATAACTACCGGAGCCATATTTACAAACTCAGATTTGTGGATTCTGTCTCACTGCATGGATTTAACTTGTGCTCAGATTTTGGTTTGATAAGTTTGTTTATAACCATTGTATATGAAAACCCTGCATGACATAAACCCTGCATGCAGATCTTCTGACTGACACACAGTATTAATTGTCACTGTTGGGGAAAGGGAGAGTATCTTCACTGTTTGTCGATCAAGGCCCCAATCACAAGTGCACACTTGTAAACACCTATGTACACATAAACACAGAATAATGGTTTTTCACCTCTGATAATTACTTGTAGACTTGCTCATGTTACAGGGCTGCCCATCACCAGTTGATATAATTTGAGATGTTCCAGGCAGTTAGTAAAATCCTTGTGGGACAGACACATTTCAAAATACTTTTTTTTTTACGCCAGACAAGTTTATACTGGAAAAAGTCATTGTTATGTTAAAAAAGAGTTGTCCATTGTCCATTGGTATTATGCTCATTTTAGACATGAACCCTAATTCCTAACATCGTGCATGATGGCAGTTAGTGATACCATTATTATGAACCTCTGTAATGTCAATAAAACCGTTTTGCCAAACATTTAAAAGTATAGCTAATTCTCCTATTCAGAAAATCCCAAAGATATAGCTTTTAAGTCGCATTTCATTACTAACTGATTTAAAAATGTCAATCACGACTGACTGCTCCATCTGCCAGATATACCGTCAAACACTTAAGGCACTGACAACTTTGATACACAATGCATTATATAAATGTTCTGAGGAAGCAAGCTACCATTCTATCCATAGCCGATTAATGGGTCTCCAAGGCTGTTGGATCTACAACAAAATAACAAATAAAACGCAACAATGTGAAATAGACAGTGCATTAAGAAGGACTGAGCAATGAGGAATTATGCGCACAGATGGCATTTTAGGAGCAGATCTACTTGAGTAACATAATATGTACTATTTCCCTTCGTAATCTCTTCCAAGTAGAAGGCGTTATGGCAAAGAATTTCCAGTGAGTCATTCAGTGTCTTCTGTTGAAACAGGCAAAGTGTTACTCACATCATTACATTCTGATGCCTGTCTTTAATTTGTCAACATATTTAGATATGTTGGTTTACACAAAACAGTATCTGGGTACATGATTCTGCAACTTTATCATTATAGAAGACCAATTTGACTTTGAATTTTCAAATTGAAATATTTAATTCAGAGTAAATCGTGTGTCGTAGAAAGGAAGCTGTTAAAGACAGAGTAAAACGAAAAGTACAAATTCCCACAGACCTAAAATGATCATAAAATAAATATTTAAGTAATGAGTATTAGGAGCGCAGTGCATAGAATTGGTAAATCGTGGTGGGACTAGATGTGTTCTTCAGTTGGTTGAATATTAAACGCACAGTCCATCACTGCTGGTGGCCCGCAGTGGTGTTCAGGGTGCAATCGCCATTGAATTGCAAGAACACCCGAAGAATGTGTCACCCCTATAGTCAGGAATTTAACCTTGAGTCATGGAAATTGGTACAGTGACATTCTTACGCAGGGGTGTGAAGGTTTGTTCCAGCGAAACCAGATGCAGGTCATTTTTTAAAGGATATCCACACACTTCAACTTACCTAATATACATAGTGGTCATTCTGAAAAAATGGCCTGGATTGACCTGGCTCTACCTTGTACTCCAAACATTAGGGGGTCTTCACATTCCCCCTTTACCAGAATGGAAACACAAAGGGACATGCTTATAAGACCCTTGAGCCACATTAGCACCATTTGTTTTTTTTTACGCTAACGTGGTGTTAAGGAGGCATTTTAGCTGCACCATATTTACAAAGTGGCGCAATGCATGCATTGCACCACTTTATAACCCCTTGCGCCACATTATGCCTTCGCCAGGCATAATGTATGCAAGGGGCATTCCCCCATTAGGAGGACCTCAAAAATTACATAGTGAAATATACAAGATTTCACTGTGCCATTTTTGGCATAATTTCTTAATGCCCGCTCAAAGCAGGCGTTAAAATGACATACCCATAGTAACCTATGGGCCTCCTTGCACTTTGCTGCACTAGCATCAAATTTTTTGGTGCTAGTGCTGCAAAACACTACAATAGAGCTACAAATTGTGACGCTATTGGCCTAACGACCGCCATGGTGTGCCGTATGATAAATACAGCGCTACCATGGTGTCATTAGATGCCAGAAGGGGTGGTGCAAGAAAAGTGACACATCATCTGCGATGCGCCACTCTCTTGTAAATATGGCCCAAAATGTCGTCACGTACACCTAAACCAAATGAACAATCCAGTGCACCAACTGTCTTTTTCTTGCAATGAAGTCGTCTTCACATCGCCCTCATTTCCCTTACTTTAACATTTTATTATGCAGAGAATTAATTCAGCAACACAATTTTACTTTATTATTCTCAAATGCAAAACTGTTTTTTGAACATGGCGTGCTAAGTAAGGGCAGTCATTTTGACACACTTTACAGAGTGCAGTCTACAACAAGGTAGCATATTTCCTAAGCTCATGCCGCATTCTTTTTTGCTATGTTCAATTAAGGAAGCAGCACAATTTTACTACAATACACTTTTTTTTTACCTTCCAATGTGATACAATAGGTTTTAGAAACTTTAACATAAAAACTGGTTTTGGTGCGCTAAACTGGCCTACTCTGTTTAAACATGCTCGTAAACTGACTTGATTTAGTGAACTTTTGTACATCTGTACTCAATCATACCTTGAATATTTATGGCTATAAGTCAGGCGCAGATCTACGTTTCAGAGGTTATGGAGCAGATTAATACCCAACGTCCTTTCCTAACATCGTAAGATGTATTTCTTTTTCAAAACTCTATCACTGGTTTCAGTAGCTCATTATGTAGATTGGGGGCGTCAGTCCTAATTGGGTTCTTAAAACGCAAGAGCAGTGTATTGAAATACATTTACCTAGAGAACGATTTCCTTTGGGGCTCTAATTTTACTCACCAGATGGGTGCTCAATAAACTATATTTTAATCTGTCAAAATGGGTCATCGTCTTTTCTGTTTTTTGTTCTAGCTTGTATTTGGTGAAATTCATATAATGGTGCAAATCCTCATGTAAACATGTTTCAGACCTGCCACTGCAGTGTCTGTGTGCCATTGTGCAATGCCAGTTTGACCTGGCATGTTACCTACTTGCCAGGCCCAAACCTTCCCTTTTTGTACATGTAAGTCACCTCTAAGGTAGGCCCTAGGTAGCCCTAGGGGCAGGGTGCAGTGTATTTAAAAGATAGGACATGTACTGGTGTGTTTTACATGTCCTAATAGTGAAATACTGCCAAACTCTGGTTTCACTGTTGCAAGGCCTATCTCTCTCACAGTTTAACATGGGGACTCACAATTTAAAAATACATCTTTTTGGTAACCTTGTTTTTTAGATTGTCAGTTTGAAAATACCCCTTTTAGAAAGTGGACATTTTCTTGCTTAATCATTATGTGCCTCTACCTGCTTGTGTATTCCACGTCTGGGTCAGACTGGCAGTTCAGCTATTGTGAGTTACCTCTAGACAGTGACACAAAGAGAACTGGGGTGTAGCTTGCATATCCTAATAAGTCTCCTGGGGCTAGAGTGGAGAGGGAGGAGCTGACACTTACACCTGAATGGGCTGTGCCTGTCCTCACACAATGTGGTCTCCAACCCCCTGGTGTGTGTCTGGGGCCAGGCCTGGGCAAGGCAGATCTTGTCAACAACAGACACTTTAATTTGACATTTCCCTACTTCAAAGGCAGAAAGGGGTATAAGCAGTGGACTCTAACCCCCAAATTTTTAGGACACTTTTGGATCAAGAGGAATCTCTGCCAAAGAAGATTTGAAAAGCTGGAGGAAGAGTACTGCCCCTTGCTGTGTGTGCTTTGCTGGTTTGGCCTGCTGTTGCTGCTTCTGCCTTTGAGAGGACAAAGACTGGACTTTACTGTGTATCTTGCTTGTGAAGTTTCTCCAAGGGTTTGGACTGAGATTATCCCTGTTAAGAAGTCTGAGCCATCAAAGACTTCCTCTGCCAGCACCTAGACTCTCTGCTGGGACTCCTACTCTGCAAGTGGTCCTAATCCAGTGAAAAACCAAGAAGAATCAAGTGCATCGACTTTGGATGACTCCAGACTGAAGCTGCTGTCGGATCCTGTGATGCTGTCCGCAACTGAAGGCATGGTCTCCGCTGGAGTGCAATGACCCCCGCAGGCCTGACACTACTGCAACCTCACTGAAGTCCACAACCCAGTGAATTCTGAAGTGCCATGGTGCCCGACTCCAATGTGACACCTGCAGCCTTGTGGCTTGACCACAAATCTGTGAGGTTGCCGCACCACATTGTCACTGCCGGATATTGATCGCGCCGGAAGTGCGCGGCTCCAAAGCTTCACACCAACGCCTCACCTCCTCCCAGCATGTGCCAAACGCCTCAGACAGACTCCTTCGCTACGCAGCACCTGAACCAACGCTGCACCGGATATAGCAACGCCTCAATCCCCAACTCTGTGCCCTGGCTTGTTTCCTCATTTTCACAAAGTATTGAACCTGGGGGTCAGTGCAACTCCATGACCTGTGGCATTGGCATTGGATTGTTGGGAATTAATCCATTACAATGCCGTGATAGCACCAGTTCAAAGCATTTGTGTTTCTAAGTGCTATATTAAAGTTTAATATTAAAAAAGTAATACCTTTGATTGTGCATGTTGGACTTTTGTAGTTTTGGTCCTGCTCTATTCAGACAAATATTGCCTATTTTTCTAACCTGGTGTTGAGCTCTCTTACACATTGCCTCTTAGATAAGCCTACTGCTTGTGCCAAGCTACCAATGGGGTGAGCAGGGGTTATCGTTGGTGTGTATCTCCCTTACCCTGATTAGAGTGAGGGTCCCTGCTTGGACATATTACAAACTGACTGCCAAACAGAGACCTCATTTCTAACACCTACTTTTTTGCCACATGGTTTTGTAACTTGATCTTTCTATAGCTCGTGTCGTTCAGTAGCAAAAGGACCTGATAGCAGATCGAACAGTATATGAAAGAGTGATGGATGGAATGCTTGGATTCATTTTAGCTGCTTGAAATTAGTCGGTCTGCATCCCAAACCATCATTATTTTGATCACCATGTCACCTCAGTTTGGACCCAACTATTGGAAATCCATCTTGACCCTACTCCAATCAGAACAGTCCAGCCTGAACTGCTAAGCTAGGTCCCCCCTGAACCGGAAGACGAGCAAACCAGGACCATTTTCACTCTACCTCTGGGCTCATCAGCCAGCTATAGCTTTGTTCCAGTGACATTGTGCACATGACCCATGTCTGGGCATACCATTTCCACTTAAGGAGACAAATAATAGTACAAAAAAGAGTGATGAATGGAATGCTTGAATTAATTTCAGCTACTGGTAATTACTCGGGCTGCATCACAAACCATTAGTTATTTTGAGCTATGGACCCATCTATATGCACATCAGTCTTGACCCTGCTCCAATCAGAACATTCCAGCCCGAACTGCCAAGCCAGGTCAAGACTGATTTCCTTATGGCTGGGTCCAAACTGGCATAGCGTGGCGAGCAAAAAAGTAATGGATTTAGCCTAAAATCTGCGATTGGAAGTGTTGGACCTTGCTTTTTGACAGGGTCATCCCCAAACTTTTTGCCTCCTTCCTCCTATTTTTTCTTACCTGTTGTTGTTGGCTTTTGACCTCTGGGCACTTTACACTGCTAACCAGTGCTAAAGTGCATATGCTCTCTGTGTAAATTGTACTATTGATTGGTTTATCCATGATTGGCTATTTAATTTACTTATAAGTCCCTAGTAGAGTGCACTATATGTGCCTAGGGCCTGTAGATTAAATGCTACTAGTGGGCCTGCAGCACTGGTTGTGCCACCCAATACAGTAGCCCCTTAACCTTGTCTCAGGCCTGCGATTGCAAGGCCTGTGTGTGCAGTTTCACTGCCACTTCGACTTGGCATTTAAAAGTACTTGCCAAGCCTAGAACTCCCCTTTTTCTAAATATAAGTCACCCCTAATGTGTGCCCTAGGTAACCCCTAGAGCAGGGTGCTGTGTGGGTAAAAGGCAGGACATGTACCTGTGTAGTTATATGTTCTGGTAGTGTAAAACTCCTAAATTCGTTTTTACACTACTGTGAGGCCTGCTCCCTTCATAGGCTAACATTTGGGCTGCCCTCATACACTGTTGAAGTGGCAGCTGCTGATCTGAAAAGGAGCAGGAAGGTCATATTTTGGTATGGCCAGAATGGTAATATAAAATGCTGACTGGTGAAGTAGGATTTAATATTACTATTCTGGAAATGCCACTTTTAGAAAGTGAGCATTTCTTTGCACTTAAATCTTTCTGTGCCCTTCAATCCACGTCTAGCTAGGTTTAGTTGACAGCTCCTTGTGCATTCACTCAGACACACCCCAAACACGGGGTACTCAGCCTCACTTGCATACATCTGCATTTTGAATGGGTCTTCCTGGGCTGGGAGGGACTGCCACACCCCCTACTGAGACCCTGGCAGACAGGATTGAACTGAAATGGAACCTGGTGAATTTCTTAGACACTCTTTGAAGTCACCCCCACTTCAAAGGCACAATTTAGTATAAAACAGGGCCTCTGCCCTACCTCATCAGACACTTGCTGGAGAAGAAACCTGAACCAGAAACTACATCCTGCCAAGAAGAACTGCCTGGCTGCTCAAAGTGCTCAAAGAACTCACCTGTCTGTTTTCTCCAAAGGACTGCTGCCTTGCTGAACTCTTGTCTGGCTGTGAAAGTGCTCTCCAAGGGGCTTGGATAGAGCTTGCCTTCTGTTCCCTGAAGTCTCAGGACCAAAAAGACTTCTCTTTTTCATTTGGACTCTTCGTGCGCCGAAAATTTTGACGCACAGCTTGCTCTGCGGCGAGAAAATCGCCGCACACCAACGCTGATCGATGCAACGCCTTCGGGGCGACCGAAACTTTGACGCACAGCCTCGCAAGGACAACGCCGCCCGACTTCCAGAGGGGAAATAGACGCAAAGCCTGCCGTGAGAACGAAACTTCAACGCACAGCCTCGCGGAACGACGCGCAGCCGGAAAATAAGCCGAAGAATCCACGCACAGACCCCGGGACATCTGGTAATCCCCGTGACCACAGAAAGAGACTGACCGCGCGCCGGAAAATGACGCCCGACTTCCCTGCATGAAAAATAAGGACGCAAGTCTGTGTGTGCTAGGGAGAAATCGACGCACACACCATTTTTCCACGTATCTCTTCTTCTGCGGTCCTTTGCGGAGATTTTCCACTCCAAACCAGGTACTTTGTGCTTGAAAGAGACTTTGTTTGCTTTTTAAAGACTTAAGACACTTTATATCACTTTTTAGTGATATCTTTACAAATTCATATTGCATCTTTGATCGTTTTGACTTGCAAATACCCAGATAAATATTATATATTTTTCTAAACACTGTCTGGTGTATTTGTGTGGTGCTATATTATGATACTATATGATTTATTGCACAAATGCTTTACACATTGCCTTCTAAGTTAAGCCTGACTGCTCGTGCCAAGCTACCAGAGGGTGGGCACAGGCTGATTTTGGATTGTGTGTGACTTACCCTGACTAGAGTGAGGGTTCTTGCTTGGACAGAGGGTAACCTGACTGCCAACCAAAAACCCGATTTCTAACAGGAAGTAAATGGCTGACTTTGCTCAGCATTCTGTCCATTCCTTTCTTTTTGCATTTGCCGCCCTAATTGGGAAGGGTATGCCCAAACGTGGGTCTAGTGCTTGCTGTTCCACCGGAATCAGGCTAGCCTGGTTGATTAGGGGTTATACCCCAAAGCAGGCCCCAGGATACTTGTTTCCAGTCCAAGGAGGACCTGGCCTGGCAGTTTGGGCTGGACTAGTCCCATGGAGAGCAAATTAATGATTTGCATATGGTTGGATCCAAACTGGAATGGTGTGCTGAGCAAAACACAATGGATTTAGGTGCAGATTTGTGACTGGTTGTGAATATTTTACATTGCTCAGCATTCCGTCCATCATCTGTTTCTTTAGCTGATTCAACAGGTCACCCAAATCTTTAAGGTTTATCAAGTGAAATCGATTAAGTTGCTACTGCAAACTTCCTTCCTGGGTAAGATTGAAAGCCTCCAGGGAGCTCTAGGGAGGTTCAGTGAGATGAAGCAGTGTAGGTGCTGTGAAATAAAGACCATATAATCTCTTCCCAGTGCTAATTGCATTGCTGTTCCTAACAGCTTTTTAGGTATTTGTTCAGACTGCAAGAGAATATCCTAAAGTGTTTTGAATGAAACTGGCATTTATGGAAATGGTGATAACAAGCACCTAAGTGATTTAGTTTAGTTTCTTGTGTGTAGATGGAATGATGCTATTTCTGTTTGAGCCAGGATATCAATCTTTACATATGATGGAAGAAAATGTGATGCTGTCATCAGCTCAGGGTTGAATACACCTGCCGGAGAAAAGTGTTTTAAATGCATGGAGAATGGAGAACAGCATGCAGAAAGGTATCTTTAAATAAAGAAACAATGCTTGAGTGGCAATAGGTAAGTGCAAAAGATGAGTACATTTGATAATTGTTGGACTTTTTGCCTTACGCAGGGTCATCCCCAGTCTTTTTGCCTCCTTCCTCCTGGTTTTTCTGACCTCTTGCTGTTGGCTCTAGGACTCTGAGCACTTTATCACTGCTGACCAGTGCTAAAGTGCAGGTGCTCTCCCATCTAAAGTTGGGATTATTGGCTTATACCCAATTGGCATATTTAATTTACCTATAAGTCCCTTGTACAGTGGTATCTCTATACCCAGGGCCTGTAAATTAAATACTACTAGTGGGCCTGCAGCGCTGCTTGCGCCACTCACTGAAGTAGACTTTTAAACCTGTCTCAGGCCTGCTAGCGCAGGGCCTGTGTGCGCAGTTTTCTGCCACAGGGACCTGGCATCTAAATTTACTTGCCAGGCCCAGAACTCCCCTTTTACTACATGTAAGTCACCCCTAAGGTACGCCGTAGCTAGCCCTATGGGCAGGGTGCCATGTATGTAGAAAGGCAGGACATGTGCCATATTGCATGGCCTGTCCTAGTAGTGACAAACAGCCTAACTTGGTGTCTCACTGCTGTGAGTGCTGCCTTCTCATAGGATTGTATTAGAAATGCCCTGCCTTATGTGTAAGGGGTATTGTCTCATTTATGATGGGTAGCGTAGGCGTTTTTGGTATGGTTGTGATGGTGATAATAAATGCTGCTTACTGGTGTGGGTGTATTTTTTATTACTATCACAGAAATGCCACTTCTAGAAAGTGCACATTTATCTGTACTTATGACTCTGGTGTTTTGCAGCTTGACTCCAATCCACGTCTGGGCAGAGTGACAGTTGGGGCTTTGTGCATACTTTTCAGACAGCCTGTACACAGGGAGGGTGGAGGTGCCACAGAGGTGCATCTGCATACTGAATAGTCTTCCTGGGCTGAGAGAAGGGAGAGGCGGGCACACCTGCATTTGTAAAGACTGTGCCCTGGCCTCACACAATAGGGTCATTAACCCCCCACTGATGTTTGGAGCCTGTGCTGAAAGGAGAGAGGGGGCACTCCCAGAACCAGTTATAACTGTCTGGAACCTCCTCTCTCTACCATTGTAAAACACTGTAAGAACTGACTATACGTACAGGGGAATTTTCCCCACAATTTGGAGACTCTTGGAATCATCTTGGAACTGGACACCAAAGGCTGAAAGGACTCACCAGGAATCGCCATGGACTGCTGCTTCTGTGCTGACCTGTGACCTGCCTGGTCACTGTGAAGGACTTGCCACTTGCTGCCTTTCCCTGGTGCTGGCCTGTAGCTGGGCCCTCCACCTGAGGACCTTGTCTTAAGATTCTGCTCCCCAGGGGCAGGGTGCTGTGGCCCCTGACCCCTGCATCCATTTATACACGAGGGGTGATTCTCCTTGGTTGCGGCTGCCATAGCGCTGATTGCAGCGCGCTTATGGAGCCTTGGGAGCTCGTAGGCTCCTTGCTGCATTGTGCCCCTTTAAATAAGATCACCGCAGCAGCCCGGCATCTGGTGCAGGCGAGTGTCTGCTCGGGCCCCAGGAGGGGTCTGATCTTCTTGTGGCTTCACGGCAGGACCAGGGGAAGGCGAGGGGAGTGCCCCCTTCCCCCTGGCCTCTGCGTTAGGAGCAGGACGCTCCTTTTCTGCTGTTAGGTAAAACGGGCATTATTGTGCCCCCCCCCCTTGGTGGAAGGGCCAGTGGAGGCCCGGGGGGGCCCCCCAGAAATCGCGGGTCCCGGAGGGGCCTGTCATTAAACCGGAGGGGGTGCATGGTGCCCCCCTCCTGCCCTAAGTTTTTGCTGGCTTTGCCCCCCCTTGTGAGGGCTGGTTGAGGCCCTGGGGGGCCCCCAGCAATCATGGTCCCCGGAGGGGCCTGTCTATAAAAGAGAGGAGGTGCATGTGGCCCTCCTCTGACCCCAGAGTATAAGGGAGGCCCCCGTTTTGCGCATAGGAGCGCCGGGGGCCCCATTGTTCCCCTTCTAGGCACTGGAGGTGCCTTCATCCAACCAGGTACTGTTTAAAGGACCAATATAGTTGCAATCCAAAGTTCTTTCTACAGACTTTTGTTTGATTCACATATTACCTACCTGCGTTTGATGTTTTTACATATGTGTATGCAAATGTTCCTTTTATGGACATACTTGCTAATATGTTTTTCTAACTTGCCATATGTTTTCTAATGTTCCTACTATGGGCATTTTATGATATTCTTATGACAAGTGCTGTGATGTAATAACGTGTTTTCCTGACTACTGCTTATGTTGCAGAATACGGAGTAACCTGTGTGTTATGTGTGACTACTGCTAGGTTGCAGAGTAACTAATGTGTAACGTTCTGACAGCTGCTAAGGTAGCAGGATAGTACTGATATGTGATGTTTGGTCTGATAATTGCCTTGTGTACAATACAGTATATTTTCATATAATCTGGTGTTGTGTTTCCTTTGTGGTGGGGATAATGCGTCACATGTGTTGTGTGTGTTGTGCAAATGCTTTACACATTGCCTCCGGGTTAAGCCTGACTGCTCGTGCCAAGCTACCAAGGGGGTGAGCAGGGGTTATTTTGGACGTGTAACTCCCTTGCCCTGACTAGAGTGGGTAAGTTCTGCCTGGCTGAGGTGCATACCCTAGCCAACCAGAAACCCCATTTCTAACAATAATCAATTATTAACTTGTAGCTCCAAAACATAACAGTGTGGTGACCAATGCCTTGGCAGGTAAAGAAATTGAAGACCTATTTAAATCCTTGACTGAGCAGTAACTGGTGTACCAAGAAAGGAATAATGCATCAAATATGATCAAAATCTCAAGAAATCTATATTTGGGTCAAGGCAAGGAATTAGACATTGACTTCAGAAAGCTAGCTTATATTGCCTTATTTATGTGTTTTGTAACATGCCTGCTGGCAACTATAGCCACTTTGTAATGGATCATTTTTAATGTTCTGAAAACAAGTTCGTGATTGGGTGATGTAAGGTTTAGCCTTCTCCTTAGGTAAGACAGCAACTGATCGGTCACCAATTTATAGACGTAAGATACATTTTGAGATCTAAGAAACAATGGTAAGGTTTGTAAGCTATTCCTGCCCACTTGACTTCCCCTAACAGTCTACTGACGCAGACCCTCTTAAACTCACTGAGGACCAGTTGGGGGGAGGACCTGGGATCTTCCGCCCTGCAGATGCCCTGTAAGACAGCCCGGAGGCCATGGAGTCTCTGCAGCACAGAGCTGAGGAATAGACTGGAGCAGGGAGCCAATGAAAACAGCTCCCCACAAGGTGCATCCCTTTTTAGTCTACATGTTCTGCTACAGCTCCCCACAAGGAATCAAAGTAACCCAAAATCATTGAAATGAGGTAATGCGGCCCAAAGTTCTACACATTTGAAAATTGTGACCTTTAGCCCTCCGATTAAGTAATGGAATGTGTGGGACTTCACAGCTACTTCTTAGATTTACTCCCACTATGGGCTCCTGACAGCAGGTTCTCACAGCTTAATTTAAATGACCACTTTTGGGGAGGGGGGGTGTGTGGGCGTCCTTCACACTACATTCCACCTCCATGGGTCACCATCTCACCGGGGTCTGGCTCAAAAAAATGTTGACCCCCGCCACTTTCCCCCAACCCCAGGACCCCAAAAAGTCATTAAGAGACTGCAGGCAGTGTTGTGTCCCTGCTCTGGTGACTTGTTAGGGAAACCCAGCCATGTATTGCTGCTCCCACTGCAAGGAAGTGTATCAGCAAGCGGGAGCAGGAGACAAGGTGCTCCCGTCACAGGAACAGCAAAATGAGTGCCCAATCCTGTATGCTGTACTCGAGGTGTGCATACAAGTGGGAAGCCAGTGGGCCAGCCTGGATTAGGCTCCCCATGCTGTCTTGTCACATTAACTGCACCTGGGTGCCCATTGGACAAGGCCACCCAGGATTCAAAAAGAAGTTTGTGGTGTGTGGCCACACAGCAAACACAGCTGTAGAACCCACTCATCACCTATTCACAGCTATGGTGGAGGGAGTGCTCTGAAATGGCTTGCTGATCAGGGACACCACCAATGTTTACCACAGGTGTTGGGGGCTGCAGAAGTTACACAGGGAATTACAATCAAGACCCCCTAGTTCAGGTTATTGCATTTTCAAGCACTCTCTCTGAGCTCAACTTTGGTTCTATATCTCAGGAGTGCAAAGACTCCTATTTGTTTGTATTATGTCTGCATTAATGTGGCTTGAGTGTATGAAAGAAAAACTAAGGTGTTATATTGATTCTCTATTTAAAGTATAGTGCTGATATTGAATTTTGATAAACATTGAAACACTTGTATTAACCACAATGATTCTGTTTAAACATAGTTTCTAGTTTCAGTGATCAGATGGTGATTTTTTAACATATGATTGTTGGTCTTCTAATGTGGCTACCCTTGACAAACCCAACTGGTTCACCATGTATAATGATTTGGTTATCCCCTGGAAAAGCCAAGAGGCCGTTTTTTTTTTGTTTTTTTTGTTTTTGTTTTCTTTTTTTTTTAAATGTCATCCTTATATTGTAATGTTCTATCTGGTATAGATGGAAGGATATTGTGATTTTGAGGGGTCATGACCCAGTACAGGTCAAATGTGATTTCATCATGTTAATAAAAGTAATTGCATCATCCTGATATATATATATATATAGATAGATAGATAGATAGATAGATATATTTATTTTATTTTTTATTAAATGTGTAGTATTTAGGTTGTGTGTGTAATATACTTGTCCTTTTTCGAAGAAAAATCATTGACTGGACAGTCATTTATTGAGTATTGTTATTGCGTGCCAGCAAATGCAGATTAGTATCCCACACCATCTCCCAAGAGTAGGCCTTGGACTTCTGATTCTTTATTCTGAGAGTCAAGTGCTACAGTAGTGTCTGTTAACAGTAAGGAAACGATTGTGGACCTATTACAAGTGCAAAATTTACACATTTCCTATCCAAATTCTAATTATGTAAAAAATGAATAAGCAGACATGTCTGCAACCAGGTAAGAGTAACATGTCAATTATAAAATTATAAACCAAAAAATGCCAAGAAAAGACAGAACACTGATCAAAGTAAATGTTCTGTCTTGACTGGGACTGTGGCATGATTCTAGGCTTGACAGGAAAGGGGTGGGTTTTGATATGCAAAACGGGTTACAAGAGTCAGACTTTTACCTTGGGGCTTAGATATGTTTCTGGTACTCACTGTTTCTCACTGTCTTCTAGTGAGGCAAGCCAGGAGACTGAAGCCAGTGAAGGTGTCTCACAGTTGGATACATCATTGTCATGAGTCC
Organism: Pleurodeles waltl; assembly: GCF_031143425.1. Classification (NCBI taxonomy): domain Eukaryota; kingdom Metazoa; phylum Chordata; class Amphibia; order Caudata; family Salamandridae; genus Pleurodeles; species Pleurodeles waltl. The sequence continues at coordinate 160,921,242 of NC_090451.1, forward strand.
GCTGAAGCCTTCAGATTGGTCACCAAAATCTCTCAGTTGGACGAAGCAGGATGCTGCAGCAACCAATGCTGCTTCACCTCACTGGCATAGATTTGTTACCTCAGATTTTACCATTTTTTTGGTTCCAGAATAACTCTGGTGTGGCAAGGCTGGATTTTGTACATGAATAGACCCACAAAGCCAGAGACCTTCAACATCGGGAACTGATGAATTATTATTCTTTGTGACACAAAGCTCCACGCAGGGTTAGTTGTTCTACCTAACAAAAATGACTACGTTCCAGAAGCTGTTGCTGAAGACAATGTGCCTTTCAGTCTGCCCTACATCCCTATGGTCTGCACAATAGGTGTGTACGCACAATGTCTCTCCAGCCAGGGATCTCACACATTTCAGACCCCTGTGGCCACTTTCACCTTTCTGAGAGCAGGGAGACCATGTTCCATTAAACTTAGACTCCCTGTGCCAGCAATAGGCCAACCTTTACGCCCTAGAAGAGTAGTTTGTTATGCCAGAGTAGAACTGAGTACTGGAGGTAGGTGTGAAATTGAGAGGGACTGCATGGCTGGCCTTTGAAGAGGGATGGAGAATACAAGGGAACTGTTGCATGTGCATTTGTATGGAGGCCTACCACCACCTCCTAATGCTCCATGGAGTGTTCATGGCTTTGAAACAGCATTGGTGCCTTGTTTGAGAGAGTTTGAACTTTGGGTACCTCACTGTTGTCAGAATACCCTGGCGAGGGATAGTTGGGGATTGTTTAACTGACCAGGCAGTGCTTATCCAGTACTTTTTCAACATGAGAAGCAAGGCATATACATAAACGTATATTCCATGAGACCGGAGACACCCCATAAGTGGAGCCAGTGCCCAGATTCTTCTGGTCTTAATTGACTAAATGGCTCCTTTGACCCATAGTTATAACATTCTCACAAGGAACGTCCTAGGCATGCATGTCACTACAAAAAGGTTCCAGTTATACCCTTATCTGAAATGCAGAGACGTTGACTTTGCCCTCCTAGAAGAGATACTTTTGATGGAGAGTAAGGTCCCTAAACCGCAGAGACAAAGGTTGAAACAGGTGTATGTTACATCCTACGCCACATATGCCCGGGGAGCAATGAATTGGAACCAAACAAGGGTCCCTTTTGAGTGCAGCTGTCAGGTGGTAGATGAATAGGGTAGGTGTACCATCACTCTTAGGGTCCTTAATGGAGCCACGATTGACCCTGGGCATCTTGTATGTACCCAGTGTGAATAAACTGCACTTCCTAGACTTCCTGGATCATCAGTTAAGTGATTTTGCCATGATGACTAAAATAGTTGGAAGAGACTTTAACTGTGTGACAGATGTTGCATTGGATCGATCACCCCCCCCTCCCCCTTCCAGGAGTGGGCTCAGGTATGGGACCTTCATGAACCCTGGAGTAATAGAAATGGTTTGAGGAGGGAATTATCCTACTCCCTGGACATGACCTGCATGTCCGTCTCAATAAACCTTTGGTATCTCACCAGGTGGAGGGAATGGTCAGGCAAGCAGAATATTTATCCCACACATTCTCAGACCAAGTCCACTATTACTGAGACTTTGATGGGCCAAAGACTGACCCCAATACCTACTTTGAGACTATGCCCTGACTTGTTACAAGATCCAGTGTTTAGAGACTTTCTGGCTAAAACAAGTGTGGAGAACTAAGAATCGTGTGGGAGGCATTCAAGGTATTGATCAGAAGCTATCACATTGGAAAAACAAGTAGGGCTCCATAAAACCTTGGAAGCTGAGCTCACCCACCTGGAGAGCACAATTCTGGATCTGGAGAGCTGCATGCTGGTGGAGACATCCCAGCCCACAAATATATTGGAGGTGCAAGGCTGTCATGCAGATTTAGTGAAATGATAGCATTTTTTTCTTACAAGGAACATGTAGCTAGGTCAGATTCTGAGGGAGGCAGAGAAGGTAGGCTTGTGGCCTGGTTGGTAAACCCAGAAAGATGTGCAAATGTAGTACAGTCGCTCAGACTCTAGACGGATATTACAACATAGTCAGACATCCACAAAGTGTGCAGCATAATAGAGAATTGTATAGTGAAAGATGCCAAGCCACAGAGTATTCTATAGAACAGTTCCTAGATAGGGTTACATTCCCCACAGTCCCCAACGACATTCAACAGATGGGACAAACAATCACAGAACAGGAAATAAGGGCACCATTGAGGAGTTCGCAACCAGGATGACACCAGACCTAGATGGCCTCCCTGCAGAGTTCTACGAACCATATGCTCCTCTTATATTTCATAACTTGGTGAAAATGTATAAAGTGACCTGGGAAGGAGGCACCCTTGACACTCACTTGTAGCCAAGCCTCATTGATATCCCTCCCTAAGCCTCATAAGAGCTTGAAGAACATCTTACTATCCGCTGTTGATGTTTACCTTCAACCATAAAATCCTCAGTAAGATATTAGCCTGCTGTGAGAAATTGAATTACTGGTTGACTGGGTTGTGATCCCTGGTCAAGAAGCAACGACAATCTTTGTCGGGTAAGGAACAAGGAAATCCCAAAATAACCTGTTCTCACCCCCGCCCCCTGTAGCTTAGCAGAGAGCAATCAGGTTTACCTTAGAGGCAATGTTCTAATAATTTGTGCAACACTTCAAACAGTAAAACAGTGATAACACCACACAAACATCTCACACTATGTTAGTAAAAATAAAGCTGAGTTTAATAAATAAATAAAACAAGACCTAAACTACACAAATCACCTTAGCAGAACCGGAGTTATGATTTCTAAAGAATAAAGTGAAAAATAGTGCTAAAGGAGTCAACAGTGGCTATTTGGTCATACTGGACTGGGTCAAAGTCAAAGGTCCATGCTGACCGAAATGGAGCACTGGTCTTTTACAGTCCCAGATTAGTTCCTGCTGAAGTTTTATCTTCTCCGGTATTATGGTAAGAGTCCCATTCGAGTTGATGAGGGTCGCAGTAGAGCAAGGAGATTGTCACAGGCAGTGGTTTGTATGGTGTGAAGAGCAGACTGGGCATCACAGACTGGCGGGGCTGGTGGTTCACATTGGCTGTTGTCCGCGGGCAGTCAATTCTTGCTGAGCAAAAAAAATAGTCTGGCAGCTGCTCGTGCTAATTTTCTGATTGAGCAGCACTGTTTGAATGCAAACGGGCCCATTCACAGTCATGAAGCACCCAGAAGCTTGATTTCAAGAGCCTGTGAGCCACACCAAGGGTCCAGGACTTTAGAGACACCGCTTGAGGGAAAGAAACTCAATGCAACTGGGGTCCAGGAGCCTGCTGAGGAGCCTTCTATGTCCCAGAGGCTAAAATCAAGAGGCTAGCTGACTAGCCCTTTGAGTGACGCTCGGGTCCTGGGCTCAAGATGAGGATGTATGTTCAATTCTTCACCAAGCAAGAATTCAGCATATCAGAGCAGCAGGGTAGCAGTTTCTTTAGTCCAGCAGAGAGGCAGTCTTTGTTGTAGTACAACAGTCCTCCTTCCTGTCAGAGTATCCACAGTCCACAAGAAGTACTGGAGAGTTGGTGTCTGAGGTCCTTCCTTTATCCACAGGTGTGCTTCTGATGTGGGCAAAACTTCCAGAGTCTCGCCTTAGAACTGCACAGATGCTCTGCCTTCCTGGCCATGGCTCCAGGTAACTACAGGGGTTACACAGCCCTTTGTGAAGGCAGGACACAGTCTTTTCAAGTGTAAGTGGGGCTGTGGCCAGATCCTCACATCCATCCTGCCAGTGATGGCCCATCCTGTCACACCTAAACTCCCATTGTGTGTGCCATCTAGTAGGAATACACAAAGCAGTCACCCACATCCAGTCATTTGACCCAGAGACAGGCTGCAGACACCAAATTGTGGAGGCAAGAAAATGACAAGTCTCTAAAAGTGGCATTTTCAGAATTACAATCTTAAATCAAACTTCACCATCAGTGAGAAATTAAATTCGGATTCCAGAGACACCATACATGATCCATTTATCTTTTACCATTTGAAAATTACACTTATAAAAGCTAATAAGCTAATTCCAGTGTTATCCTATGGGAGTGGTAGGCCTTGCAGTAGTAAAAAACAAATGTAAGCGTTTCTCACTACCAGGACATGTAAAACTCAAAAGTCCTAATTTTACAATACATTACACCCTGCCCTCTGAGCTGTCCAGGACCTACCCTAAGGGGTGACTTGTATATATTAAAAAGGAAGGTTTGGGCCTGGCAAAAAGTTCATTTTGGAAGGTTGAAATGACAGTTTAAACTGCACACACAGGGTCTGTGATGGCAGGCCTGAGACACGTTTAAAGTGCAGGCCCCCTAGTAGCGTTTACTTTGTATGCCATGGGCACATATAGTGCCAGCCTACAAAGGACTGTAAGTTAAATATGCCAATTGGGTCCAAGCCAATACCATGTTTTGGGAAAGAGCACAAGAACTTTAGCACTGGTTAGCTATGGTAATGTGTGCAGAGTCCTAAAGCCAGAAAACATTAAGTCAGAAAAAACAGGGGGCTGAAGACAAAGTTAGGGGAAACCACACCAAGTATGCCAGGTCCCACGGCTGAACACATCTCTAAATATTGGAAGTCTCTTTTGAGACCCCAAGCGAGGGCTTCCCAGAAGCTGTGGTGCTCTCTGTGCATCTCCATAAGGTTTTCAACACCATTCAGTGACTTTATGTGAGTGCACTGATGTGTTGTATGAATCTAGGACCAGAGAAGGACAGGTGGATAGTGCTCCGTGTACACAAGAGTGTGAGCTAGAGCCAAGGTAGAAAAAAATATATCAGATGGCTTCAAGGTTCAAATGGGAACACATCAGGGATGTCTGTAACCCGTCCCCCGTTACTGTTCGCAATGGCCATCGAAAATTTTACATGCATCATCAGGAGAGAAAGGTGAGGGAGAGGAATTCCGCAACATGTTAAGGAACATGACATCTTCCTTTATGTGGAAAATGTGTTGTTATTCCTCAGAGATAGGGGAACATGGTGATCTACCACCACCAGGGAGCGTGATTTCAGTGGGGCATTAAGCTCCTTGAAGAGTAATGTTATGTTTTAGCGTACAATTAAATTTCTTATTGTGGAGTGAATTGTGCTTACAAAGATTGTTTTACCAAGAGTACTCTACCTGTATGTCAATCTCCCCATTGGAAGCCCCCAAACCTGGTTCTAGTCTTTAGACACAAGAGTGTGTAATCTAATTTGTGATGGAAGCAGACATCAGGTTTCTTTACAAATTATGCAGCACATGCCAGACAGGGTGGTCTTTGAGCTCCAGATTTTAAGGTATATTGCACAGTAGCCCAACTACAATGGTTGGCTCACTGGGTGTTCAGTCACCAAACAAAAGAAATGGGAAAAATGCCCTGCGGTGGGTCCATAGTGGCTCTCATGATGGGGGCTTGTCTTTCTCTGGAACTTCTGCCCAATTTATTTTTGGGGGGTTTCTTGGGTTTTGAGTGATTGGAAAAATAAAAAAAGAGGACGGAGTCTGATTGTGCAGTGGGTAGCTGTAAACAGGCAAAAGATGTTATCAGCGGGGTGTTGGCTACTCGCGGGTGGTCGGGGCCTAAGGCCCTGCCTCCAACCCCACACCCTTGGCAATGCACGGCTAAGAGTAGGCCTTATGCATGGTAACAAAATATTGCTTTACTGCTACAAAAAATATATAGAAATTCACTAAGCAACGCTTAAAGTGGTGTTATAGTTTATGGTAATATTTTTAAATAAAGAAACTCAGAACTTCACAGAAAAAAAACAAAGGTAAAGTAACATTATATTAAGGTGAAAATGTCACTTTAAACCATGTTTTAAACTGAAAAGAACTTGTGCCCTCACCGTGCACTGCTTATGTTCTCACATATTACAACGCTCATGACATACTCCGTGACATAATTGATCACATTACTGATAACAATTGAACTGATGACATTGATGACAGCAATGCATGGTGGGGGTGCAAGTTATAGTTGAAGTAACTAGAACTGCTGAATTTCAGTGTTTTTTTCTTCTTTTTTAGTTTAAAACATTGAATTTACACTGATATTTTCTCCAAACTATAACATAAATTTAAACTTTCAGCTGGATTGGCTACTGGGATTGCTTTGAGAAGTGGTTGCAAACCAAAATCGGTATTCTATCCACAACTCCCTCCAGGGATTAAAATAGACATTTTTCAGGAGATATTGGTGAAAGAGTTGACAAAAATTGCAGCAAATGAATCAGCAACCGAAGGAAATCTCAAGAGTAAACGCAAGAGGAACATGAATAGGGAGGATTGAAAAGCTCTGAACGAATGACGAGATGTTGTGAATATAATCATCAAACCTTCTGAAAAAGGGGGCAACGTTGTTCTGATGGACTGCATCCAGTGTATCAAAGAAGCAATGAGGCAACTCAGAGACAAAGAGAGTTACCAATTGTTGACAAACAAATCCTACAGAGGAATATGCTAGAGTATTATCCTAAATTGTGAGGGTGGCATGAAAGAGGCCTTATTGATGAGAATGAATATTATTATCTAAAGAATGATCAACTTGTGACACCAACAATATATTTTGTGCCGAAAGTCCATACAAACATGGGAACCCACCAGGTCAATCAATCAATCAATCAATAATATTTATAAAGCGCGCTACTCACCCGTGAGGGTATCAAGGCGCTAGGGGGAGGGGGGTTACTGCTGCTCGAAGAGCCAGGTCTTGAGCTGCCTCCGGAATGCGAGGTGGTCCTGGGTGGTTCTGAGGTTGGCGGGTGGGAATTCCATGTCTTGGCCGCCAGGTAGGAGAAGGATTTCCCACCTGCCGTGGTGCGGCGGATGCGAGGGACGGCGGCGAGTGCGAGGCTGGCGGAGCGAAGTTGACGGGTGGGCGTGTAGAAACTGAGGCGATGGTTGAGGTATTTGAGTCCTTTGTTGTGGAGGGCTTTGTGTGCGTGGGTGAGGAGCCTGAAGGTGATCCTTTTGTTGACGGGTAGCCAGTGCAGGTGTCTCAGGTGGGCAGAGATGTGGCTGTGGCGGGGTATGTCGAGGATGAGGCGTGCAGAGGCGTTTTGTATTCGCTGAAGACGTTTCTGGAGTTTTGCGGTGGTTCCTGCGTATAGGGTGTTTCCGTAGTCCAGGCGCGCTTGTGACGAGGGCGTGGGTCACAGTTTTTCTGGTGTCGGCGGGGATCCAGCGGAAGATCTTTCGGAGCATGCTGAGAGTGAGGAAGCAGGAAGACGAGACGGCGTTGACTTGTTTGGTCATGGTGAGAAGTGGGTCCAGGATGAATCAGAGGTTGCGTGCGTGGTCTGAGGGTGTTGGTGCGGTGCCCAGGGCCGTGGGCCACCAAGAGTTGTCCCAGGCGGACGGGGTGTTTCCGAGGATGAGGACTTCCGTTTTGTCTGAGTTTAGTTTCAGGCGGCTGAGTTTCATCCATTCTGCGACGTCTTTCATTCCATCCTGCAGGTTGGTCTTGGCGATGGTAGGGTCCTTGGTGAGGGAAAGTATCAGCTGGGTGTCGTCGGCGATGATGTTGTGTTTGCGTGCGATGTCGGCGAGGGGGCTCATGTAGACATTGAAGAGAGTCGGGCTGAGCGAGGAGCCCTGTGGGACGCCGCAGATGATCTCGTGGGGTCCGAGCGGAGACTCGTTGGGAGCGGTTGGAGAGGAAAGAGGTGATCCAGTCCAGGGCCTGTCCTTGGATACCGGTGGAGTGGAGGCGGGAAATTAGGGTTCGGTGGCAGACAGTGTTGATGGCGGCCGAGAGGTCGAGGAGGATGAGGGCGGCTGTTTCTCCGTTGTCCAGCAGAGATCTGATGTCATCGGTGACAGCGATGAGGGCGGTTTCTGTGCTGTGGTTGGCTCGGAATCCGAACTGGGAGGGGTCGAGTAGGTTGTTGTCTTCAAGGAATTTGGTCAGTTGCTTGTTGACGGTCTTCTCGATGACTTTGGCAGGGAAGGGGAGGAGCGAGATGGGGCGGAAGTTCTTCAGGTCGCTGGGGTCCGCCGTAGGTTTCTTCAGGAGAGCGTTGACTTCCACGTGTTTCCAGCTCTCGGGGAAGGCGGCAGATGCAAACGAGCTGTTGATGATGGTCTGGAGATGGGGGGCGATGATGTCGTTGGCTTTGTTGAAGATGAAGTGGGGGCAGGGGTCAGAGGGGGCACCGGAGTGGATGGTGTTCATGGTGGTTTTGGTCTCTTCTGCGCTGATGTGTGTCCAGGCGTTGAGGGTGATGGCTGGGGCTGTGGGTTCTGTTGTGGTTGGCTGGGTCTGAGGACCGAAGCTGTTGTGTAGGTCAGTGATCTTTCGATGGAAGAAGATAGCGAGGGAGTTGCAGAGATCTTGTGAGGGCGTGTTGGAGTTGGCGTTAGGATTGGAGAGGTCTTTGACAATGTTGAAGAGTTCTTTGCTGTTGTGTGTGTTCTTGTCCAGTCTGTCTTTGAAGGATGTTCTTTTGGTGGCGCGGATCAGCTGATGGTGTTCGCGGGTGGCGTTTTTTAGGGCAGACATGTTTTCTACGGTGTGGTCTTTGCGCCAGATTTTCTCGAGGGTACGGCAGTTTTTTTGGGATTCCTTTAGGGCGTCTGTGAACCATTGAGGTTTCCTGGCGTTGGTCGGTCTTGGGAGGCGTCTGAGGGGTGAGAGGTTGTCCGCGCAGTTGGAGATCCATTGTGTGAGGCTGAGGGCTGCGTTGTTGGCATCGGTGGTGATGGTAGGTTGGTTGTGGCCGAGAGTGAAGAGTAGCTGTTCCGTGGAGATTTTGTTCCAATGTCTGCGTGGGATGGGTTGTGTGCGGAGGTGGAGAGTCTTGCGTCTGAAGGTGAAGAGGACACATCTGTGGTCGGACCAGTGTATTACGGAGCAGTGGCTGAAGGATACGTGGTTGCTGGCGGAGAAGATGGGGTCGAGCGTGTGTCCGCCGATGTGGGTGGGGGTGTTCACCAGTTGCTTGAGACCGAGGTTGGCGAGGTTGTCGAGCAGGGTGGTGGTGTTGGTGTCGTTGTTCTGCTCCAGGTGGAAGTTGAGGTCTCCGAGGAGGATGTAGTCCGGCGAGGCTAGGGCGTGCGGGGAGATGAAGTCAGTGATGGATTCGCTGAAGAGGGCGCGTGGTCCAGGGGGTCTGTAGATGAGAGTTCCCCTGAGGGTGGTCCTGGGGTCGGTGTGGATCTGGAAGTGCATGTGTTCGGCGGCGAGGGGGGTGTCTTCGGTGGAGGTGGTGACGTTGATGGAGTCCTTGAATATGATGGCGATTCCTCCTCCGACTTGGTTAGTGCGGTCTCTCCTGGTGATCTTGTAGCCGTCGGGGATGGCCATGGCGATGTCGGGGGCCGAGGAGGTGTTCATCCAGGTCTCAGTGATGAAGGCGACGTCCGGTGGAGTCCAGGAGGTCCCATAGTTCAATGGCGTGCTTGTGGGCGGAGCGTGCGTTGATGAGGATGCATTTGAGGTGGTTATTGGCGCGTGGGCTGGCGGGCGGGGTGCAGTCGCGGTGGAAGGTGTGCTTGCAGGTAAGACATGCGAAGGGTCCATGAGTGCGTTACGGGTTGGCTTGGAAGCAGGTTGTGGAACGTCCCGGGTTGAGAGCGTGAAGGGAGGTGGGGTCGTACCGGCACTGCGGGGTTTGGGAGAGCTGGGGGCCAGGGGTCGTGGTGCTGGGCGCGGTCCAAGCGCGGACGGGCGCAGACGGGCTTGCCTTTCGGCGTGCAGAGGCTGCCATAAGAGAGAGGAGGGGGGGAGGAGGGGTCAGCTGAGGGAGGGGGGGTGACGAATGGGAGCAGGGGGGGTGGGCCGCATGGGCGGTGGCGGCGGGAAAGCAGAGGGCAGGGGCCGGGGGTTTCAGGTAGAGGGGAAAGGGAAAGAAGAGAAGGAAGGGAAAGTGCGAAAAGAAAGAGCCCGAGGAGGAAAATCACAGGGGAAGGAGGCGAAAAAGGAGGAGCAGGCCAGGAGGAGAGCAGAGGAAAATGTGAAGAAGAATGGACGAGGGAGAGAACAGAGAAGGAAGAGGAAAAATGGACTAACGAAGAAGAGAAGAACACAGAAGAAGAGAAGAACACGAAGAGAAATGGGGAGAGGAAGAAGAGCAGAACACGAAGAAAAATGGGGTGAAGAAGAAGCTCAGAACACGAAGGAAATGGTCAGCAGGAGAAGAGGAGAACACAGGAGAAGAGAAGAACACGAAGGAAATTGGGTGCAGAAGGAGAGAAGAACACAAGAGAAGAGGAGAACACAGGCGAAGAGAAGAACACGAAGGAAATGGGGTGCAGAAGGAGAGAAGAACACAGGAGAAGAGAAGAACACGAAGGAAATGGTCAGCAGGAGAGGAGAAGAACACGGGAAAAGAGGAGAACACAGGAGAAGAGAAGAACACGAAGGAAATGGGGTGCAGAAGGAGAGAAGAACACAGGAGAAGAGAACACGCAGGAATGGGGTGCAGAAGAGGAGAACAACACAGAAGAAGAGCAGAAAACGAAGGAAATTGGATACCAGAGGAAGGGCAGAAAACGAACGAAAATGGATACTAGAGGAAGGGCAGAAAACTAAGGAAAATGGACAGAGAGAGGACAGCAGAGGTGCGAAGAAAAGTTGGAAGAGAGAGAGTTCAGAAGACAATCACCCGGTAGGCTGATTGTCAGTGCTATGGGCTGCCTGTTGGAGAATTCCTCAAGATTTAAAGACCTTTTCCATGTGTAGCAGACTTAGGGGGTTATTACAACTTTGGAGGAGGTGTTAATCTGTCCCAAAAGTGACGGTAAAGTGACGGATATACCACCAGCCATATTACGAGTCCATTATATCCTATGGAACTCGTAATACGGCTGGTGGTATATCCGTCACATTTGAGACGGATTAACACCTCCTCCAAAGTTGTAATAACCCCCTTAGTCTCATACATTAGAGACTCAATGGAATTTTTAAGTTGTGTAACAATATTCCATGGAAAGCAGGATATCTTATGGCCACCTGTTGATGTTGTCTAACTTTATTCCTCAATCAAACATGCTAATGGTATGGAATCATGTAGGTATTATTTAAGATAACACTCCAAGTTAACTTGAGCATACAGACATGTTCCTGGAAACGTTACACTTATGTTTGACACACAACAACTTGGTTTGATGAAAAACATTATCTATAGCTGCGTGTGGTGACTATGGGGACATCTTTTGCACCCACATATGAGAAACTCATGATGGGCCACTGGGATGTGGAAACATATGGACAGAGAAGGACAGTAGAGTTCTGGACCATATTGTATTAAGGACACAATTTATCAATTATATATTCCTTATTTTGTCATGGAGGTAAATATGATCTGATTAATTTCATTGAGTCATGGAAGGACAATCCTCAAAGATTGAAGTTCACATATGAGTGCGACCTATATCATGTACTTGGATATAACTGTGTACATTGATGGGGAAAAGGTCTGCACTTCCATTCACAGGAAACCAAGTAGTTGCAATAATCTGCTGCATGCCAGTAGTGGACATCCCATATGGGGAAATACTCTGAGCCAGACGGAATTGCTCAGAAGACAGATTTTCAAAATGAGGTGAAGGGTATGTGTGAAAGATTTTGTGTTAGGGGTTGTCCTAATAGTGTGCTACAAGATGCCTTAAAAAGGACTTCCTCCCATAAAAGAGATGAATTACTTGTTGTGAAACAGAAAACATACAGAGATATGGGAGAGTCATCATACAGGTATATAACAGAATATAAGCAGTCCAATGTTATTGTAAAGAGAACCTTGCAAAAAAAATGGGGGATCTTGAGATTGGATGAGAATCTGAGAACAGTACTCCCAGAACAACCAAGGATAACATATAGCAAATCATATTCACTAGTATATCATTTGGTAGACAGTTACATGCAGAAGGTTCTGAGGACGGAATTGAACTGGTTGAGACAAAGACAGCAAGGCTTTTGGAGATGTCAAAAGTGTAAAGTCTATTTATGGACATAACATATATGAATTGCAGTCCATGACTGGAAGAAAATTTAGTGTTAGAAGTAACATTACTTGTGCAACATCATATGTTGTGTATGTCCTTGAGTGCAGATGTGGTAAACACAATATAGGAAGTACTGTTAATAAGCAGAAAATTCAGATTGTATGGCATATTCAGGCCATTCAGAACAGAGATGTCTCATATGCTATGGCCAAACACATTTGGGAGGAACATGATGGTGATAATACAGGTAAAACAGGTCTTTGTTACTTTGGAATTCATCACATTCAGAGAACCCCTAGAGGGGGAAATTGAGAAGTAATCCTCAGGAAGTCCAGATGGGTTATCCTAATGGGAACCGAGACACCGACTGGTTTGAATAGAGATGCGGAGCTTCTGCCTTCTTACAGTAACTTTAGATCTGAGCCTCTGTGTGACCCATGAAAATAAGTGAATAGCTACATGAGAATGTTTGGAAGTTGGTGTATGCTGCAGTATAATGGTGTGTTTTTTTTTGTTTGTTTTTTTAATCCAAGGCTGATTAAAAAAAAATATATATATATAGACACTAAAAGGTGATAGCCAGGCAAAAGACATGTTGCGCTCCTCATGTGATTAGTGAGTGACATAATAGATGTAAGAAGTTTGATCTAAAAGCCTCAGGGAACTTGTAACAGGGCATTCTATTAATGGCTGTGATAAGTCTCTTAAATTGGAGGGGCCATAGAGTCTCAAATCTGATGACCAAATTCCTTTTATGATTTCCCCTTCTAGTACTGTACTTCTTACTTATGTAAGGAAAATGAATGAGAGAACTGGAGTAACAACTATTGGCACATGTGATATTTTGTTTTGTGTGGTAAAATAGCTCTTAAATACTTAGAATTATAATAGTCATATCAACATCTTTTAAAAGAAAAATGTCTCAAGGCTTTCATGTACTTAACTATGTGCAATATGGATTATCTTAAAATTGGTGAAATGAGCTATCACAGATCAAATAGGCTTGATGGTTGAATCACCTATGTTGAACAAATTGGAATGGATATACTGATCGTTCAAACAAAATTATGTTCGAAACTACTGAACAAGCTTATGGATGATTTTTTTCCCACTTAAATAATAAATCATGAACTACATGTGCTATTTATTTATATTAATCATTTTTTGAGTATACAATTGTATGAAAGCAATTTATATATTGCAAGGCGATATTGAGTACCTCTTCTGTTTCAATGGTGTTTTGAAGGTCATGTGACCTGTTTGTCTTTTTAAATCACTTTCACTAATGAATATGGTGGTGAGTAGAAGGCTTGTCAGCTGAAAAGCGTTACCAACTTTTTTTCTCACCAGCTAATGCACATCTTGATTAAATAAAAATTATTTGAGGAGAATACTCTCGCGGTAAACTGGACCGTGCTGCTGTTTTGTTTCCCCAGCCTGTGTTATGACATTTTCCTGAAAGGAAGGAATTGTTGAGGAAGCAGAGGGAGTGAAGCCATCTGTCTGATGTGTGTGTGGCGGTAATTGGATTAACGTATAAAAATGAAAATTACTTTGTTAAAAAAAGAAACATAGAAATACGCTGACAAAACCAAAGGTTATTGGAACGTTATAGTTAGGAAATAGAATTTAAAAAACCTTAGAAATTCACTTAAACAAAGGTTACAGGGACATTACAGTTAGGTTCTGAATTTACTTTCAGAAAGCCAGAGAAATTCATCAATTATAGTTATTTCAAGAAGCTATAACTAATGACCTAAGGTAACTATAACGCGTGCCCTCACCTCTAATTACCCCAAATATGACCGCACTCGTGACAACTTTTATAGTGTCAATACAATTACCAATGAAATATTAGAAGTCAAATTATTGAAGAAAAAAGGGTGCAGTCAGGGTCACGAGTTCTAGTTACGTTAGGCTGCAAGTTATAGCTACAGTGGAGATTCAGTATATGAATCAATGGCTTGCAACTGCAATTTCGGTCTCAAACAATTGTTAGGTTACTAACTCCTCAAAGGAGGTCGTTATCCATTCACAAATGGGAAGATGTCCCAAGGAAACCCATTCTTATTTATGAAACTGTTAAAAAATAAAGTTTTTTTTTTCCATACACAGCCCCATTTCCTTTAAGGAAAACAGGCTGCATTTAAAAAAAAAAAAAAAAAAAAACACATTTAAATAATACCCCAGCTGGCCACACCATAAATTTAAAAGACATCCTGTCTAAGTCAGTCAGAACTGGTGATCTTCTTATTGAATGTATTGAGCTAAATCAAATTGTGACCCATTTCGAATGATGATTTTATGACCAGACCTAGTAGCAAATAGGTTGGGTCTCAAAACCTGAACCAAATCACAAATGTTGGTGTGTAATTGCGGCTACTTTTTGCAAATTCATTCTTAGTACATCTGGTAATATGTCGCTACTTGATTACTGGCCAATCTTAGAGGGAATACCTTTTTTTCCTACTAGCCTTCAACATGAACATTTATAGACCATCATGCAAGTAGTTAGCTTATATGCTCTTTTCACATTGACATAAATTGTTTTTTACATTGCAGTAATGTTCTCATTTCTCCAACCTACAAAACAGTTTAACACCTTTTTCCTTAGTATCTTTTCTTTCATTTCCCTTTCCAAATGATTTTCTCTTCATGGGAGACATGAACAGCAACTTCCTGCCGTGAACTGTGTCCATTTCCGTCATATTGCACCGCAGTGTTCTAAATACTTGAATGGCAGCGTGCAGTCCCCTAGAGGGAATGTATTTAACTGAACAGTCAGTCTGTTCGGTTGTCATGGGATGTATGTGTGTGAGAGCACGTGCCACAAGAACAGAGCACTTTACCTGATACAGCAGCAAAGGTCTTCATAGTTCACCGATTATGACTAACAGTCTTGAAGTAAAGAACACTTTGTTAGAATTGTCAGATATATATCACTTTTAGTTGATACAGTAATTACTCTTTAAGCCCTGATAATGCTGGGGTAATTTTGTTCACTTTCCTACTTCAATTATGAAAATAGAAGTAGGATTTCTTGAATTTCCTAGCTCTACTATTTATTGCATAAAATCCCCCAGGGTCCTAGTACTTTTTGATTTAGTGATGGCCTGATATACTGATGACTTTTGCATCCACAAAGCCTGTGATCCAGAAACTCACACATTTTGAGGCCAAAACAATCTATGGTTATGATGTACCAAAAGTGTATTCTGATGAGCACTGTTTATGAATTGCAATGTTCTCCTTATGAATCATTACGAATCATTAGAAAAAGAGGGTGTAAAATTGGTGCTCCCTTCATAATGATTCACAATTTAATGTATCTTCAGTTTGCAAACTCATTTGCCGTTGGAAAGTACTGAGTGGATACTAAACCCACCTACAGTATATACAGTTATAATAATTTGCAAAGTTTAAGCTGTCCATGAAGGACATCTTTAATTTGTGTATGTGGCCAGCAGGCAATCCGGTAACACAGAGGCCGTGATTCACAGCAATACTACTTCAAATACTACATAGTGATATTCATAAACATAAAGGCAGAGATCTCCACTTCTGCTTTTCTTGTCTTTTCTGCACAAAATCACCACCACAGTGGCAGAAATACCCCCCACTAGTAAGTAAGTAGTTAGTGGTAAATGTTGACACAATATAAGAGCGTTTTGGAAAATGGGTAATGATTACTACAAAATGGAAAGGATTAAGAGAAATTTATGGAGGGACTTGTTAATACAAACCCCAACCACATAAAAGTGAGATACAATTGCTATATACAATATATACTTCTATTTGTATTTTGCATTTTAATTGCTCTTCCTTGAACAGTTTATAGACAGTGTTTTATATTATGGGGGTCATTCCGACCCTGGCGGTTGACTACCGCCAGGGCCGGGGACCGCAGATGCACCGCCAACAGGCTGGCGGTGCATCCATGGGCATTCTGACCGCGGCGGTACAGCCGCGGTCAGAAACGGGAAACCGGCGGTGTCCCGCCGGTTTCCCGCTGCCCTAGGGAATCCTCCATGGCGGCGCTGCAGGCAGCGCCGCCATGGGGATTCCGACCCCCTTACCGCCAGCCTGGTTCTGGCGGTTTTGACCGCCAGAACCTGGCTGGCGGTAACGGGTGTCGAGGGGCCCCTGGGGGCCCCTGCAGTGCCCATGCCAATGGCATGGGCACTGCAGGGGTCCCCTAACAGGGCCCCCCAAGATTTTCAGTGTCTGCCAAGCAGACACTAAAAATCGCGACGGGTGCAACTGCACCCGTCGCACCCCTTCCACTCCGCCGGCTCCATTCGGAGCCGGCATCCTCATGGAAGGGGGTTTCCCGCTGGGCTGGCGGGCGGCCTTCTGGCGGTCGCCCGCCAGCCCAGCGGGAAACTCATAATTACCGCGGCGGTCTTTTGACCGCGCAACGGTATTCTGACGGCGGGACTTTGGCGGGCGGCCTCCGCCGCCCGCCAAAGTCAGAATGACCCCCTATGTCTCTTATGTATTTTTACGTGTGTATTGAAGGATGAGCTTTTATGGTACGATTATTACCAAAATAAAGCTAATGAATGAATACTTCTATTTGTACTACAGACCAATAATGTCACAGGCTTCAATGTCCTGTCCAGCCTTGTTGTATTTCTGGCACTAGACATGGTCAACCACCAATTCTGCAACACACCCATATGCTAAATGCTGTTCTTTTGTAATGTAATAATATTTAAATGTAAAAAAAATATTTTTAAATGTAACCTAGTCTAAAATATCTAAAAAGTATTAATATTTAAATGTATGTGCAAGTTTATTTTTCAAGTTAAATAAAATAAACATGGTAGAATGGGTGATTTTTTAAAATTTTGAATAATGTTTTAAAAACAATACTTAAATGAGTAATTAATACATTTAAAGTCACTTAAGTTTAATACAAAGTTACATTTT
The DNA here is from genome assembly GCF_031143425.1 of Pleurodeles waltl. Lineage (NCBI taxonomy): Eukaryota > Metazoa > Chordata > Amphibia > Caudata > Salamandridae > Pleurodeles > Pleurodeles waltl. The sequence goes on from NC_090451.1 coordinate 160,938,117, forward strand.
TAAGCTAATGTGCATTGTTTTCTTTTTCGTTATGATGTCCAATGTTAGTGTTTGTTTAACACTGTTTTACATTATAATGTACATAAAATTAACAATCTAAATAAATATATTAAATTTCCATACATGTTCCTACAGGGAGGTCTGATAACAGATCTTCACAAACAGGTAGCAAGATTATAATAAGACCTTAACCCCCATAAATTATGTTGTAGGTTTCGCCGCCTCCTGATTAAAGTCTACACATGGGTGTAAATATCCTCTCGGGAATGGTACCATAAAAAGTTGGAAGTTTATATATGTGACTTGATATACACATGCAAAATTACCTTTATGGATCAGGCCCACAGTGCTCCAGGGCATTACTATGGGCATCCTCCAATTCCTTCGCTTAGTGCCATTTTATTTTAAATATGCCCCTTTCCTTTTAAGGAAACCCATATCAAGGAGTTCTAAATGCTACAGACCACCACCTACTTCACTATTTGTTAATCTCCTTAAAAAGAAAACTATTCTTGTGTTCCTATCCCACACACAATCATGCTGCAGCACATTCAAAATAAGAGCTTGCAAAACAATGATTGGGAATACTTGAGAAATCAAAGTTGTTTTTGAAAACACATAATCTGCGAATTACAAATATACATTTTAGAGAAGTCACTACATAATTAACAGAAGTGTCCTGTTTGAAGTCTGTGAAAGTAAAGCTAGGAGGGGAAAGAGACGATAATTCAACTAGAGTACTTTGCATGTACAGTCTCAGATCAATACATGGACAGTTTCTAAAAATGTGTATCCATCTGTAATTCTGTGACTGTTCATTTTGCGATAACAATTCCACTTATTTTGTAGTGTCAGATACTGCCAGTGGTAGCAGACTAAGAATCCTGTATGAACTTGCTGGGAACTGTTCCCTTCAAGTAGGAGGTGGTATTCACGATGGTTGGGTGGGTATCAAAAGATTCCTTGAAGAGGTACATATTTAGAGTTTACTTGAATGGAGGCGAGCTGGTTAGCTTCTTCTCTTGCAGGATGAGTAGCTTTAGTTGTTTGTGGTGTAAATTAGAAAGGATTTCCAAGTTTGCTGTTCCTGACCTTAAGATGTTAGTAGGGATTTACAGGGGATATCTTGCAGTCATGTTCTGGTCCCTTTTCTCACACATGCTTTGTAGAGGGTTTCAATTTGATCCTTTGGTCTCAGGATAGCAAGTGAATATTTTTGTAGGCTAGATAAATATAGCCCAATCAGTTTAGGCTTAGTGTTTTCTTGATGGTTTATTTTGTGGCCTCCAGATTTTCTGAATCTTCAGCTCCCCTACATACAGTCACGCAGTTTTGTAAGCTTGACTTTTAGGTCTGTGTGGTGTTTTCAATGATTAACCCTGAGTGACCTGGAGGAACCTGCACACCAACCTAGTCTGAAATATTGTGCTTTTCCAATGTTGGTAATCAAGTACAGAGCAAATCAAAACCCAATAAGTTTTATCCTGTGTGGATGGTAGTTGTACTCCCTCCCCACACCTATGGTGATCAGCACATGTTAACAATAAAGTCTTGGTCACAATGATCTCAAGTGCAGATAATGCGTACGTAGTTCCTCTTCATCGGTAATGAAAACTTTTTCAGTAGTCGGCCATTTTGTTTCCCAAAGTTCTGAAGCACTCCACAGCCGAATGAGATTATGTATGTTATACATGCATTATTTCTTGCAGTTTGTGTAAAGCCTTGGTCTTTGAACACTGCACCATGTAGACATTTGTAGGTTATACCCGTACTCAGGATCTTTGGAGTGTGCTTCAAATGACCTGTATTTGAGTAACCTGACATTGCCAATTTTAATCTGCTAACTCCTATTAGAGATAAAGGATCTGACAAAGTGCAGGGTGGAGCGTGAAATGCTGGCCATTTTTTTAAGTTGGTCTGAGAATATTTTGGGCCGACCACACGATTCAGTGTCCTTAAATGAGCTGAATCCAACCCTTCAGCACCTAGCTGTTGAGTAGGATACATTTTGCATTTACCTATATGTATGTATATGTGTGTATATATATATATATATATATATATATATATATATATATATATACACGGATAGTGTGGGTAGCATGGTTGCTTAAGTGGATGGATGGATGTCAGTTGAGGGGTGAGTGAATGATGGGCATATATATTTCGAAAATAGGAATAAATATTATTTTCATATATTTTATGTACAGTCAATTTGGACACTTCGTCTTATTTTCATTTGCTTATGTCTACTGGCCGTCGTTATTATATTATACAGCTTCATTCTGATTTAAAATGTGCTCTGAAGTTGAGTTACAGAATTGTGACCGTATATTTTCATTTTGTTTTAGAATTACTCATTGAAACTTTGATAATTGTACTGCTGCCCCCAAAAGGTGCTATTCAACGTGAATAAAACTCAAGTGTTCTAACCAAATAATGGTGTAGGAGACAATTCATTTCCATTGAGCACTTATAAGTGATAGTTTAACATGTTCAAAAGAGTAGCGTTTCCATTATAAATTGTTTTATGAGGGTGAATGTTTCCTTGGACTTACAATTATGTAGGCGGACACAAATGTATCTGTTAAAGGCTAGCATAATGTCTGTACTTAACAAAAGTAATTTAATTTAACTTTCAGACAGAGTATGTTTTCACCGCACACAATTGCAAAAAGAATGTGATCTAGAACCTAGTTACATTTGACATGGGACTAGTAATAATTATTAAACCATTTATGCTGAATCTCTGATTGATATTATTTGTGTTCTGCTTAGGCGGGATTTAAACGTTTCAAAGTTGCTGCAGAACATTAAAGCCTGAGTTGAGCATCCATTATAAAAAATATATATATATATCTGCCATACCATAGTTTGGGGGGTGGAGGGGGGGGGTAGATTTTGGGGGTGGTAAGGGGATATATCTTACAGAGCAGTAAATTATTTTGAAAGCTAGCCCATGGTCGCCCAGCCCTCCATTGGAGTGATTGCAGAAATTGCTCCATTTGGGAGATGAGATAATGTGGTGTTCCCAGTTAATGGGGTTAAAGCTACTTTGACATCCTCCGTTTTGCTCAAGTGGGTCTCTGAAAAATCCTTCAGACTCTGTGGAAGTAAGGGCGACCCATTGGTGTCCAACACACAGTGCTCCAAAATCAGTGCTTAATTTGAACTGATGGTTACCGGTAGGACCTAACGGCCCTCATTTTGGCGACTGTTGGGATGAAAAGCCCTCTGCATGGTTGAAGACATGTATCCCTGCCCTGAGTGCCCATCTGTAGTAGTGTTGATCCCTAATGCTGCATTTTGTGTCATAGGGGAACACGGATCTTGTGTGTACAACATGATATAGGCTTGTCTCACAGATTGCGGTCTTGTACTGGAAGGGGTTCAGCATGAGGGTGGTGATGGCAGCACTCTGTGTAATGACCAGCAGTAGTGAGCAGAACCTTTTATCCTATGTCACTGGAGCTTACAAGCTAACTCACGATTTTAAACTCTCCACTGCTGTACGCTTAACTCATCTCTTGTCCTATATAAGTTATTAATGGAGTGCTTCACAGAGTGGGATAGTCTACTGGATGTATGTATGCCTTTAAGGAGTACATGACATGAGATGTACTGTTGTGCACTGTGTGCGCAATGAAAGCATGTGTTGGGTATGTTTGTGCTTGTGTGAATGACAATAAATGAAGGGTGAAGTGTTGTGCAGTGCACTCATAAGTTTGTGTGGGTGACAACGTGTATGCTTGTAATTGATTAAATATAGAAAAGGTTCAGTGCAGAACAGTACATGCATACTGTGTGTGTGTGGAATGCATATGTACATGTAAGGGGCACAATACATGGAGGTGACAGTGTTAAACAGTGTGTGTGCACCTGCAATGGTATGTTATGGGGGCTATGGGTTTCATTTTGAGAATCCCAGGTGTCCCTGGTGACATGAGGAGGGGAGGAAACACCTCCACTCCTCCATCCCCCCAACCAGATTTGTGTATTGCTGCATTCCTGTGAGCTGGATGGAGGAAACATTGCAGAATAATAGGATGGGCCTCCCTTTTCACTTCAAAAGACTTTGAGTCAGTGATCGATCACAAGGAAGGAGCCCAGGCAAATCTCAGGATCGGAGATGGGTCTGATTAGGAAATCATAAAGTAGGGCTGGGGGTCTGCTATTAACCTTTTGATGCACATATATCTGTGGCTGACATCCAGGTGTGAACGCTGATCATGACCATGTACTGTTTTGTAGGACAATCGGCTTTGGATTATTGCCTGTTGTAACAGTCTTTCATGAGGCAAGAAAAAAAGAAGTGCCCAATTCAAAAAGAAGCAGAAAACTAAAATAAAACATAAAAGACTCAGACTCTAAATTACATTTTGTTGTCTGGAAATGGACTTTAAGAAGAGGCGTTAAGACCTAAAACTTTGTCATATGCCACACAGCCAGCTGGTCTGTGTGAGAAGGGAAACCTCTGCTTGTGATCAGGACTAGAGCACAGGGCTGTCTGTCTACCTGCTGGGCGAAGGGATCTCAGCCAGGATACCACAATCACCTGCCCTGGAGCACCAGGGCTTGCCTTCTTGCCAAGACTAGTGGACTAGTGAGGAAGAGGAGAGCATTGGTGGGAGAGATTTCTTGTGGAGAGCTCTGCGAGAGGATTCACTGAGCAAGGTGTGAGATGGTGCACCAATCAGGTTACCCGTGTGCTGTCTGCTCGGTGACCCATGTGTGCCAGGAGAAGGCCTCTGCAGACTAAGCCAAGAGCGTAGCCCTGTGTAGGTTTAGATGAATGCTTACATATGTGGTCACTGCAGCATGGTAGTAAGAAGGGGCCACTAGTGAAGCTAAACTGCTGAGTTGCTTGGAGCTGTGACTGTCTTGAGCTAAGTGGCTGTTTGGGCATTTGAATCAAAGTTCAAATGCCTAAATCCTTATTGTCAAAGTACTGTGTCAACCCTGTATGCCAGGAGAGCCTGCAAGTACAGACATGACAAAGGAATCGGGTTGTTATGTGAAAGAGTAACCAAGGCTAGATTCTTCAGGTTGGGCCCACCCTACAAGGGAACTACTCCCAACTGACCTGGAGGGCTACCGAAGATGCCATGGATGACATCACATCCTCACTGGGCTTCAGTCAGGAGTAAAGTCAACTTACCACTTCCAGGGTGGCACAGGGATTTTGCTTGTTAACTACTAGAGCCCCAACCTCGAGGGGGATTGTGTTGTTGCTTTTGAATGTTGTATACCTTCACATATGCAGAGTAAGAAATAAAATACTTTGTTTTTGTGGAAAAGCAAATATTTGATGTCCATTGATTTATTGTCCTAGCTGTTTAGACTTTGGGTTACGAGTCATGTTCATGTCCTGTATCTACATCTTCCCCCCCTAGGGAGCCATGACTGCTTGACCTTAGCTACCACTGATTCAAGTGCAGAAGGTCTACTTGGCCCAGTTGCTCATGCTCCATAGCAGGTCATGACCCATGACATTAGCAGTAAAAGGCCTTAACCACCAGGGTTGGACCCATTAGCCCTTGTGTTGACCCATGGCGCTTTGATAAGAGAGATTACCACGTACGGCGCTTATTTTTCCCTTTCAGGTATATACCAAGAGCAGGAGAGGGAAAACACATACAAAGTGAAAATATGTAGGAAGAGAGATGGGAAATAAACATCACAAACAGAGAAATGAGGAACCTGCAAGAGTGAGACAAAGGGTTAGGGAATTTCTGGTAGTGGATTAAAGAGGCAAGAGGTGGATTCAAGTCTATGCAATCTTACTGTTCAGTGCACCAACAGGTGCCTCGGACTTCTGAACATAGCTTTGGGAAATAGCACTCATTCTTCAGATATATGTATAAGTACTTGTCAGACTTTGAGCAATGGGTACCTTCCCACCACCAGCATCAGAACATCAGTTTAATATTTTAGGTTGATGGTCACAGAGGGATGACCTTCTTTGCACTGGGCACACCTCCACTCAAATAGAGCCTGCCATACTCTGAAGTATGCTCTTAAGTACACCGATTGTGCAGATTTTTATACCACCAGCTTAGATGTTCCTGCCAGCAGGCGTGGCATAGTGAGCAGTTCTTAATTTGTGAAAGAATGAGTGACAGTACTGGAAGCTTGGTTTCGAAGCCAGTGGCAGTGGGAATTGGGCATTGGCGAGCCGAATTCCAAGGCTGCATTGACTTTAATCCACTACCAGACACTCCTTTCCCCTTTGTCTCACTCTTGTTGGCTCTTGCTTTCTGATGCAGAGAATAGCTGGCAGTCCCCAAAAGTAAGTGCCATTGGCTGCCACCAGCAAACACTGGCTCAAATTAAGCACTGATAGTGAGTGATGTGCCTCACATTGTGGTAAACGTTTCAGCTGATATAAAGGTATACAATACACAAGTAATGAGGGCCTAATGCTTCCTTCATGTGTGTCTAGTGGAAGGCATGACCAAAGTACATTTTAAGTCCAAAACCATATTAAGTACAGACTTAGTCAAACTAAAGGGACACTCATATCATGACAAATTCAAGACAACAAACAAATGGGCAAAGGCACAGCCTAACCATATGCCAACCTATCTTTAATATTGAATACAAAAGCAGCATACTTTTATGGCTAACTCTTGTGATTTTTGCACATCATAGCAAAAGAAAGGAACACGCTACAGAAGAGCAATGACTGATGAAAATGCTAGAAACAAGTACGCGTTCCGTGTAAAGACAATACCTCTGGGCATCTTACAGACTAAACTACATCCAACAATTTACTAACAAAAATTAGAAAATATTGCCATCGTGTAATAGAAATATTGAGGGCAGGAAAAATGCTGTACTGGAGGAACTAAAGCTATGCACACTGTCGCACAACCCAGAACTTACAATTCATACAAAGAACCATATTTTGGTGCAAGCAAAGACATACACGATTGGTGAGTTTGTAATGAACGTGTAAAATAAAAACCGCTGTTACCTGCAGATTTGTATACTGGCAACAACTAGGAAGAGTTCTCAGCTAAAAGCGGACTTGGCTGCCCTAGACATAGTTTGCAGCACCCAGGGCCGGCCCTGTGACCTGCTGCACCCAAACATCTGTCAGGAGTGGCAGGAATTAGGGAGCGGTAAATCCCTTTCACTCGAGTAAACTATTTAATTCCTGCGCGATCCCTTTGTTTCCAGGGTGTGTTTATTAAATAACATATGAAAGTAACTGGCAGTCAAAACAATTATTATTTTTAACAAATACAACATGTGTACTTTATGTACTTAATAACCATCATTGCACGATATGCAAATACTAACCAATGTAATGTGTTCATTATTTTAAAATGTTCCACTTTGACAGATATTCTTAGCTATTCCATAGCAGGTCAGATATAGTTGGTTATTCTGACATCTGAATATTGTTTCCACGTTTTTGTGTTATTTATTATATTTGTTGCTTTGGATGTATTACTCAAGCAGTTGAGAGTCTACTTTACGTTATTTCCTATATTTTAAAAAAAATATTTTATAAGATTATGACAGCTTTTGTAATTTTACATGGACCAAGGATTTTTATCATATTTTTAGGCTACCCAAAAAAATGATTTGGTATTACATTTTAATGTATTTTCATATCAGTAAATGTTTTTGATAATAATTATTGTAAATTTGCACAGCTCTATGTGGCATCAAACCACACTTAGTATATCTCTCTCCTGTTTGTAAAGGGGAATCTGGATTAGATGATTTTGGGCTGTTTAGTTAATTTATTTTATGGTACCTAAGTTTTTTAGGGTCGAGCCTGCGTTGCATGCGCTTGCGCATGCGTATCGCAGCGAGACACTTTAGGTATTAGAAAAGGCCTCGGAGCCCTGTCGACGTCACGTCAGTGTTTTTCATTGGTTTGTGTGCTTGCCTATTAAAATCTTCTTGCTTTCATTAGTCGAAGGCATGCATACGTCATGCCTTTTCCGGTGGCTAGCCCTCCTCGAGCGCATCGACCAAGTACGGAAAACATGCAAGGCTCGCTGTTTTCTGTCCGGCTCGTGGACTACTTTTTCTCTAATTTACTAGCGCGATTTCGCTTGGCAGAAGTCGAGCGCTTTACACAGTTAATTGCACTTTTTTGAGTTACATACATAAATGCACTTTTGCCGATAGGTGAAAAGTCGGGTTAGGAGTTTACAACGCGATCAGCTCTAACATGAGCAAACGCGAGACCCGTTGCATTGCAAATGCTTGTTTAAATTATTTCTCATCCTGTTGTTGTGTAATATGCGACTCTGTACTTTTATGGCAATTGCCGAATAAAGATTTTTGACTGACTGAGTCTACTTCTTGGAGCTAAAATACACATCTTGAAGTAAAATGCTTCGCGTTTTTAGGCACCCATGACATTAAGTTCCTGAGTTTGAAATATAAATGATAGCATTGGGATAATAGATTTTTAAGAAAAGTTTTCAGTACTTAATTTGTGCATGTCTTTGCCGGGCAGGCATGTCCACAGACCTGGGGGTGACGGCAGAAATGTGTTGGCTTGTGAAGGATGAAGTCTACATGGGCCTTGCAGAATACGTGGCTATCAGACCTAATTCATAGGTTATAAAAGTAAATAGTTGATTTGCTTATGTGTGTGTAAATGCGTCAAGAAGGGTGTGTATTGGAACAAACTTGGCATTTTCCTTCTAGGGCTGGCCTTGGCATCCCCAATTTACCACACGCAAACAAACACGCACTTGATATGGCACATCAGAGCATGTTTACAGTTGAACACAGAATATAGTTGGCAATATACAGCGCTTCATTTGAGCCGGTGGGTGCCTCCAGAGTTCATTTTAAGGGACAGGCGCTTATTTTTGACATCAAGAGCAAAAATGAGAAAACCTAAACGGGGGAAAGGAGGACGAAAGAGACAGAATCAAGCAGTGATAAAGGAAGAGTGCAGGGATGTTAAATAACCTAAAAGAGTGATAAATTGACAGGTTGCATTTGATGCGGGATGAAAAGGCCGGGAGAGGGAACAAAGACTAGGCAAACTTGTCATTTGGTACCCTATTATATGGCACATTCTGTGGGCTTCTGAGCAAAACCTTTGGCCACCGCATATATTTTGTAGATTAAGTACTGGAAATAGTCGTGCTGTCAAGACAGCGCAAGAGTTCCTTCCACTTTAGTCGCCCAATAGTGGCATCATTGGCAAGTTGCAACTTAAGACTGGATACTTCCCGGATGACCACAAAATAAATGGGTAACGTGGATTCTGATCACATGGTCAACACGTGAATTAGACGAAGGTGATAGATCACTAAGTGACCCAGTAGGAAAAAGCAATCAGTAATTTAAAAGATATTTGTATACTTTTGCCAGACTTATACAAATAACTTGATTTGTGGGTGCAAAACGACTTTTATGATTCAGATATGTTGGTTTACACTAAGCTTATTAACAAATGTACTCTCACCAGGATTTTTGAGTTAGTATCTCTGCACCCTGGGGAGATGAGTATTCGTTCTAGGGTGCAAATTCATGTAATTTTGAGGAAACCAACTAAGTCCTGACTGATCCTTTACCGTTCTGGAAAATGTTTGAGATTTGAACCTGACAAGGGCAGGGATACATATCTTTGCTGGGTGGGAAAGGGAGTGCCACATCCCTAAAATTATCAAGAATATTTATCCCCGAAAAAGTTAATAAATGCTTTTTCACTAGTTCAAGTTGTTTCACCTTTTAAAACGTATTCATTGGTGTGTGTTTAAACGTCAAAATGGAGCTTGCAAACGTTTTTCAAGAGTATTCATTGAAACTTGCGACTTTAAAATAAGTTTCTAGATGTTGCCAGGTATAGCATTGTGAATTTCGAAAGTGGGCGCATCGATTCCTATGTAAGGCGGTAAACCTCCAAGTGTATATTTATTTACTTGTTCGTAATACTCCCATTTAAAGTTGTGAAACGTGCATTTCAATCCTCTGAGAGATGGTTGCCCCAGTCTATTTCGAATTTCATCTTCAGCATGGCCTTAATTTTATGTGGGGGTGTCTTCTATGCAGACAACCACTAAGCAAAATATACAAGTTGCTAAGCAGCAATGGAGTGCTTAGCTCAGCCTTTAAATGGGTCTCTCCACGTATGTGCTTCTGTGCACCAACAATGTACCAATTTAACATCCCACAAAGTTGCTGTCTCTTGCAGTATGTGGACTTTGTGTGACTCCTTTTCCCCAGCAGACATTTTGACGCCTGCATTGCAGAACCTAATTAAACAGCTACGCAGTTGGAGGTGGCGAACTGCTGTGGGAAGGGGAGGCATAGCCCCCCCGCCCCCCTCCCCCCCCCCCAAAAAATGGCAGTCTTAATTAGGCAAGCGCCGGCGTCGAGAGTGTATTGTTTGCCCTGTGTTGAAATGTCTGTAAGTCACGGTATGCATGCACTCTGTCATTGCGTCATGCTGATTTGATTGGAAAGGTGAACCATCCTCAACTTTAAAAGCAGTAAATATGTTGCCTTTGAGGTTAAAGTGCCATCTGCCATTCCTTGCTGCAGATATGATGGTTGGTATGTTGGTTGTCTGCTACCATGACATTTGTGCTGCATTCAAGGACTTATGTTTGAGTTTTGCCTTTAAATTTAACTGCCACTTAAGGTCCTTCATGTCAGTCCTACTATGATAATTCCTACATTAATCTTATGGTCAGGTTCTCTGTGTGGATACTATCCATTCTAATGCACATGCCCTGTTTACAATTGGTATGGTTTGCAGCAGTATGATTTTACCATGGTGTCCCTATACCTACATAAGTGGGCTACTCAAACAGCAATACAAATCGCTTTCTTTACAGAAAAAATGCAATTCATTCCTTGCAAACGGCACATGTGTGCTGTAGTGTTTAATGACTCTTTGATGCTTTGAGAAGTATGTGCGTGCAACCCACCAAAAGGCAACAAAGCACTGTACAAGGTCAAACCCAAGCAATACAGTCAGGAAGTGATTTGAGAGATAGCTGGTTTGTGGACTGTTACTGCATCATCTTTTCCAAGATATATCCTGGCATTCTTGATTTTTAGTGGTTGTGGCTAATTGTGTGGTACTTAGTGGCCTTCTACTAGTTTAACCTTCTCATAATAGGTTACATTTTGAGCACGTTCAGGATGGAGATTTACCATAATATTTCAGTGTTTGACTTATTTCCCTGTGCATACCTTTTCACAGTGCTTTCTGATGGGTTTACACGTGATCTGTATTAATGACACATTTCATGCACCAGTCTGCAGCAGGCACCATTGTCTTTGTGAGGGAAATGTTGGAGAGTGCATTAAAGCAGCTGGTATCCATCTTCTGGGACAATACATATTAATGGTGCATCCTTGAAGGGTTTGTCTATGGTGATTGTTAGAAATTGGGTCTCTAGTTGGCAGCGGTAGGAGCCCTGTCCAGGTAGGGACCACAAACCTAGTCAGAGTAAGTCAGTTACACTCCCTAAATTAACCTATGCTCACCCTCTGGTAGCTTGCATAGGACACTCAGCCTTAACCACAGAGGCAACTTGTAAAGTAGTAAATTACAGTAATACAGTTAAAACACCACAGAAGACTCCACACCACTTTAAAAAATAGAGAATGTTTATCTGAGTAAAACAATACCAAAATGACAACATTCCAATAAGTAGAACCCTAGATATGAATGTTAAAAGAATAAACTGCAATACAGTACTGCAAAATCAATAGTGCTAAGAGTTACCTGAGGTTGTGCTACACTGGGGTGAATCCAAAGTCTAGCTTGACTGCGCTAGAGGGCAGACCGACCACAAGACTCACTCAGCATCCACTGAAAAGTATCTCGGGTTGAGGTGATGCAAAGGCAATGTGTCAGTTCTGAACTCAAGGTGGGGCATCAAGACCCTTTGTGATGAAGGCAATGTGTCCATTGTCGAGCTGGAGAGCAAAGGAGATACAAAAACGATGCTTTGGGGCTGGTGGTGATGCATCTATCCTAAGCTGCGCAGTTGATGAAGTAAAGCTCTCATCCTCAGGAGGAGTGGTGATGCATTGGCGTTGAGGGAGGATGTGGTGAATTCCAGTTGGTGCAAAGGTGTCAATGCATCGATTTGTGCAGAAAAACAGCTGCACAGTCCCCTCTCAAGGCCTAGGAATGGATTGGCACCTCTTGGCAGGTCAGTACTCACAGGTGGCAAAGCCCAGCAGCTTAAGTAGGGTTGTAGAAAGTATTTGATGGCCCTGAGACTTCAGAACAGTACTGTTAGGAATGGGGTTTCTGATGGGCTAAGGAATGCACCCAAGCCTGGCAGAACCCACCACTATAGTCAGGGTAAGTCAGATAGAGACTAAAGATAAGCAGTGCTCACCCTCTGGTAGCCTTGTGCAAAGCAGGCAATGTGCAAAGCATTTGTGCAACACATCCACACAGTAACACATTGAATACACTACAAAAAGAGACTCCACACAGGGTTATTAAAAAAGATAGATTTCTGATGTAAGTACAACAAGACCATAAAGACATGTATTGTGTAAGTACTTGTTAAATAATACAGGACGTTGGAGGCACTTACATTTTGCAGTAATCTTGCAAACAATTGCATATGGAAGAGAACATAGGGCAAAGGAGCACCTGCACCCCTACTAAACCTTACACAGTGTGTGTGATATATATTTATATATATATTCTAGCAAGGACAGCACCAGAACTTCCTCCATGTAGGAATTTGGAATGTCTCCACCAGGTCACTCAAAATAGGAGGGCTAACGAGTCCCAGCCACCCGCAGGATGGCTGCACGGGTCAACCCAGTCCAAAACCAAGACACAGAACCAAGCAATGCCCACTTGACCAGCTACTGTCAGCATGCCTGGGCTGCCCATGAAGGAGCGTGGGATGGCTGTGTAACTCTCGGTGGGCCCACCTGCACAGTACCTTTAGGGGCTGGGGCCACTTGATGAGTCTGCCACCAAACTCCACAGCAGATCATCACGGTGTCTTGGGTGTGCTAGCACCCTTAGGACCAGGGTCACATTGTAAAATTCCAGAGTTCCCTGTGGGCAGGGTGAGACAGGGCTAATGTCAGTGGGAGTCTCCTGGGACATGTTGAGGTGGCACTGATACCTTTTCATTGACTGGACAATATGCCCCGCAGGACAGCAGCTTGGTGGCTCGGAGAGCATGGCCTCTGCAGTGCGAGTCATGAAGGGGGACACACCAGTCCTGGGTGGAGCACTGTAAGCCTTGGCTCACACTCCCTATGTGGTGAGTCAGGTGAAGGACATGCCCGTCCCAGGGGAAACACTGGGGTTTTGTCCCACACTGTTTGGGCAGCACAATTTATGGAGGGACACACCGATCCCTGGGGAAAGATGAAGAACTCACCACCCACTGGTTACAAGGCAAGGAGTAATCAGTCACAGCTCCTAATGAGAACACACTGCTGCCAGGTTCACAATTGCCAGGGCCCCATGGTAGTGGTGTGTAGGTGAGATCTTCGATGACCCTGAGCCATCAAGCCCTTTAAGAACTCTTGGGCCACAAGCAGGCAGTAGGTCACTTTGTCCAAATAAGTTGAAAAGTGGCAGTCCCTCCTTCAGCCCAGCAGGCAAAGGGCCACACAAAGCCTGGCAGCACAGCAGTCCTCCTGGCAATGTGCAGTTGTAGATCCAGTAGTGTCTAGTTACAGCTCCCACACAGTGTCTAAAAATATGAGGTCAGAGCCCCAGTACTTGTGCCCATAAAGGTCTTTGGTGTAGGAGGTAACTTTAAAAGAACCCTCAGAAGTGTACAACAATCTCTTTTAGCCCAGCCCTGGCTCCAGATGATCAGTAGGGGTGAGTCAGTCCTTTGTGTGAGGGCAGGGCACAACCTATTCAAATGTAAGTGTGATACACCTCTCCACCTTCCTGGCCAGGAAGACTATTGGTATGCAGATGAATGCAGTTGTTTTCCCTGTCATACCCAGTCCTTCCTATGTTCGAATGCACAAAGTGTATCTGTCACCCAAACCCAGATGTGTATTAAAGGGAGACTACAAAGCACACAGTTGTAAGCACAGACATGTCTACTTTCTAGAAGTGGAATTTCTAAAATAGTAATATGAAATCCAACTTCAGCAGTAAATAGGATGTATCATTATCCTTCCAAACATGACAAGAATCCTCCTGTCTGACCAGGATGGGCCATTAGGATGTAAATGTCACATCCCAGATCCCTTTGTGTGTGACTGTAAAGAAAGAATGCAGAAAGCCCAGCTGTCACTCACCACAATTGTGTATTTAGAGGCACAGAATGGTTATAGTAAGAAAATGCCAACTTTCTAAAAGTGGCATTTTCAGACTTAAAATTTAAAATCTGACTTCACCATAAGTTGTGATTTTAAATTGTGAGCCCAGGGACACCAAAGTATGAATTTCTATCTTGTCCCAATATTAACTTATGGTAGAGAAAGGGCATGTATAAATTAAAAACAATTGTAATAGTTGTTCACTGCCAGTACATGTTAGACTTAAAAGTACTTACATGTAACAAAAAGGAAGGTTTGGGCCTGGCTAGTGGGTGTACTTGCCATGTTGAAATGAGAGTTTGAAACTGCTCACACAGGCTCTGCAGCGGCAGGCCTGAAACATATTTAAAGGACTACTGAAGTGGGTGGCACAATCAGTGCTGTAGACCCACTGGTAGAATTTATTTACAGACTGGGCACATTTAGTGCACTTTACTAGGGACTTAAAAGTAAATTAAATGTGCCAATTGTGGATAAGCTATTATCACAAAGTTTAGAGCACAGAACATATGCACTTTAGCACCAGTTATCAGTGGTAAAGTGCACAGAAACCTAAAGCCAGCAAACATGAAGTCCGCAAAACAGGAGGTCAGAAGGCAAAAAGTTAGGGGAACCCATGCCAAGGATGCCAGATCTAGTAGTGATATTGTGACATGTTTGTCTCTAGCACGTAAGAATGTATTTGGCCAATTTTCTAATTTCTCTGGTTCTGATTAATCTTTTTAGGAGTTCTGAAGGGTAGGGAGAAACAAATACTTTTAATCAATTAACCGTGTAACCCATGTAGTTGCAGATTAAATCTTGGAGGCGTAATTTACATTCAAGAGTTTATTAGAAACTCAAGACCATGCTTATGTAAATGAGTCTCCGAAACATCCTATATAGGTATAGTATTACGTAGGCAAATTAAAGCGTCAAATCTGATTAAATC
The DNA here is from genome assembly GCF_031143425.1 of Pleurodeles waltl. Taxonomy (NCBI): domain Eukaryota; kingdom Metazoa; phylum Chordata; class Amphibia; order Caudata; family Salamandridae; genus Pleurodeles; species Pleurodeles waltl. The sequence goes on from NC_090451.1 coordinate 160,953,313, forward strand.
ACGCAAGCATAACACATACTCTCTGTTGCAGCAATACAAAAGATAAGAAACAGTTCTTGTTTTTGTGAGGCCAAACTGTGATCCTTGTGTCTAATCATTTGAAAACTAACTAAATCTAAATATTCTAAATAAGCTATGGAGAAACCTAAAGTTTTTTCTGGTAATGCAAGAATTGAATATTAGTCAAAAGTGTGATAGCATAACAAACATCAGTAGAAGTTCTGCAAGAGAGATGTGTGCAGCATTAAGCCACTCAGCCAAAGGAAGAATTGAGAGATCTTTACCCTTCAAATTTTCAAGGGAATCCCCTCTAGTCAATAACTGATCACCACTTTAGAAATTGTAGAATGTTCAGTGGCAGCTGGTTAGATTTGAAAGTAGTGGGGTATGAGGTTAGTTAACAAAGTTCGGAGCAAGTGTAACTATCAGGAAGTTTGGGGGCAGGGTGTTTCTTTCCTCAAGAAATTATTTTAAAATTGCTGGAAAATGGAGCATTACTGAATTTTAGTGATTTTTGATTTCACAACCTCAGAAGGGTGGAAGGCTGAGTAGTTCATAAACGTTTGAGGCATTCACACCAGCAGATGTCAGCGGTGAGTACTTACTCCATGAGCTCCTTCACCAGCATTGCGATATCCTTTAGTCCATTTTGCCATGCCTTGGCATTTCTATGGATGCAGATAGCACCTCCGGCCCCTAACTCTCACAGCACCATCTTTCAACTACACTTCCATATTCAAATCCCACTTGCTGACTGACATCATTTCACACCTGACTTACCTTAGAGTAGTCCGAAAGATTTTTGACATCCACACAGTTCCTGTGTCTGCCTGCAGCATGTTCCGAAAGGATAGTGAGGTGGGTCTTGGTGGGTAATGGCTCCAACCCATTCAGCGCTTCATTAATTCAGAGAGTAGCACAAATATGGCAAACAAGAATTTCAGCATTGCCACAGAGGTGACCGAGGACAAGAGGGACTAGTGTGCAGAGAATGGCCCAATGAAATGTCGAGGTAGAGAATGTGGCATAACGGCTAGAATTGCTGACTTTGGAGCTGGGTGACCAGGTTTGAGTCTTGGTGTCAGCTCAACACGCACGTATTCTCATACTGCCTACAAACAATGCATGTGACCTTGTTTAATGTGGTGCTTATATAAAGCACACAAATACCTTTGGGTTGAGTTTGTGCTAGCTAAAACCTGCAAAAAAAAATTATTGCTGATTTCCTCTGGCTTGCTACCAAACATTCACTGGTTCTTCTCTCTGGCCATCTTGCTTTGAGGGTTATCCAATCACAAAAAGGAAACACATCCCCACAATTACCACTACAGGATAACACAGCATTCTAAAACTTGCTTGCAACAGAGCAGAAAGGTAAAGGCCGTACTATGAGAAAGAAGTACATGGTGACGGAAATGGTAAGCTACTGCATAAGAAATGAAACAGAAGTAAAGAGTCCATTCACCACACTGCACAGAAAAGGGCATAAACTAACCTGTAAAAAGAGTGGCGAACCCCAGAAAAATGTGTATTTTTCATAGATAACACCTCCCTGAATTGGAACGCTTGGATCTCAAATGTGCCGAGCATGGGTGACGTCAGGTCACATGTCCAGTAAATACTCCACCCCATGACACCCTATACACAGACTGCCTCCTGCTTTTTTGTAAACATGCCCTTTCTCAACTCGCCATAGGGCGGTTTAGGGTCCATGAGACTTACTGACCCCACCCTTCCTTATGACGGCTTGGAAAAGGGTGGGGCTAGTGAAGCAATGACAATTGGCATGCATTCTCTGGTAGCTCAAGGCTGATGTGCATGCCTCGCTGGGCTGCTTCAAAAAGTGACGTTATTGTCCTTCATCTGGGAATGGACTCGGAAGGTCCCACATAAGGGAAGGTCAGTGCTGGAGTGAATTAAGCCCTTAGGCTTTCATGATGTCTGTCAGCCGTGCCAGAGAAAATTGCCTGTGTAGGCTGCCTGGCCCACAAAATGCGAGGATCAGATCAAAATGTTGTACTTATTAACTTACAAAACCATTTGATCTGCATATACCTTTCATGATTTCTGTGCTATAAATCAATCAATCAGATATTTGTAAAGCGCGCTACTCACCCACTAGGGTCTCAAGGCGCTGGGGGGGGTAGGGGACTACTGCTCGAATAATCAGGTCTTGAGGAGTTTTCTGAAGGTCAGGAGGTCCTGGGTCTGTCGAAGGTGGGTGAAGAGGGTGTTCCAGATCTTGGCGGCAAGGTTGGAGAAGGATCTGTTGCTGGCTGTATTTCGATGGATGCGAGGGACGGCAGAGAGGGCAAGGTTGGCGGAGCGGAGGTGGCGGGTGGGAGTGTGGAAGGTGAGTCGCTCATTGAGGTGGGCCGGGCCTCTGTTGTGAAGGGCTTTGTGAGCATGGATGAGGAGTTTGAAGGTGATCCTCTTGGTGACAGGGAGCCAGTGCAGGTCTCTGAGGTGGGCTGAGATGTGGTCATGGCGAGGGATGTTGAGGATGAGGCGTGTGGAAACATTCTGTATCCGTTGTAGTATCTTTTGGAACTTGGCTGTGGTCCCTGCGTAGAGCGCGTTGCCATAGTCCAGTCTGCTGCTGACGAGAGCGTGGGTGACCGACCTTCTTGTTTTGGTGGGGATCCATCTGAAAATCTTGTGAAGCATGCGGAGGGTGTTAAAGCAGGAAGAAGAGACGGCGTTGACTTGCTGGGTCATGGTGAGTGATGAGTCTAGGATGAAGCCTAGATTGCATGCGTGGGTAGTTGGTGTTGGTGCGGTTCCTAGGGTGGCTGGCCACCAGGAGTTGTCCCATGCAGAGCAGTTGAAGCAGATGGATGAGGATCTCTGTCTTGTCTGAGTTAAGTTTGACGCGGCTCTTCTCCATCCAAGTGGCGATGGCGTGCAGTCAGTCGTGGATGTTGGTTTTGGCGGTGGTGGGGTCCTTGGTGAGTGAGAGGATCAGCTGGCTATTGTCAGCATAGGAGACGATGTTGAGGTTGTGGGATCGGACGACGTTGGCGAGCAGTGCCATGTAGATGTTAAAAAGAGTTGGGCTGAGAGAAAATCCTTGGGGAACGCCGCAGATGGTTTTGGTGGCCCCCGACAGGAAGGGAGGAAGGCGGACTCTCTGCGTTCGGTCGGAGAGGAAGGACGTGATCCAGTCAAGAGCTTTGTGGCGGATCCCTGCGTCGTAGAGGCGAGTGTGAGGGTGTGGTGGCAGATGGTGTCAAAAGCAGCCGAGAGGTCCAAGAGGATGAGGCCCGTGGTTTTGCCCTTGTCGAGCATGGTCCTGATGTCGTCGGTTGTGGCGATGAGGGTGGTCTCGGTGCTGTGGTTCCTATGGAATCCTGATTGGGAGATGTCCAGCGTGTTGTCTTCCAGGAAGCGGGTCAGTTGACCATTGACGATCTTCTCGATGACCTTTGCCGGGAAGGGGAGGAGGGAGATGGATCGGTAATTCTTGAGGTCTTCGGAGTCCACTTTGGGGTTCTTCAGAAGGGCGTTGACTTCAGCATGCTTCCAGCTCTCTTGGAAGGTGGCGGTCTCGAAGGAGCTATTGATGATCATACGGAGTTGGGGGGCGATGATGGGGTTCGCTTTGTTGAAGACATGGCAGGGGTCAGAGGGAGAGCCGGAGTGGATGGAGCTCATGGTTTTGATGGTGTCCTAGTCATTGATGTGGGTCCAGGAGAGCAAGAGGTTGGTGTGGCTGGGAGCCTCAGGGTTGGTGGTGGCCGTGGTGGTGATGGGGGGTGAGGAGTTGAAGCTGTTGTGGATTTGATAATTAAATGCCCATAATACACAGCATGCAATGTGATGATTTAATTACCAATGTGGATGGCACATAAAGCAGGAACATTAGAGGGATGTGACCCCGACTCCCTAAGCAGGAAACTGCCAAGAATTTTCAAGAATCCATGTCATCATTGCTAGTCATTTTCTATCTTTGGTGCACAGTTTGGAATTTGCAACTCACATCAGACATTTATCCCATGAACCAAATATCAGGACGACCTTGGGTATGTCCCTAATCCAGGCGCTCACAAAGAAGTTACTTATGCCTCATCCAGCCAACATATCCTCCCATACCACTTTATCTCAAACTCACAATATGCCTTTCACTAACTGTAGACTTGTGCAGATGCACCTGCAAATAAAGAAAAATAAAATGTGAGCACACTCCACATGTAAGGTTAAATATAAAATCACATTTCAAGCCTTTACGTGAGTCAACTTAACATACAGTTCACTGCACATTCAAATATGTGGCTATATGTGCGTTTCAGTATATTAAATGGTGAATAACTATGATTATATAACAACTGCAATACTGCAATCCCAATACATTGAATATAAATACATACATGTATCATATCTCAGATTAATATCCTTATCCAAAATTGATATAATTTTCTACATTACGACTTGGGAGTGCACCTTGACTGATGAGTTTGATGCACTACTCTAAGAGTACGTTACGTATGTTATCGATTAGAATTCTATGTCACTTCCATCGCGCATGATGGCACAGCCAAGTTATGCTCTCTCACTTACTACTTTGCCAGGCCTTGTTGACAGGTTGTCTGAATCTGTAATTATGTACTTAGATTGTTTTGAACATGTTTTCTAGCTCAGTGCCCCTCGCTTTGTACAATGCTATATAAAAACGACTTTACAAACATCTGTTTGCAGTAGTTAGAAAATGAGCTGCTCCATTTTTTTGGAAGGTTAATAATGCAGAAACTCAAACATATTTAAAAGTCCAAAGCAACTGAAGGATAATGTGCTCATCTCATGATTTTCATATACATATTAGGACAGGATCAGAGGACGTTAGATAGGTAAGGAAAGCACATTTCCTTCTTTTGATGTGGGCTATTTATTATATTCCAATTACTGATGTGAATCTTTGTAACCTCCATCCAAACAGGAGGACTCCACGTGGGATTCCGTAAACCCGGATAAACCTAAACGAGCATCCAAGATGTACAGATCTGGGTTTTTTTCTAAATGAGTCATACGTTTTCGTTGGTTCACTTAGTTTCCTGAAATGAAAGGTTATTTCTGAATATCAGGAGTGGTGTACTGAGGATGATGCCGGTTTGGCTTTTATGTTTTTTACATTCAGAAATCGATGGTACACAATTAGTTTTACAATTACAGTCTGTGGACCTCTATTTATCAGACCTTATTACAGGCAGGTTGAAATGGGAACTGATAAGCCAGAAGATAATACACATTCCAAGGGAAATGAAACATGTGCTAGCCCTAATGCTTAAAACTGTGCAAACGAAATGCTGCACTCCTATAATTTGTGCGAAGAGTCCTCTGCCGTTCCACTATTAATGTCACCCTTACTTCTGCTGCTTAATTGCCCCCTCCCACAAGCTGCTTCCCATTTCTTTTAGTTAAAAAAGCCTTTCTGGTCACTTTGAATGAAGCATGCAATTTTAGTTCCATTTTCGTAAAATCTGGGGATAGGAAGTTGACCTTTGCTGTGCTGTTAGAAGCTATTTTGAGTAGTCTATGAAAGAACACCTTCCATCAGCTGATTAAAGACCGCCCCAGAAACAGGCCACGGCTGCAGTGCCCGTAGGTTGCGGGTCAGATTTTAATCAAAATGGCAGCAGAGCCTGGGAGCCTTCTGCACCTACTGGGACAAATTGGACTAAACAGGCTTGCATCCCCATGGGATAGATGGTGGTTTAAAAGCACTCCGATTAGTGGAGACTGGAGTACAAACAGAGACGCAGAGAAGGACAGAGAGGAACACACACAGAGGTATAGACGCGGGGCAGAAAAAGAGTCAAAAGATGAACACAAATACAAACAGGTGCAGGGGCAGAAAAGAGAGGACAGAGAGGGGAGATAGAAAGAGTTACAGGGAATGTGGGGGACAGACTGAAACATAAAGAAGGCCAGAGAGGGAGAAACAGAGGTGCAAAGAATGACAGACAGAGGTACAGACAAGGAGGGGGGGGTGAAAGAAACACACACAGATGCAGAGACACAAAGAGGTGCTGGGATAGGGGTAGAGAAAGAGAGAGGGACAGAGAGAGATGAAAAGAGGGATTGTAGGTGACAGAGAGGGACAGACAGAGACAATGAAGAACCGAGATAGAGAAGCAGAGATACACAGAGGGACATATGTAGACACAGAGGAACAGACCGATGTAGAGAGAGAGAAAGAGACAGGCACAGAGAGGGTCCGAGACCGATTAACAGAAGTAGAAAGAGGAACAGAGGTACAGAGATCGTGGCAATCGGAGAAAGAGGGGCAGTAGAGGTGGAGATAGAGGGACAGAAAGTCACAAAGTGAGTGATTAGTGTTGTGTATGCAGCGCAGCTTACATTAATTCAGGGGCCTAGGAGACAAAGTACAAACACACACAAGGTTGGTAGTTAACTAGCCCTGTGGAAGCCTCCCCGGGCTTCTTTATTGATTCCCTTATATTTCATCGTGGCCAATACCATTTGCGCCTGGCATGGAGGGGTATGGTCGGATTCCCCCGTGGTTATTGTCAGGGTGTCATGGTCTATCCTAGCATAGCATTCCTCTTTTGTCCATAAACTAAGACTAAATCAAAATAAAATTAAACATTTCAAACATATGCATTGGCTGAGATAGAGGCAGAATAGGGTTTACGTGGCCTCTAAAATGAAATCAGAAACATCAGTTCAGATCAGCACAAAATCTCTCAACTTAATGGAGGTCGGGGGCCAGGGCCTCAGAATGTACCCTCCTGGTGCCCTGTCTCTGCAAGATAACCTTGCCATTTATTCCCTCCTGGTCATCTGCAGACTGGCCCTCCCGAACACCAGTCACATGGAATTCCTGCATGTCAACTGACTGGTGCTGTTCATCTGCTTGGCAGGACACAGGGGCAGACATTCAACTGTCCATCACCCGGAGAACTGGCACTGCTGTCGTCATTCTCTTGATGAGTGAATGTCTGGTATCTCCCAACTTTTCTAGTTCATGGTTTGGCGGGCAGTACCATTTGAAAAAAAAAACACATTTCTCGTGATTGTCTCACACCCTTGTGAAGCTGTGGTAATGGTCTCTCTGATATCACTCACTGTCCGTGGTTCCAGCATGAAGGGAATTTGACCTTTCCTCCTGGATGATGGTTCTTGATCAGCACTAGATCACCAACGTGGATGTCACGGCACTGGGCGTGTCTCTTACTCGACATATGGTTGTTTTGCAAGTTGCGGCATCACAACGCATCTGCTGCTTTCTTTTGTGTCATTGAAGGTCTTTCAATATGGGGGATGGTGTCTCCCACCATTCGGTTCATGCATAGTGTGCTTGGTGGCACTTTTTCAGTTGCATGGGGAGCGAGCCGATACTCATGCAGAAAAGCATAGACAGCACACCATGTTATGATTGTTGGCCACATGTCTTCATGAAGCGTTCAGCTTCCCCAATTGCTTGAGGCCAGCAAGGGGTGATCTTGTGGTGAACCACGGCCCTGGAAGCTAGATAGTCAGTGAAGTCTTGGCAAGAGAATGGCAGGCCATTGTCAGGCTTGAGTTTGTGTAGTAGCCCGTGAGCGGTCATGATTTTCTCTAAGCAAGGTATGGTTGGGCTTGTTGTGCATGAGTCCAGATTTTCCAATTCAGGATACTTTGAAAACTCATCAATTATCACAAGCATGTGTCGACCGTCTGGTAGACTACTGAAGTCTTCACTCGTCCTGTACCTCAGGATGGAAGGAATGGACTCAGAGATAATTGGCACTGGGGTTTCGGCTGGGCCAACCGTTTGGCATATGGTGCAGTGTTGTATTTCACACTCAACATGCTCATCTAGTCCCGGAAACCATACTTTGCACCAGAGCCCTGCTTTTGTTTTCACTCTACCATGATGAGCAGAGTGAGTCAAATCCACAACTCATTGCTGCAGCGAAGCAGGAATCACCAGTCGAGGGCCACGCAGCAGGCAACTTTCCGAGGATATCACAAGCTCTTGCCTGATGTGGTGTAGTGAGGACATGGTCAGACACGCGTCTTTTGTCCTTTTTTGAATGTTGTTAGGAGATGGGAGGAATCTCCTTAAACTTGTTGAAGAGGCTGCTGGAGTGAGTGGACTTGTGCTGCGGCTGTGCATGAAATATGTCCTCAAAATGTCCTCCTCCCCTCTGTCCCTGATATTTGGCCTGCAGAGTATCACTCAGATTACAAGGGCTGAGTGTTGGAGGGGGAGACATGCGCTCGCTGAATTGTGGGCAGTTCTACTGCTCGCTGAAGGGCCATCGGCCACGTGGTATAAGCGCCGGATATCAGTGCATCTTTAATTGGAGCCAGGCAATCTGCCCAGGGGCACGAGCAGCTGCTTCCCCCCCCCCCATGTGAGAACTGCTTGGCAGCACGTGACGTGGTGAGTAGGGCCTGGTCTGGGCACACCTCTGAAGGACTCTGTTCAAGTGCTCAGAGGGAGAAGGGCTAGAGTGTTGCAATGAGGGCACGAGCCAGACATTGGTGAGTGCATTGTGGGTTGTTGTTGTCGCCGTCCTCGTCACCAGTTTGTTGGGTAGGCAGCACGGCCTACATTAATTCAGGGGCCCTGGGCACAGTGCAGACATGCAAAGGTTGTTAGTTAACCATCCCAGAGGAAGCCTCCCCAGGCTGCTTTACTGATTCCCTTACATTGCGTTATGGCCAGTTCCATTTGTGCCTGGAGTGGGAAGTTATGATCGGATTCTCCCCTGTGGTTATTGTCCGTGTGTAATGGTCTATCCCACCATAACAATAGGGACAGAACATGTAAAGAGGCAGAAACTGATAGCGTCACAGAGATAAGAAGTACCATATGGACAGGCAAAGGAAGTATTGCATGAACAAAATGCATGGTTAAATTACTTGCCATGTCGCACAAGGAGACCGATGCAACTGAAGGTAAGACTTTACACACACGTGCTCTATTTTTTAAATTAAACTACTATCCGAGATCTATACGTTGGGTAGCCAATGTAGGTCCAGGATGGCCAGGCACATGCTAAATATTCGGGACCGCAATCGACTAAGGCAATGAGCACCATTTAAATTCTACATATGTGAATTTATCTCTACAATATATCCAAATAAACCAGAAATAATCTGATCTTCCAGTACTTACGTTCATGGATCCCAAGGCTTATTTGAGTTCCCAATTTTCAGTTTGCACCTATATATTGAACAAAATGGTCCTTAGCACATGGCTACAACGTTCTGGATTGTGGGTATGTGTGTCGGCCTGGTGTCCACAACCTCTTAGCATTACTTACTCTTTCTGTGGTGGGGTGGTCAATTGAGCTTCCATTGCTTGTTCAAGATCATTACTACATTTTTGAATAAGATAATATTCATACGGCTGGGAATAGTGGAGAATGTGAACAAAGCTTCAACACAGTTGAACACATACTGCCACTCGCTGCTAAAATGTGCTAGTCACATTCACAGTAACTGATGGACCTCTGCATGCCTCTAGATTATCAAACAACTCTGCCTAGTGCAATATCTGGCATAACATCAACCATAAATGCATCTATGGCAGCACCCATCCTTGAGGAGTCCCACAGCCCTTCTTTAAAATATAGATTAAGTCATCCATGGAGCAAAACAGTTCCTCTTTGAAACAGCTTTGACTAGACCACTGGATGGTGCCATGTTTTGTCTTATCTTAAACAATATCAGTCATTTCAGATCTCAGTTACAGTTAGGTTTAGTTACGAGTTATATTTACTTGAAGTAACTCTTACTATAACAACTTAATTTCTATGGTTTTATGTGTGTAACATCTGAACCTAACTAAAACGTCCCTTTGTTTTCTTTAGTGTACATATGTAAATGTATATCTCAGTTCAAAGTGGCCAGAACGTCACAGCACTCATGCGGGTGCGAGACAATGTGAGTGTGAACTCAAATACGTATATCTGTCCTCCAAAGTTACAGTCCGCAATCTCAGAAAAAAAGAGTTAGAGAATTTTAAAACAGACAAGTTTTGGCGAGCACCTTCTTCACAGTCAATGATCGTATCACATGAAGCATATTAAGTAACTCATTTCTGTGGTGTGTCAGTCATTGAAATAAATGAAGTACAAGGCTTTCTTGGCAGAATAAATACTGGATAATGCAGTTGCCATCTTAGAAAGATTTACATTCAAATATACTCAATCTAAACTAATCAACAAAATACATCAGAAATTAAAAATTCCTAAAAAATAAATCAAAAACAGCCCTGAATGGGCAGACCGCTATCCACTCAGCATATTCCCGTAAGAAGTTATGTAGCCCTGAAAGGTCATATCACAAAACAGCAAAGTTTCAATTACATTCATCAATGTACCCATATTTACACATGGACAGCCTCATAATTCATGCTATCTGATAGCAAATATTACACATACAAATGTACTGTGAGCTCCTTGTGGGCACAATATACAGCATGGTCTCCTTAAGGGATGCTGGAAATTCTAATTAAATTAGCTTGGAGTGATAAAGAAGGAAATAACACTTTTGGAACAAGCCATTGAAAACTGACGACAGCAGAACCATGGCTAAGCCCATGAGGGTATGAAAAAAAAACAATAGGCTATGAAGAAAAAAATAAACAGAGGAAGCAACACAACTTTGACAGAGATACTAGAGATTATGAACAGGGGCTAGTTTTAACTTTTGCAAGGAATATTTGACCGTCCTAGGAGAGAATTGGGAAAGAACAAAAACTTGACATCAACAGAGAGTAGAGTGACATCGGAATCGGATAAAGAGCAGTGGGGGGGGGGGGAAGGGGAAGTCAAAGAAGGGGAGACCCCACTCCGGGAAGAGTACCATCTCTTGAGAGAACCACGACTGAGAGGAGGGAAGGACAGGGATTTAGACACAGCTAAAAGACAAACGCAGCGAAGAGGGGCAGGTAAAAGGTCCCGGCACATGTCAGCTGCGCAACAAATGCAACAGGCAGAAATGAAGATAGGAAATCTCACAGTAGTGAATTTAATTCAAAGGCAGCCAACCTGAAAAATAAGAAAGTGTATTAACATTGGGACTGTCCTTTTGCCCTACAATTAGTTTCGAATAGGGGTGGGTGGCGAGCTCCTTTCCGCTGGCAGAGCTAACAGAGTTTTTGCACTCTACTTGGAGCGCAGAGTTCGCCCAAAAATTCTGCTAGCCCTGCCAGCTGAGTGGAGCTCATTGCATGCTACAGTGTGCTCTCTCAGGCTGATGTAGGCGCGGCAGCATTGTGCTGCTGCCGGCACCAGCTCGGGACCAGATCCTCAAGGCCTCCCTCTGCCAGCAGCCAGAGTCGTGCCCTGGGCCAGAGGGAAGCAAAGCGCCAGGTCGGTGGCAACGAGGACCCAGGTGAGTCCTCATTTTTGTTTTTGTATGTGCACAAAGGAACCTTACGGTTTGAATACAGATGAGGAGCTTGCAGTGCATTTGTAAATAAGGTAGCATGCATTACTGTGGTGTGTCCATGTGTATACATGGGTAAGTTGATAAAAGACATTGAAGCTTTGTTGTTTTGTGATATGACCATTCAGGGGTAACTTCTCACAAGAATATGTTGAGTGGATAGCATTCTGACCATTCGGGGCTGTATTTGATTCATTTTTTTAATGAATTTTTAGTTTCTTCTCTCTGATTGTCTGAAAGATAATACATTTTGTTAATTAGTTTAGTTTCTGTATATAATTTTAATGTAAATCATTCTAAGATGGCTACTGCATTATCCAGTATTTATTTTGCCACGAAATTGTCCTTCACTAATTTCAATGACTGTGACACACTAATGAAATGAGTTACTTAATATTCTTCATGTGATACGTTCACTGACACTGAAGAAGGCGCTCACCGAAACGTCTGTTTGTTATAAACGTCCTCTGTGATTAATATTCTTTAACTCCTTTTCCCAAGAGAGTGTGGACTGTAACTTTGGAGGACATATATATATATATATATATATATATATATATCTTAGTGGCAGTTGCCACTAGGTAGGTATAATTAAGGCCATGTATCCATAGAAAAAGCTTTTTTTGACGTGCCTACATCTGGTGATTCTTGTTGTGCAAGGAAAGTTTTAGGGTGATTTGTTAAGCTGGGACTGAGAAAAAGGGGGTTTTAAAAAAAAAATAAAAAATTTAACTAAATTTGGCAGGAAGCTAGCTTTTGCTATACATATTACACGTTTGCTTATTTGGTGTAAATCCATTCAGTAGTTTAAGAGAAATGAAAGGGAAAATACATGTGTATAACTTGGGCCTTGGATCCTCCCCGACGACTTCGTCAACAACAAGCTTGTGCAAGGAAAATGCACAGCTTTGATTGGCTGCCAACACTTCAGCCAGGAAGTGTTGGTAGCTATCTTGGGACTCTGCTTCAACCAAGTCCCAATACAAAATGCAACAAAACAGGAAAAAGCACTGGGATAGGGACACCCTCACTCCTTTGCTTTGGTACAGGTGTCTCAGAGGGACTTGACAGAGCAAAAAATAAAAAGATTTTTGAAAAATTATTTTACCATGAATAATTAAACACACGCAAAAAAAAAAAAGTTCAGTCTTCTATGCTTGTTTAAAAAAAAAAAAAAAACCTGGGTAGGCCAGGACCAGGGGCATTGGAAATATAAAGAGGGGGTGCATTGGGCTCCCCTCCATGGCTTTATTTGCAGCTGTCCCTTAATGCAAGCAGAGGTTTTCTTTTTTTACCTGCCCACTGAGAAGCAGGCTGGGAAAGATGTTGGGGAGGGGCACAGGGCATATAGCCACCCTCCCACCACCCCTCAAAAAATAAAATGTTTGGGCCAGGTCCCAGGGATGGGGACCCTGGGGCTGAGAATGGCCTGGGGAGGGGGCCACATGGCCCCCCTCCCCCTAAAACATTTAACTGTTTAGGGTGGGCCCTAGGGGATGAGGTCCAAGAGGTCAAAGCTGACCAGTGATTGTGCCACAGATGACCACCAGACTACTACCACTGGCCATTGTCAAAATTTGTGTGCAGTGTGAGATTGGGTGATTAGGGGGTGTTCAGTACAGGGCCTGGCCACACGCCAGGCTCTGCGGAAAACCTCAGCGCCGCACAGCCTAAGGCTGTGTGAAGCGGTGGTGGGACTAATGTTTAGTAATGAAAATTACTGTGTTAAAAAAAAAAAAAAAGATTAAGTAGTATTAAAAATACCAAAGAAATTCACTTGAAGCAAAGGTTACAAGGGCATTATAGTTAGGCTCATGTTTTAAACTTACAAAACCATAGAAATTCACCTGTTATAGTTATCTCAAGTAACTATAACTTGTGTCCTAATATTAATATAACTCACACCCTTGCCATGGACTGCTAATTACCTCACAAATTGTGGCACTCATGACATCTTTAATAACATCATTGATAATATCAATGTTAAATATCAATGTAATATTTGATGAAAAATCTGTGCATGGTGGGTGCACAAGTTATAGTTACCTTATGTCACAAACTATATTTACTTGAGATAACTAACTATAACAGATGAATTTCTAAGGTACATTTAAACTTTGGTTTTTAAGTGCATTTCCATGTGTGTTTTTTTTTTTTTCCAAATTCTATTTCCTAACTATAAGGTCCCTGTAACCTTTGTTTTTTTTCAGTGAATATATGTGTGTATGTATGTGTGTGTGTATATATATATATATATATATAATTTACATTTCAGCGGGCCCAATGAAGCTTTGCGATAAATGGTTGCCATTTCCACAACATAAAAACACACAGATAGGCAGTTCTCCTTAACACCAGCCTAGTAGTACTTCATTGTCCATCATGTTGATGTATGCTAATTATAGGACTCAAGACACTTATGAAAATTAAGATTCCAGCTCATAGTCTTGCAAAAGTCCTTCAAAGATATTCAATGCTGGATTTTGTCATGAAGATCAATAAAATAGTGTGCAACATATCCTTTCTTGTTCATCAGCATCATCACCACAGACATCGCCTCTGTAGCACCCCCTTTTTTTATAGAAATAAAAATGGCAGAGAAAGTCAAAGAATTATCATCAGTTCGTTCTGATAAAATCATTTTGGTCTGCATGATGCTGTTTGAAAAGAGTCTTAAGTGCAGTTGCTAAATCTCCTGGCTTATGAATATTCATAATTTGGCTCCGGAGCACTGCCATGAAATGTGAGAAACTGCCCTACTAGATTTTCATCTCTCCTGTCAAGACTTGAGAATGGTTTCTGGGAATGGTCCAAGCCTATGTGTTATGTTGACTGTACTTTGTGGCATTTTATGTTTTATGAGTATGTGGGGCCAAGGATAAATACATGACAGTTTCTCCAGGCATTTGGAGTGTTAACAGAATGAATACTCAGTACTCGTGAATGCAAAAAATGTGGTGGTCAAGATACACTCTTCTTAGTCCCATTTGCAAAGCTGCACTTTGTTTAATACATGTAAAGGAATGTAGGTTTGTTCGGCTGAAGTAGCTTATTCATAGTTTTAAGACAACCACATGAAACGTTTCTTTGAAACAGTCTCCCAATAAATAAATAGGGGAATACGATTCTTTGTGCACGGATTCATCACAATAGTCCTATATTACTTCTGTGAAACACTTTCCTTGTTTCTCCTTTTATGCCAGAGTAAATTAATTTCAGGGGGAGATTTTTTTTTTCCTTTTTTAGTATAACCAACGTTCTTATTTTAAACTAAATTCATGTAAACTTTCTTCACAAAAAATTTCCTGCTGAAGGAGCTGATCACATAAATGTGTACTATTTCTCGATTTAAATTTGTAAGGATTCTGATTTATTATGACCTTGCATTAACAGAGGCACCGTGCTTTGACCTACCCAGCACAAAAGGTATTTTACCCTGGTATATGGAGCATTTGTGCCAGTTTGCTACTTCTGTCAAGGGGATGTCATTGGAAGCATATCAGTTCCAACATAAACTCCTAAAAGAAGCAGGTGATTTACCCAAGAAACCTGTATGTTGTAGGTGAGCTGCGGTGCACAGCATGCATTCAATGCGTCACGACCTACTGCCTTTGTCTATGCACAGGACTTTCTACTGAAAGCTTGTACTTCGAGTACAAATCCTCGGTTAGACAGCAGGCACTCGCCTTTGTGCCATGGAGCAAGGTAGTTTGTTGTGCAAGCATGGCTCACGCGAGGACATCAGCAGAAGCCCAGTCTTCGTAGATACGGTGCTGTGATGTGTTATCCCTTTAATGCCACAAACTCAGCAGCTTTCGATGCAGAGCTGCACTGAATGACTGTTCGTAATTCTGGGCAGTTCTAATTACCACTGCCGAAAATCTGCTGATGTTTCAGATATTCCACAGCAGTAGTTGGCGTTATAAAGTTAGGATTGGGCCTGTGCCTGTTCCCAATGCAGGGGCCGGTAAGTGGTTATTGAGAATGTGGAGAGCATGAACATGAGAGTAACTTTCTTAGCATTCACAACCATCCTCAATGTTTCAACATTCATTTACACATGCAGCGTTTCTCCTATAAATGTACGTTTTGAGTGCACGAACAGGAGAATAAACTACCCAAGTTATTACTCTATTTTCTGGCTGGATAGGCAATTTCTTTTCTCATCATGGACAAACGTTTTCCATGTGGAGAAAAAAGGCCTACAAATTAAAATATTTAAATGCACGTTTTCACTGTACACTTAGTAGTTGTTTTCACGATGGAGGAGAGCTGCAGGTGTAACTGGACTAGGAGTCCAGCAGGACTTTGATACATTTCCACGGCATGCTTTTGGGATTCTGAGGAGCTGGAAATTGATGAAACTGAAAAGGATTTCAGTAGTTAATCTACGATGTGCGGGTGTTCACGTTTTTCTGTGAACCATAATAGTATTTTTAATGTGTCTCAAAACGGCAAAGTAGAATAGTGAGTGGTTGTTCTGAAATGTCAGCATCTAGAGACACTTGAAGACATGGCCTTCTGAAATAGCCTTGATAATGGCCAAGTGCAGGAGAGAGCTGTCCATTAATGAAGTGTCAGTCTCTGATGAAACCTGGACCTGTGACCTCCAGATAAGTGTCTTTGGCTGACATTTGTTTATCGCACTGCTATGACTATCATGCACTGGATATGAACCATGAATGTGCCTCCTAGGACGTAGTGATGGAGGCAAATCTATAATTAAATCTGAGCTGTATGCTACACATCTCAATTGCGTTCAGAGTGGGTGCTTCAACGAGCTGAGATACAGTGACCGAGAGCAGTGTTGGTTGCTGGTGCCAATGTCTCTGGAAGTGTGCCAATGAATTATTTTCGGAATGGGAACCTATAATTTACATGCGGAGGTCAGCAAGTCAATGTTTAATAAGTCTGGGAAAATGAACAAACTGTGTAGGAAAAAAAACTCGTAGTCTCAATTGGCGATTAGATGCCAGAACAGTTTTATTAATAGAACAAATGTCACACGCCCTAAAAACGAGTAATGTTTTACTTCTTTTTGTGTTTCCTATTAATCGGCATAAAATCTGTTTTTGCAGTCGTTCCCGATAAAAGCAAATGAAATCGGACCTTGTCTGCTTTCATGCATCCTTCTGTCATGAGTGACCTTCCCGTGACCGCCGTCATGTCTGTGAAAGTATACAAAGCTGAAATACCACAGGGATGCTGGGAAAGAGCGTGAACCTGGCATCGGTGTGTCGTTATCACAGCACACCCACAGAATCACGTATGAACACTGTTAAAGTATAAGTCACATAGTGTGGAGTACGGTGCGAAATGTCTAGAGAAAAAAAAAAAAAAACAGAAAGCACACCATGAAAACTAAAACATAAATATCAATGACTGAAACTGAGAGTACTGCGGGAGTGGCTAGCAACATGTTTGGATTGTTGGAATCTCTACAAGAGAAATCAGATGCCACCAATGGGCCTATACATAACAGGGCATGCCCTAAATCGCACAATGTTTATGGTCTGGCTGAACAGCGCAGCTGTTGCCAGATAATTATGTGAGAAAACCAGGAGAGGGGCTTTGGCTCCACCCACATGTTGGGAAGAGTACATGCTTTAATTTGTTAGAAGTTATGTGCTTCCACAATAAAGTCCTTGCCCTCCACATAGCTGTGATCATTTTATTTACCTAGCCGCCTGCACTTGACTTCTCAGTGGGACACACATGACAATGTAATGTTATTAAAGTGCTTGAAATAACTAGATAATGTATGGTATTTTTCTCTGGCAGCAGCACAGAAGGGAAAAAGGCAGTCATTAACCTACATGAATTTTTAGGTCTGGCTTGACAGTACAACTCTCACCTGACCTTTTAACCTACACCAATATTCTTTTCTTCCACGCAAATAATTATTGCTTAACGTTTTATCTACTTGTAATGCTTCACATTACCATGCAACATCCATTTAAAGCCAGACAAGTTGGCATTGCCAATGTGAGTTCCACTTGTAGTAGCTGGAACTTTCTCATATATTACATGCAGTATGTGCATAACAGTTGCTGGTCAGCTTCATAAAAAATGTAGTAGGATAGTGCACTTGCATACAAACGTCAGCCATGATACCTGCTCAATGTATTTTCTGTGCGTCCACCACAAAACAATTACACATAAAAATTAAGCAGGAGAACAGGAAAACATATGCAAAATATACACCGACCAAGGATCGTTAATTATGTAAGATTATAATTACATACAAGAAAATCAGTATTTGATAAACCTGGCAAACTATTAGAGTAAATAGTTTTCACATGTATCCTGCATGTTTGCATGGTTCTGGTACTTCCGTGAGTAATTCATTCTCAGATTATGTATTATCTATGTGCATGTCACATTCAAGCATTGAAAAACTCTAAACTAACCTGTTTGGATGAAGCTTGAAGGAAACATTTTAGAACTCAATCGTAATGGAAGTGTGAGACTTCTTAAAACTCTGACTGACCTCTTAGTATACACTAAGTTTTCTGCCAATGGATATTATAGTGACTTTCTTGATTTATTCTTCTTTAAAAGAGAATTCTGTTGTCTATCTTTTAGGGATTTTTATGAATGAATTCAAGAATGGGCTTCTGTTAGACCTGACATGCCTTAGGGTCATTACCCCTAACTTTTTGCCTGCCTCCCTCCACTTTTTGGACTCTGTTTTTGCTGGCTTTTAGACTCTGCGCACTTTACCACTGCTAACCAGTGCTAAACTTCATATGCTCTCTCCCTTTAAACATGGTAACTTTGGATCATACCCAATTGGACTATTTAATATACTTATAAGTCCCTAGTAATGTGCACTGTATGTGCCTAGGGCCTGTAGATTAAATGCTACTAGTGGGCCTGCAGCACTGGTTGTGCCACCCACTCAAGTAGCCCCTTTACCTTGTCTCAGGCCTGCCATTGCAAGGCCTGTGTGTGCAGTTTCACTGCCAATTCGACGTGGCATTTAAAAGTACTTGCCAAGCCTAAAAACACCCCTTTTTCTACACATAAGTTACCTCTAATGTGTACCCTAGGTAACCCCTAGAGCAGGGTGCTGTGTGGGTAAAAGGCAGGACATGTACCTGTGTAGTTTATATGTCCTGGTAGTCTAAAACTCCTAAATTCGTTTTTACACTACTGTGAGGCCTGCTCCCTTCATAGGCTAACATTGGGGCTGCCCTCATACATTATTGAAGTGGTAGCTGCTGAACTTAAAGGAGCAGGAAGGTCATATTTAGTATGGCCAGAATAGTAATACAAAATCCTGCTGACTGGTGAAGTTGGATTTCATATTACTATTCTAGAAATGCCACTTTTAGAAAGTGAGCATTTCTTTGCACTTAAATCTTTCTGTGCCTTACAATCCACGTCTGGCTAGGTTTAGTTGACAGCTCCTTGTGCATTCACTCAGACACACCCCAAACACAGGGTACTCAGCCTCACTTGCATACATCTGCATTTTGAATGGGTCTTCCTGGGCTGGGAGGGTGGAGGGCATGCTCTCACACAAAGGACTGCCACACCCCCTACTGGGACCCTGGCAGACAGGATTGAACTGAAAGGGGACCTGGTGCACTTCTAAACCACTCTTTGAAGTCTCCCCCACTTCAAAGGCACATTTGGGTATAAAACAGGGCCTCTGCCCTACCTCATCAGACACTTGCTGGAGAAGAAACCTGAACCAGAACCTGCATTCTGCCAAGAAGAACTGCCTGGCTGCTCAAAGGGCTCACCTGACTGCTTTCTACAAAGGACTGCTGCCTTGCTGTTGGCCTGCTGCCTTGCTCAACTCTTGCCTTGCTGCAGAAGTGCTCTCCAAGGGCTTGGATAGAGCTTGCCTCCTGTTCCCTGAAGTCTCAGGACCAAAAGGCTTCTCTTTTTCAACTGGACTCCTTGTGCTCCGAAAAATTTGACGCACAGCTTGCTCTGCGGTGAAAAATTCACTGCATGCCGATCCGGAAAGACGCTGCTCGACCCCGCAAGGAAAAGAACGATGTGACGCCTGCGGTGCGACCGGAACTTCGACGCATGGCCCGTCTGGACAACGCCGCCCGACTTCCAGAGAGGAAATCGACACGATGCCTGCCGTGAGGGAGAAGATTCAACGCGCAGCCCACCGGAACGACGCGCAGCTGGATAACAAGCCCAGGATTCCACGCACAGACCCCGGGACATCTGGTAATCCCGCAACCTACAGAAGGAGACTGTCCGCGCGCTGGAAAACGACGCACGACTTCCCCGCGTGAAAAATAACGACGCAAGTCCGTGTGTGAAGGGGCAAAACCGACGCACACACCATTTTTCCACGCATCTCCTCCTCTGCGGCCCTCTGCAGAGATTTTCCACTCCGAACCAGGTACTTTGTGCTTGAAAGAGACTTTGTTTGCTTTTTAAAGACTTAACACACTTTTTATCACTTTTCAGTGATATCTCTACAAATTCATATTCCATCTTTTATTGTTTTGACCTGCAAATATCCAGATAAATATTATATATTTTTCTAAACACTGTGTGGTGTATTTTTGTGGTGCTATATTGTGTTATTGTATGATTTATTGCACAAATACTTTACACATTGCCTTCTAAGTTAAGCCTGACTGCTTAGTGCCAAGCTACCAGAGGGCGGGCACAGGATAATTTGGATTGTGTGGGACTTACCCTGACTAGAGTGAGGGTCCTTGCTTGGACAGGGGGTAACCTGACTGCCAACCAAAGACCCCATTTCTAACAGCTACAAAATGACAATCGGTAACACTGAATGTGCGAGATCTGTACATTTTAAATGGGTTGTGCTCCCCACTATGCAAGAAATTCCAGGTCTAGGCCTCACTAAAAAGAAATAAAGGGCCTAACGCAGGCTGCTGCATTCTTGGGGAGGACGGAGAGGACGCAAATCTTCAGGAGCCCCATTCTTCCCAAGGCCAATGGATCAGTGGCTATTGTAAAGACATGGGCCCCTCTTCACATTTTGCTGCAGGGCCCCTTCATTTTGTGTTACTCCAATGAGGAAAGTGTAGGGGGGTGTATGAAGGTTGCCTACTCTTAGTTGTTTTTTCAGATGTTTTAATTTGCATAAAAAGCGGGTGTGTATTTTTCTTATCGGTACATCCAAACCATAATGACTGTTAATTTGCAAACATTTTGTATGTGATTCCTTGCTAATGACCCAACTTACCGGAGGAAAAGGTGTGTCAGTTGCAGTTGCTTACAAAAACTTTGCAAAAGACCTGGTTTTAACTCAACAGTTCATTCCCTTTTCCGATTTTATGTATGTTGAACAAGAAGTATGTAATGCCCCCTCCCCCCCCTCCCCAAAACAAAATGCACCTTAACTGTCCCATAGAAAAGTGCATGATGTAGACCCAGGAGCTGGTCAACAGATGTCATACCCTGACTTGGAAACAAATGAGTAGTAGCATATGATATCAAGCACCACCCCTCAATAGGTGTGGGGGGGGGGAGGTTTCCTGGCACAGGGCCATGCAGCAGAGCTGGAGCACACAACCTGGCTCTGTGCTAAGTAATCGTGTACCACATGCACATCCTCCAGGGGAGTGTTCTTTCTCAAAAGGAAAGGCTAGTGTGGATACTCTGTCACCTCCGCATAGTGTAGCCATTCTTTGTCATTGAGCATTGGGTGATAAGCATGGTGTGAAGCATACGAGTTATAGTGCGTCTTCCATCTCTGTGTCTGGTACCAAAATCATGTACCCTCTACTATATGTCCACCTTTATGCCACATCTGTTCTTTTTTAACTCTTACAAAACTAAAAAGGTATCTTTTCTTTTCCTCCACCCCACGATCCTAAACAGTATTTTGACTATACTTTGGGAGAACCTTTTTTAAGTTTGCATTTATTGATAGTAACTGTTTTAAAAACGATTCTGCTGTAAGCAAGAGTTTTACCAGTGCTGCTAAATCTTATTCACATATGGTTACTAATCTATGGTCCTTCAAACATGTCTTAGTCATAAGTAGTGTCTTTAGTGCCTTGTTTATCCCCAAAGTAGTGAACATGCTTTCTAATCAGTATTCAGGGTATTATTGGTGTGTCCCCATTTCTACCCAAGTGAAAACATATGGTTCAATATTTATCACTTTTAAACACGTTCATTCATTTACCGTTGTTGATTTTCAGAATGCAATTGTTACGCCTCTAGATTTTTCCAAGCATAAATTAACAGCATTTAAACACTCATCGCATGTTTTAGTCCATTTAGAGCAAAACATTGGATCAGTAACAAACATATTATGGCTATCCAAACTGTAATGCTTCATGAAAGTGTGCGGTCATGCCCATGTTATAGCCTGACATCTGTCTAGAACTGTCACACCTCATTCCAGCGCAGGGGTAGCAGCCCTTGATCTAGTGGAATGAGCGCACAAGCATTCGGATTGACACCTCTCCTTTTTCTTCAGTGAAATTCTTACCTATCAATGTCTGCATGCCTTCTGTTTGAGTATAGCTTTCTCTGCCTGCTTTAAAGTCTTATTATAATTAGACCTGAGTGAAATCGTAATTACGCCAGAGTATTAAGATTTATCTCAGTAATTGTAATGCAAAATTACTGGCATTTTTTGATTACGCCTATTTTGAGTAATTAGGGGCAAAATTCCTACCATAGGTAAACTGGAACAGCAAACGAAGAGTGGCTCCTGGGCACTGCTGTTCGTGGCCTTTAGCATTTAATGCTATTTTCTTAGCAAAAAATACTTCCTTTTGGCCCATTTTGGATACAAGAGTGGATTTTGCACTAAGAAAATAGCACTAAATGGTGGATTACACTTATGTAATTTCATAAACTAACAAGTAACTTTGTAGTAATTATGAGTAATTGTGCTTGAGAGAATTGCGGCAGTTGTGCCCACCCCTAATTGGAATTCTGCAAATGGCTCTCACCTTACATCATAGATCACAACCTCTCCTTTAAAGTCCAGTCCTTACAACCTAACAATAGTTAACCTCCGCCTGCCTATTTATTTCACCAACCATTTGCCTGAAACTACATACCATTAATGATCACACCAGGCTGGCATTATTTTTAATCTACCACAAAGAAACTGGAGCAATGCATGGATTTTGTCCACATGAGAGCACATGACTAATTCCATTAACCAACAATATCGCTGGATTAACCACCAACTTTTGCTACCGTAGTAGCATGCTACTCTCTGTAAAGCACTTCAACACCTCAATGGGATAGTAAGTGCTATATAAATGCAATAATTATTATAATAACACCATAGGTTGAATTTAGACTAACTAGCTTAACATTAGAAAAGATTAGCATTTTGATAAAATACTTAAGTGTGTGCAAAAATGATTTTTTTCAAAATTCCATGAGATTCAATTAAATTACACTCAGTGTAACATGCTGCTTATGGGTGTTGGAAAATGGGTTATTGGCAAAGGCAGGTAGGTACCTACACTTAGCAATAGGCCGCAATCCCTCACTAGGTCCATTTGAAGTCTAGAATAAATTAAGCCTTGCTCAACCCTTGGTAGCTTGGCCCATGAGAAGTTAGGCTTAACTTTTAGGAGACAGGTGTGTAAAACATTTAATATCAACAAAACAGTAAATAGGTAAAGCACACCACACAATAAAAATCTGACACCAATTTATCAACATAGGAAGTATTTTTATCTTTAAAATGACACCAAACTGACAAAAATCCAATATAGGGAACCAGAGATATGATTTTTTAAAGATTAAAATTAAAAATAGTGCTTAGAAGCAAATCGTGCTCAAAGGTTAAAAAAAAGTCATACTGGACAGGGACAGAGTCCAGAGTTCAGGCCACCCACAATGTAACACTGTTACACTTACTTTCAGAAGTGTTTCTTGAATCAGGAAAGTGGTCCACAGTACCAGGAAAGGATTTAAAAACTTTTGTTTGCCTTTTGGCATCTGAGACTGCAACTCCCACAATGCACCTCTTTAACTTATGGAGCTGTTTACAACAGTTGTTCCAAACTTCTGGATCTTCTTCTAGGGGTATTTTTTGGGTCCTCGAAGTGCCCACAAACTTGATCCAAGGTCCCAAAATCTCTGAGTTGCTCCTTGGGAGTTGGAATTACAATTCCCATAATGCACCTGGTCATAATCCTCAAATGCATGCAGTGCTCTTCTTGCGGGGCTTGATGTAGGGGGACTCTGGTCAGCTCCTTTTACCTGTACCTTACAGGGAGCCTACTCCTGGTGCTGCAGAAGCAAGGCAAAGTCCTTTTCTGGGTGAACCCCAAAGTGTGCAGCTGGTGCAGTCCGTTTCAGTGCATTTCTTCAGGTGCAGACCAGTTGTTCAGCAGGGCAGTCTTTCTCTAGTGTCTTATTCCAGCATGGATCTAAATTATGGGACAGCTCTGCCATATTGATCCTTGCTCCTAAGTTGAGAAGCAGGGGGATGCTCCTTTCTAGTGGGGTGCAGGGCGACACCCACTGGGGTGAACACTCACTATGATGTGTGGCAAAAATCGATCCCAGAAAACAACATTCTCCAAAAATCCAACATGGAGAAAATTCATCCTTGGAGGTTAGATCGGGCTGAGTCCACCCACTTGCATGACTAAGTCTCTCTTAGCAGACCCCTTCCAGCCCCTCTCCTAATCTATTCAATGAGGCTTCCAACTGCCTCAGGGTAGCAGGAAACGTGGGAGGTCCCATTTCAGTCTCAAGTGGCTTTCCCGCCTCTGTAGACCAGTTTAGCTGCTCTTTCCCCCATCCTGCTCCTGCTCTGCCATCTGCTGCAGCAGTTCTCCTCCCACTTAATGCTGCACAGGCCGTTTCACACCTCATTGAGGTAGCTTTCCTAAGGCTATCAGAGGCTGATCAATCAGGAAAGAGTACTGCAGGGCTGAATTTGGTAACTTTCAGAAAGAGTTCTAAAACTCTTTCTTTGTGCTAGTTATAATAAATTCACCTTAGTAAGTTGTCGTATTTATTATAACATTTAATTTGAAACCAAATTTGAAATATTTAGCTCCTTTGTCAGAAATAAGACTAACATTTTAAAATAAAGTCTCCTATCGTTAGCCTATGGAGGCCATTAACTACAATGGGGGAAATTAATTTGGCTGTTTTTACCTCACCGGGGCTTATAAAAACATATTTTCTAAAGTCCCTGCTTAAATTTACACAGCACCCAACCCTTGGGACACGAAGGGCAGACTTTAGGAGTGAAGTATGTGCAAAAATACGGTAGTTTGAGACTTTGGAAGTACTTTTAAGCCCAAAGTCTAATTTGGAGTTAATTTTAACTTAAAAGCAGCCAGCAAGGCAGGCCTGCCTTTGCGCTGCCACTGGACACCACAGCAGTGTACTTATGGCTGCCCTAACTATACTGGGGTCCCTAAACCTACATGCCCTAGCATGTATTAGTGACTTGCAGGTAGGTTGTTAGAGCCAATTATAACTAAACATAATTTGCATATACCGTTTTGAAAAGAGCACTGGCCCTGGGACTGGTTAGCAGGGTTTATGGCAAAGTCAGAGTCAGAAAACACCAGTACCAGCTAAAAATGGGGGGGAAAGTGAAGGAGCTTCCTGTTTTCCCAGAGTGAGTATCTCATGCAGTGTTCATGTGAGTGAGTACTTTGTTTAAAAAGGCTTCACAAAATATGTGTAGGAGACTGGTTCAAGTGAAAAATGTCTTGCAATTAGACATTTTCTATGCAAATGAACTTTCTACATATTTTATTATTATTATTTTTTTTAACTGAATAACGCAACCTCTCAAGAAACATTTCACGGAATGAAAGATTAGAAAATTAAGCAAATGTTACCTACCTAACTAAAATTTGGCCCAAGCTTAATATCTATAGCTTATCAAATAAGGACTGATCGTTAATCAAGGGATTTCTGGCAAGTTCATTTAATATGTTGTACAAGGAATACTTTCAACATATTTGCCTAACTTTTATAGTCTTTCCATCCTTAAATTGAAAAGTATCACATGCGCAATATTTCCGTATCTTAAAAAGTCATGGGAAGCCAACATCTGCACGTGTAAATATATGAACGTAGGTAATGCAAAAAAAAAAGCACGCACACTTTATGTACACGTTCCTAAGGACCAGGCATCCAAATGTTTGCATCTTGAAGGCATGGTCAGGGAAGTAGTGTCGGATATAGCGCAAACATGAAACAAGGAGCTAATGCATTTCATACTTGATAAGGACAGAAATTAGGAGATATACTGTATTTTTGCGGCTAGGACTAGAAGCAGAATAAACATATAGCGCAAGACTGTTTCATATTTGTGTAGTGTTTGGAAATTCATACCCATCCAGTGAGCTGCAAGCAGTATTGTTCTCATCCTTAACATGGATTACACATTTCTCTAATTTGAAGTAGATTTGTATGATAAAACAAATCAAGAACGCCATTGTTCTAGCATCCGTGAACCGAGATCCCAGTAGTGTTTTAAATATCAAAAGTAGTATCTTTTAGTGTGCTCATAAATTATTGAGAAATGATATTTATAAATACCAATTTATAGCTTAACCTGTTAAATTGTGCACAAAGTGGACTACAGTGCACTGTACCATATAGGATTCTATCGGAAATATTTGTTATTGAGTTATTGGTTGAAGAGGTCCGAGGGATTTCACATAGAGCAAAGTGAATTTTGCGCACTCCTTGTGTTAGTTACTTAGGCAGGCACTCTCAAATGTTTTTGAATCCGGCGCACTTACAAAAAGAACATGTAACACATGCTTTTATGCTTGTAATGTACACAATGCACGATCGTTCCTAAAGCTTTGTGTAAGCTATAAATATTTCCCTTTATCCATAACTTCTCCGGTGAAAAATAATGAACATTGATACCACAGACTGTCACAATATACTGGAAGAAATGAAATAAAATTCAGTGCATTTTATTGCTTTCCAATAGTTCCTGTGCCACCTCAGTTCTGCTCCAGAGACCATAACTGAAACTCAAAGATAAGGGGTTAAAATTTTAATATAGAACAAGCAGAGGCAGTAGATCTCGCCTATGCAAGAGCTATTGACTTTGCCAATGTGTTTTAGCCATGTTGTTCACCTGGGTGACGGATGTTCAGTATTGCTAAAAGTTATTGGCATAGAGGAGATTGATGTGGAGTGTCGGAGTGGAATGACGAAGAGTGGAGTATAGTGTTGTAGCATAGTGTCAGAGTGTTGTGTATTGGAGTGCCTTAATGTGAAGAGTGGCATAGAGTAGAGTGGATTGGTGTAGAGTGCATTGGTGCAGAGTATAGTGACGTAGAGTGTAGTGGCACTGAAATCAGTGGCATAAAATGCAGCTTCATATAATACAATGGTGCATGGAGTGTGATGCATTTCTAGGTTAACTTTCTGAAAGTCCCAAAATGTCTTTAGCAAACAGACAGCTGCGCAGTCTAGTAGTCTGCAACATAAAAATTGTGCTGCATTGTGGTTCAGCTATTCATTATTTTGGACTTTCCGTATGCCTGATTAACACTCTACTTCTGACAGAAATAATTTTATAGGTTTGCTCTTTGAACACAAGTGGTCCTCCCCTGAAATGGTGGTAGTTTTTTTTAGTACTTGCGCAGTTTATTTAGGGAAGATGAGTGGATGTGCTTTACTCTGTGACAGATGGTTGAATGAGTTAGAGTAATAACCTTGTGCTCTAAGAAGAGGCCTTAAAAAGAAAGATGGCACACTTTGCATCAGGCCAGCTGAGATAGAAAACATCCATTATAATCTTCTGAAGGTTTGTAAAGGTTTAAAAGTTTTTTATTTGGCAGACTCCAATAGTTGCCATTGCATCAATATTAGCGAGGGCATTAGTACTGCAGTGATCACAGAAACGTGCTGCAGTCGGGGCAATGCAGGACGAATCCTCTTGATGAGACAAATGGAAGACATTTCCTTTTACAGAAGCACTGGCTTGTGATTGAAATGATAGAGAAAAATTAACAGTGTTAGAAATGGGGTCTTTGGTTGACAGTCAGGTTACCCCCTGTTCAAGCAAGGACCCTCACTCTAGTCAGGGTAAAGGAGAATCACCTTCAGCTAACCCCCGCTCATCTCCTTGGTAGCTTGGCACGAGAAGCAGGCTTAACTTCAGAGTGCTAGGTGTAAAGTATTTGTAACAACACACAGTAACTTAATGAAAACACTACAAAAAGACACAACACAGGATTAGTAAAATAGAGAATATTTATCTAAACTCAACAAGACCAAAACAACAAAAATCCACGATACACAAGCCATCAATTAAAAAGCAAAAAGAGTCTTCTTGTAGTTTTAAACACAACGCTAACGCTGTTAATGTGAAAATGTACCTGGGTGCGTCAAAAGTAACCCAGCATGGGTGAGGGTGCATCAAAAAGGGCTTGTGATGCGTCGATATCACTCACTCACGAGTCCTTGCGACATTTTTCCTTCAGTCGAGTCGGTGTGCATTGTTTCTTCTCTCCACAGGAGAGCGATGTGTCGATTCAAACGGCACTCTCGGGTCCGGACAAGCCTTGCGTCATTTTTGCATGCCCAGTGATGTTTGCGTCGTAAATCTTGCTGCACGATGATCCGAAACCATGCAGCACGGGATGCGATCTCACCAGCCTCTGTCAGTGATGCTGCATTTCATTTCTCCAGACGCGGGCATCGATCTTCTGGTCATGTTGCAGGCGCGCAACTATTTTCAGCCGCGAAGCCTTTGGCACAACGATTTTTTTCAGTCGCTCATCGGAGTCACGTCGATCTTTTCCCCGCATGGTGGTCAGTGTGTGGATTTCTCACTCTTGGGCTGCCAGCTTCTCCTTTCAGGGTCCCAGGAACTGGATGGGCACCACTTGGCAGAGTAGCAGTCTTAGCCAAGGCTCCAGGTGCTGGCAGAGAGAAGTCTTTGCTGTCCCTGAGACTTCAAACAACCGGAGGCAAGCTCTTAATCAAGCCCATGGAGAGTTCTTCACAAGAAGGAAGGCAACACAAAGTCCAGTCTTTGTCCTCTAGCACAGGCAGATGCAGCAACTGCAGGTTAGCTCCACAAAGCACAGTTGCAGGCAGAGCAGCTCTTCTTCCTCAGTTCTTCAGCTCTTCCCCAGGCAGAGGTTCCTCTTGGTTTCCAGAAGTGTTCTAAAGTCTGTCATTTTGGGTGCCCTTCTTATATCCATTTTGCCCTTTGAAGTAGGCCTACTTCAAAGAAAAGTCTCACTTGTTTGTGAAATCCTGCCTTGCCCAGGCCAGGCCCCAGACACACACCAGAGGGTTGGAGACTGCATTGTGTGAGGGCAGACACTTCCCTTTCAGGTGTGAGTGACCACTCATCCCCTCCCTCCTAGCACAGATGGCTCATCAGGAAGTGCAGACTACACCCCAGCTCCCCTTGTGCCACTGTCGAGTGAGGTGCAACCAACCCAACTGTCAAACTGACCCAGACAGGGAATCCACAAACAGGCAGAGTCACAGAAATGATTTAAGCAAGAAAATGCCGACTTTCTAAAAGTGCATTTTCAAACACACAATCTTAAAATCAACTTTACTAAAAGATGTATTTTTAAACTGAGAGCTCAGAGACTCCAAACTCCACATGTCTATCCACTCCCAAAGGGAATCTACACGTTAATCATATTTAAAGGTAGCCCCCATGTTAACCTATGAGAGGGACAGGCCTTGTGACAGTGAAAAACTAATTTAGTAGTATTTCACTGTCCGGGCATATAAAACACATTACTATATGTCCTACCGTAACCATACACTGCACCCTGCCCTTGGGGCTACCTAAGGGCTAACTTAGAGGTGTCTAACATGTAAGAAAAGCGAAGGTTTAGGCCTGGCAAGTGGGTACACTTGCCAAGTCGAATTTACATATAAAACCTGCACACAGAAACACTGCAGTGGCAGGTCCGAGGCATGATTACAGAGCTACTTATGTGGAAGTCACAACCAGTGCTGCAGGCCCACTAGTAGCATTTGGTTTACAGGCCCTGGGCACCTCTAGTGCACTTTACTAGGGACTTACTAGTAAATCAAATATGCCAATCATGGATAAACCAATTACATACACATGTTGTATAGGAGCACTTGCACTTTAGCCCTGGTTAGCAGTGGTAAGTAGTGGTAAAGTGCCCAGAGTAACAAAAACAGGAAAAACAGAGTCCAGCACACATAACCTGAGAAAAAGGCAAAACTTTAAGGGAGACCACGCCAAGGATGAAAAGTCTAACAAACAGGCATTGGCAAAGCCAAAAAGACTTGCCTATCATTAATGTTATCGAATATTTTGGCTTTGCTAGTCCATTTTCCTGAATGCAAAATAGCTTAAAATGTTGATGTTTTAAGTCTTACCATTAAGGAGTCAGTTTGTGATAAAGGTAGAATCCTGCCAAAACTATTACCAAAAATGTGCATATCTAAGTTTCTTCGAGGTAACAATTTGCATATTTTTTTGTATGTCAAATTAATCAATACAGAAATTAAATATAGGTCAGAATTAAGTGCCAAATGTATTATTAAATGAAATAATGCAATGTTCCTTTCAGAATTAAGTAGCCAGAGAAAATATGAAATATGATATAATAAGTCCTAATACAAATGACCACACTCAGGTAGCCATCTCTAAATCACAAGTAGATTCTCTCCCAAAATCCTAATGATATGCTTTCAGATCCTTTGTAATGCTTTAGATAGACAGCATATAATCTCATGGCATGACATTACATAAAAAGGTAGGACTAAAAGGTTACTTGCAAAGCAAACCATTCCAACTATTAGCTTCCAATCTACCCTAAGAACATATACTTGGACATACTTTTCATTGGTTATTAACTTGCACAATGTACCTGCAGAGTGCAAATTAACAATAAACTAAAGTTAATAAAATGGAATTTTCTGCATGACCATAGCTAGAAACATAGCAACAATGATACAATGAATTCCCTTCCACAGCGGAAGCTGAAGAAAAAGTGTTACTTTACACATACAGAGGCACTCCATGACTGCAGCTGAATGTCAGTGGCTTTCTAGTAAGCACTGAACAACCATACTCATGCACAATATTTAAACATGCATTTTCAATATTGTGGTCTAGTGCAGCCTTGTAAAACAAATCTATGTTAATCATTATTGTTTCTAAATAACATTTCTTTTCCACAAATGCTTGTCTATTGATGTAGAACAACATCAGAAAAAAATGAAGTGATGAGTACATGTGCATGTCTTGATGCATCACCTCCAATGCACACACGTCACAATGGAGTGGCTATTTAGTTATCTTGGGTTAATTGACTGGTCCATCTTGAAGTCGTAAAAAAGAAAAAATAGAAAAATGAGTTGAAAAACTTTTTTTGTGGAAAAGAGCGGTCTGGCATCAAATTGAAGCTACAGGTTTTTCAAAAAAGAACAAAAAAAGATGATGGGGTGTGGAATGATGCATAGGGAGGGGTTAGGTAGTAAAGTAAACCCCAACAAGTAGTGGGAGCAGCAGGAGATGGCAATACAGGGGCAGGGTGGGAGTGCTTCAATTAAAAAAAAAAGAAAAAAAAAAAAAAAAAAAGTTATACAAAAAACAAATCTAAGAGGGATGGGGAGAACATGAAATGCACCATAGAAGCTTTGGCGAAGCAGCACACAGAGCCTGTGGTCGAGGATCTGAGGAGGGGGTGCAGCACAAGGAGAGAGAGAGAGCAAAGAAACATCTGCACTTACAGGGAGTTCTCGAAGGAAAAACATGTAGTTCCCTGATGTAGAGTTGTGGCAGGAGACAAATCATCCAATCAAAAGGACAGTAATTAAACTGTTCAAGTGGTGAGGGGCATTTGGATGAAGAGGAAAGAAAAGTATCCAATAAGATGTACGCACATTAAATTGACAAAGACAACCAGTGATAAGCATTAGACTGACACAATGAACACTGCAGGAATAGAAGTATTGGCGTTTTCAACAATATGTCTTAGACAACAGAAAGGTAAAAGCTGTAGGTGAGGTTTAAAAAGAACTACAAAGCTATATACTTTTTTCAAGTAAATTGAGAATGGTCTAATAACTTGAAGTAATTTGTGTTTTGGCAATTAAATGTCTCAAGGTAACTTTTTAAAGGCCCATGTATGATGTTGTAGTATTAGTTAAGGTGGGTGAGATCCCACATCAAATAATAATCACAATCCTTACTATGGTGAACCACTAAAGTCGCTAAATAAATGTATGCTTCACCCTCTGATAGCTTGGCACAAAGCAGTCCAACATAACTTAGAGGCAATGGTCAAAGTATTTATTCAATACTCAAACAGTAATAAAGTAAAAACATAACACAATACACATGACACCAAACCAAAAATCCAGTAAGTGGAACCAGAGTTATGAATATTTTTAAAGGTTGATTTCAAAGTAGAGCTAAAAAGCACATCACACCAACTGCAGTATCTTAAAAACACAAATGTTGGATGGAATGTGGAACCAATCAAACATTCACCCCCCTGTCACAGATCTAGGTTTAGTCCAACAATTATTTTGCTCTTTTGCAAACAGGGATGGCATTCTGAGTAAAATAATGATTGAATAAACTCAGATCTATGACTGCAGGTGAGTGTTTCAAAATGCTCCTTCCATCATCCTTTTGTGTTGCTAAAGTTGCCCTAAGTGGGAAGAGTATGCCACTACATTCAAGCTAGCCTGGCTGATGAAGGGTGAAACCCTGAAACCAATCCCAGGATGCTTGTTTCCGGTCCAGGGAGGACCTGGGCTGGCAGTTCGGGCTAGAGTGTTCCTATGGGGAACAGGGTCGAGGCTGATTTGCATATGGCTGGGTTCAAACTGGGGTGGCATGGTGAGCAAAAGAACAATGGATTAAACCCAGATCTGTGACTGCAGGTGGGTCTTTGAAAAGTTTCAGCACTCCGTCCATCATCCTTTTGTGTTACTAAAACTGCAGTATCTCGTCACACTAGACAGGGTCAAAGTCAAAAAGTAAGGCTGACAACGATCTAGCTTGGGTTGTATTTAGGTACCGGGTTTGTCCTAGTGGAAAGTTTACCTTCCGACTTTGATGAAACTTTTATGGAGGAAAAAAAAGTTGATTAGTTGGTGCATGCTGGTTTTGAAGCTAGGTTCGGTGACAGCGGGTTACTGAAGAGGGGTCACAGTGCGGTGCATCAACAAAGGCAGGACAGCTTGGGGATGCTAGTCTGCTCAGTTCAGGCTTAGAAACGTTCTGGGAGTCAGATCTCCTTCCACAAAGCAGCAAGACAGTGATCCGGGTCTCCATCTGTTCTCCTGGCAGTAAGTTGGTAACACGTTTCTAAGTCCCATTTCTTTCAGTATGGGAACACGAGGAGTACCATCTAACATCAGCCAAGGGTCAAGCATCTAGTGCACATCACTTGGGAATTACAACTCACTCCTGCATAGGTTAGCAACATGGTCCAGGGCAGGTCCAGTTGGTACTGGCCTGCTGGGCAGATGCAGAGAAAAGGCTTCTGGACGCTTGTTCTGTCCCTGTAGCTTAAAGAGGCCATCAGCCAACTGATCCCTGGAATCACTTCTGGGATCCTGGGTTCAAGGCCAGCAGATCCAGTCATCCTTCAGGTTCTTTAGACTGCATGGCAGTCTATCTGATTCTTCACATGCCCAGGAGTGTTCTTAGGAGAGGTCTGTGGGTTCTAATTTTATACATGGTGCCAGCCTGTGAGTAGAGGTCAAGCCTTTGTCCACCCTCTAAACCACTTCTGGTCAGGTCCTTCATCCCTACTTGGCTTAGCACTGTTCCAACTAGAGGCACAAAAAGGAGGCAAGCCTAGGTGTGAGCTTCTTTTTCCAGTGATAAGGTAGGTATCTTTTGGAGCTCAGGAAGGAGCTGGGCACAGACCGTAAGCCATACTGTTGAGGGAAGAGTCTCTTCCTCAATCCCAAGGCCCTATGACCACTGTCTGAGAGAAATACCCATTTCACCACAAAGGAGCCATCAGGGGTCAGGTGATAAGTGGACACTGGCAAGAAAGACTTTTAGTTTTAGGAGGGAAAATGACGACTTTCTAAGTGTTATTTCCAAAATAAAAATATAAAATTCAACTTGACCATTAATTTGGATCTTAAATCACTATTAAAATGTGTCCTTGAACCTTTTTCTACATACTGCCAAATTGAATTTAGTAATTATTAAAAGTAGTAGTGTTAAACCACTGCGAACCTATAAGAGAGCCAGATTTTCCACAGTAAAAAAATACTTTGTAGATATTCCCATTGCTAGGGCATGTAAATCCTAAATTATACTTGTCCCACATTTTTAATACTATTCACCTTGCCATATGGGCATTTACATCCTTCCCTAGCGGTGACATAACTATTAAAAAGGAAGGTTTAATTATGGCAAAAGATCTGATTTGCCAGAGTTTATGAAAAAAGAAAAGGATAGGATATCTTGTGTAATAGACTGTGACATCATTGATGTGGTTTGCCCCAACTTTTTGCCTTCAGCCCACTTGTTTTTGCCTGCTTTTTCTTTTGCTGATCTTATAACTCTGCACATCTTACCATTGCTGAAGTGCTTGTGCTCTCACTTTTAAACAATGTACATTGGCTTGCACCCAATTGGCACATTTAATTTACTTGTAAGTCCCTTCTAAAGTGGTACTACATGTACTCATGGCCTGCAAATTAAATGCTACTAGTGGGCCTGCAGCATTTATTGTGCCACACATTTTTGTAAACTTTTAAAACCAGTCTCAAGCCTGCTATTGCAGCCCGTGTGTGCAGTTTTAAACTGCCATTTTAACCTGACAAAATAAACCTTTTGCCAGGCCCAAACGTTCCTTTTTTTAGACATATGTCACCACTAGGATAGGGCCTAAACAGACTAAAGGGCAGCGTGCAGTGTATTTAAAATGTTGGACATGTTCTTTTAAGTTTACATGTCCAGGTCATAAAAAACTCTTACAATTTGTTTTTCACTATTGCAAGGCCTACCTCTCCCATAGGATACTATGTTACCTTAATACATTTCATTAGGGATAGCATTACACTGTGAACAAATGGGAATATCTAATTTAGTGTCGAAATAATTATAATTTAAAGCCTTCTTTAATGGCAAAGTCAGATTTTATGCCCGAATTCTGACAATGCCACTTTTAGAAAGTTGGCTTTTTCTTGTCATAACCATTTGGTCCCTGCAGCCTTTACCCTGGGCCACACGATTAGGTGCAGTTGACATTTGGTCTTTGGGAGTGAAACCCTACTCTAGCAACATCCACAATCCTTTTCAGAGTGAGACGCAATCAAACCCCAAAATAATCCGTGCTCTATTCTCTGGTAGCATGGCACAGAGCATCCATGATTAACTTGAAATCATTGAGTAAAGAAGTTATGCAGCACTTCAAACAGTAATAAAGTGAAAACTCAACATAAGGAAAAATCCCACACAAATTTAGAAATATATAGCAAAATTAAATAAATGAATCAAGACCAAAATAACAAAAATCCAGTCAGTAGACCTGGACATATGCAAAAGAACCCTACACAGTCACTGGCAGAGGCAGCTCACACCTTGGTCTACCTGCCCTTTGTTTCATTTACCAGCCTTGATTCAAAACGAGGGAGAAGGGAAGAACTGACCCAAAGCAGTCTTAGAATTAGACAAAGTGGTGCCCCCCACCCACAGGCTTGCAATGGGTATAAAAGTGGCATCTCCAGAACCTCACATCATAACACTCCTGGACATGGGAAGACTAGATGGACTGGATTGTGCTTTTAAAATCTTGAAGAAAGACGGGGACTGTTTGCCTTGAACCCAGAATGTCATAAGTGGCTCTGATTGTCAGTTGGCTGATCTCCTTTTGGAGCTACAGAACACAACAAACTTCCACAGGCATTGCTTGCTTTCCAGGTGACCAATCCCAACAGGACCTGACCTAGTCCTATCTGTGGGCCTCTGACGGAGAGAGTCCTGAATCTGAAGTGTTGTCCTCAATGTCCAAAGCCCTTGGATGGAATCAGAGTGCACCCCTCCCTAACTAATGGAAGGTTTCACTGTATTCAATACAGAGTGACCCATAGCCCCTGCAATTACCCACTGAAGGCTTTACTGGATCTGACACTGAGTGACACCAAGTGTGCAGCTCCAAACTAAAAGCTTCACCCGATCCAACACCAAATGCCAGTAAACTCCATCGCAGTTAACCTGAACTTGTGACTTACCCCTTTCTGATGCAACCAGATACCCAAAGTTGGAGCTTGGCTCCTTTAAGCTCTATTTTTACCCAAGAATTTAAAAACTAACAACTCCAGTACTACTGATAGGATTTTTGTCACTTCAGTGTTATTTTATTTATTAACA
Organism: Pleurodeles waltl; assembly: GCF_031143425.1. Taxonomy (NCBI): domain Eukaryota; kingdom Metazoa; phylum Chordata; class Amphibia; order Caudata; family Salamandridae; genus Pleurodeles; species Pleurodeles waltl. The sequence continues at coordinate 160,989,008 of NC_090451.1, forward strand.
TTTATTATATTTCTGAATCGGTGTGTGCGTTTTCTTATGTTTTGCTTTCACTTTATTACTGTTTAACTGCTGTATAAATACTTTTCAAATTTCCTCTAAGTTAAGCCTGACTGCTGTTGTGCCAAACTACCAAAGGGTTAAGCACAGATTGGTTTAATGACTTTTGTGGTTCACCCCCTCCCAACTAATACTCAAATTTCATGCAATTACATATGCTTCAGAGCAAAACAGGCATTGAAAGCTATTATATCCTTTATAATATAGATTGATGTAAAGCAATTCTGCCTTTACTGTTCATTGTCTTGTTCACTAAATAGTTTCTGAATGTTACATAGAAAGGAAGCAAGAAACAGCTATAGTGACTGAACCTATTATCCATTTTATACATGTAAATGTAAACGATTTGTCACACAACTTGTTTGAAGTGGGTCATGTCAGATATTTGTATAAAGGGTCCTCCAAATATTTATCCCAGCTGTTTTTGTACTCCAACCAAGTTTGGTTCTTTCTAAGTTCACCTTGATACAAGGAGGGCTTTTTCGTTCCAGTGTCAGACAACATGTACTTTGTTTGAAGAGGTTAGACAGTACATACCATGATTTATCAAAATTTTACAGTCAATCAGAATCAATTCATAGTTTATTTTGATCATTATAAATAATCCTAAAAGCACATACAGTCCATATAAATAGCTTATAAAAAGAAAGTCATCAATGTTTGATATAGATAATACTCACCAGAATATCTAGTTTACCTAATAACAAAGCCTCTTACACCAGATTAAAAAAGCAATGATTTCCTGCGACTCGGTGGAAGTTTAAGAAAAGTACAACAGTAAAAAAGACATTAGCGAAGATAAGCATTTGTAAAAACAATAACAGTGTGGGCCTGCATCTTGTCAGAGGAGACCCCTAAGAATAGGTATTAGGAGCTTCCTTGTGAATGAGCAACAAACATTACAGAAAAACATAAAATGGAGGTGAGGCTCTAGGGATCTCTCATCACACGGGCAAACAGGAATGGTGGCAGGGTTGAATTTTCCCAGGGGAAAGAAAAGATGAGATCTAATGGTCCCCAGTCTAAATCTGGTCAGAAACATCCAATGCCATGTAGTTGACTCCAGGTCAAGATACAACTCTATGCCTAATGAGGTCTGAATCTAAATATATTCTCAGTTTTGAGGTTTGGTTAGCTCCCCCATCTCCCTTTCCCACTACCTAAAATTCTTAAGCAACTTTCTAACCCCGAATCTATCCATTTTAGTTAGCTCGCAAGACGTAGAAAAGATAGTGGGGTTGTGCACACCAGCTTAATATAATAGCCATGGAATCCACTGGCCCAAGTGACAGGATAAACAGTCATCAATAATATCTCCACTAAACACAGCATGGGGTTTGACCAGAATAAACGCCACAACAACAAAGGAGCCAAATTAATCAAATCTTCCACATAATCAAAACCAAGCTCCTGATGGATGGCATAGCTAGAATAGTTAGGTGGAAGGTCAAGCCCAGCACCTGCACCCTCTATTCTCCTCAGCCTGTAGACCAGTAGCTTTGTTTATATCCACACAGTCCTGAGTTGATGGTGAGAACTGATGAGCATTTCCTTCTCTAAACTTACAAGAATTGAACAGTTGGTTTCTTGACGACTGGCATACCTCTACCCTTTGTTGCCAGGACTGCCTCTAACCCATTTATATACAATAAAAAGAGACTTGAGGCAGGGATGCAGCCCAGCTGAACACCCCTCCCCCCACAAGGCAAAAAGACTGTGCATTCTCCATTCAGACGGTACCTAGCATAGGCTGTAACAGCATAGTGAAGGGCATGCAAGAAGCCCACAAGACCCTTTCAACCCCCATAGACACCTGCTTGGACCTAACAGCACTGCCAAGGGTGCAAGAAAGATCCATGAATGCTAGTGTCAGGACCCTGTTTAGGGTCCATGGGGCATTCTTGGTTTACGAGGCCCCCAACCAATGTAGTTGAGGCCTTTAAGCCTTGATGTCTCAAGACCTTCCCTACTATGGATCCCGCTCAACTGGGACAAGCACCCCTCCTGCATCTGACTCTCAGTAGTGTAGCACAAGCAGTCAAGGCTCCCTCAGAGGGAACTGTATATGCAGTTTAGTGAACATGACTCATAGCTCAAAGCGCAAGCAGCACACACACTAGATCAACGTCCAGTCAAATATTTATTTTGTATAAAATAACTATTTAAATTCTAATTTATACATGCAAAGATAAACTATATTAAAAAAGCAACAACATGGTCCCCCTAGAGGTAGGCACAGTAGACGTTTTCAGGCCACTCCCAGACTACCTAGTTCCCATGTAACAGGTGTGCTCTTTGCCATTCACAAATTGCAACATCCAGAGAATGTAAACTATTAGGCCCTGTCCATGGGGTATCCCGTTCTTGAATTCAGTAAGGTGTAGGCCCTTAGAGTCAAATAGGGTTGCAACAACCAAAGGTGATGCATCCCTTGGGCCTGGTAGGCCCATTTCTCAGTTTATCGACTTTGCCTATCTTGGCCAGGACCACACTGCATCGCACATAGGTTTTGTACAGCCAAAGTCAGGCTGCACATGTACACACGCACAACTACGGGCAGGGGCCATCTCCTGGGCCGTGATCACCAGCATCTGAGAATCAGAGTTGCTCTGGCTCAAGCCACAGGACATAAGTCCTTTTTCTTCCTTGCTCGTGCTGGGGGCAGTGTCCATGCTAAGTGGAAATCCAAAAGCCTTAAGCAGTCCTGGGGTCTCCTTGGATACAAAGCCTACCTTATTTTGGTTGTAGCAGCAGTTTTGGATCCTGGGCAATGACCTGGACCTCCTGCTTCAGTGCTCCAAGCAGCCCCTTCTGGTATATGGCATTGCTCAGATGAACCTCACGTCTGGTCACTGGCCTCCGATTTCCTCTCCCGTGGCCCTCTTGACATATGGGTCTGCTGCAACTTCCTATACACGGGCAATGGCCCGATCAATGTGACACAATTCCTTGGCACACGGTGGTCCCTCCTGGCATACAGGATCTCCAACTTCCATAAAGCTGCACATGGGCGATGGCCTGAAGGATACAGCACTGCTACTCACACCTCGCTCAGAAGACCCACAAATCTGAGCTCCCCTCTGAATCTTGCTCTAACACGCTCCTGTCCCTCACTGGAACAACAGTCTTGGTGAGCAGGCAGGTACTGGTGCCCTGACTACAGGGCAGGTGGCATTGTTTTTGTTCTGGGTGATGTCCCCTCACCCAGCAGGAAAATTAGCAGGTTGTGCCCTAGTCCTGGTCAGAAGTTGAAGTCTCATAGAAATTCACCTCCTCGTGCAGCCTGGCTGGCTGCTCGGCAGATGGCAAAGTTGAGGATCTCAAACTCCCCTACATATAGTTCTTTTCCAGAAACATGTTGAGGTTTCTGCTTCTTTGAAATTTACATCCCTCCCCTTCATCCTGAAAAATTGTGTCACAGAAAGCAGGACTCAATATTTGATTAACCAACAAGATCAATGGGAGTTACTGGAGCTCACACCTGGATGTCAGCCACATTAATATGTGCATCAAAGGGTAATCCTGGGCCTTCAGTCCTACACTTTTTCTCTAATCAGCCCCATCTACCTCTTGTCCAGGCCCCTTCCTTGTGATATGTCCCTGACTCAGAGCCCTTTGAAATGCACGGGGAGAGCCTGACTCGCTCTCAGCCAGTGCATGTCCAATCCAGTTTACAGGAATGCAGCAAGAAACAATTCTGTCTGGTAGAGATTCCTCTACTCTTGATTTACCAGGCAGGCCTGGGTTTCACCAGGAACAGAGGTCCTCCATAAGGATTTCTTATGTGTGACAAAAGCATTGAAAAAGGTTTGTTATAAACATATACAATAGCTTCCAGGTTTTTTTTTTTTTTTTTTTTTTTAATATTGACCTGATTAAAATTAAAGCCCGTCAGCATTAGTCGAAGATCTGATTGAATCTAACAATTGTAGGCCTGTCAGTAATTGGATGGCTGTATTTCGAGAGTATCGACAGGGGAATCTGTTTGATAAAGTCAAACAAAAATAGCTACTTAAGGGGAGAGTATCAATCTTACCCGAGGTTTGGAATATGACAAACTGATTAAATTTTTCTGTTATAAGAGGCACAGACCTTTGCCAGATGCAATACTACACAAGGTGGCTGTTATACAGAACACCAAAGTTTTTACATAGTATTAACTGCCAGATACAAGATAAATACTTCAGGTTTCTCAAGGGAAGTGAAGGGAAATGGGAGCATATTATATGTGATTGTCCAAAAATAGCAGGATCCTGAAGCTCTGTTAAAAACACTGCATCTACACGCTCAATATTGACTTTGTCCACAACACTTAAGTTATAATACTGGGGATTCTGTTAACTCTAAACTGCTGATTGCAGTTAAAAAAGCTACTTTTTGTCAGCTTTTTGATAGCCAGAACCCTAATCCTTTAAAATTGGAAGTCTGAGGTTTCACTACATTTGTACATTGGCAAATGAAAAAGATGAAGACCCTAGAATGACATTATGCGTTATGACATCCAGGTCATATAAGACATTTCGGAAGCTATAGGCAGGGCTATGAAATGCAGAGTTTTGTCTATGTATGCAGTTAGGGATCCAGATACCCCTAACTAATGACAATTTCCCTAACTTAGCTTTACATTCTGCAGAAACTACTAACTTAAGCCCCCTTGTCCAAAGTGACAGACTTATCAAGCTGAGCTATAAAACCGAAGAAAAGGCCAAAGTTGGGGTTTGGCGCTAGAAGCAAACTTATTATGCCAGGCTGAATGAAAAGCCTGAAACTGGTCACAGTTACTAAAATATGGTATATTGCACAATCTGTAGCAGTCTTAAACCAGCTATTCCTGTCCATTCTCACCCTGCAGCTGAAAGCATAGCAGGGGCTGTATAGCAAATAGAACCATCACAAAATACCACGCTAGTGATCCATGTTTCCTGGAGCAAAAAAGTTATGTAGATTATTATAGTCAACTCACGTTACCAAATACGATTTGTTTGATTCCCCAGCAAAGTTCCAGCTTAATAGTTTAATTAAATTGGGCATCCTTGGTCGCTGGTTAGACAGCCTTAAGAGCTGACATGGCTCCTGAACCATGAGGCAGCCTCAGCTATAGATAGCTCCCTCAGACTCTGATCTCTCAGAGGCGGGAGCGAGTTGCAATGATGCAAGTTCCTGGGGCTCATGCAATCATTGTCCACCAGGAAACTCATTTGTCAATCATTCTTAGGCATGTCTGTTAACAAAGAGTACCTGTTGTGAGTAGGGACTAAGGTAGGCAGGAGAAGATAAGGTACATCATTTTGATTACCTGCTGACACCCTAGCAGGCAGCCTTAGACCTCTATGGAAACAAAAATCCTTTGGAAGAGCCTTTATTGAAACTTGGCTTATTAAACCAGCATAATCAAATCGCCCACAACATGTGGGATATTAAAGTTGACAATTATACAATCACCTCTAAATTCCTTCTCCTTGGGGCCTACCACTCCCACTCTCCGAGCAAACAGAATATTTTTAACCACCCGTCCTGCTCCTTGTATTCCCATGTAACCAATGAGTAACCTTGTTAATTAACTGTTCTGTGGTTTTCACTACCTGATGGGCTGGTCCAAGCACATCGACTAGAACCAGGACAGAAGGATAGGCCAGCCGGGGTAGATGGCATACTCCAGTATTATCGAGTACAGATGTCTTATTATGGTTAGCATTGTTGTGTACTAAATATGCCTGGATAGTCCCCCTATCCTCTGTTTGCTTATTTGACACTATGCCAGAATGGGAGTTGTTACCTAGAGGGACCCCATTCAGATTTTCCTTCCCCATAGTTCCACCCAACATGGGAGCATCTGTGATGAAGCTGCTGTATTGGTGTTAAGACAATCCAAGAGTCAGACGTTGCCCCTCTTGACCCTTATAAGGATAATTGCTTTTCGATAGCACCAAGCATTCATATAGGAGACAAAGGCAATTCTCCAGAATACATTCAAATGTATCACTAATTTGCATGAAACTTTCATACTTAAAAGTTTTCTGCGATATGTGAATGGATAGTCTGGGTGTGTGATGTTAAATCAGACATACCACAGTTCCTTTGATTTGGCACACCTTTTTCTAAGCTCCATCACATGAGGGATATCTAAAAAAGGTGGGGTGACTAGGGCTGTATCAAAAAGTAAGAGAGTGGGCACCGAGGTCAGTGTCACTGACTGTGTCAAGCCCTGAGCCAAAATTATGGACAGCCACAGGAAGCCTTTGTTCACTGACTAAATGTATAGGTACCTAGAGTATCTGCAGTAAGGTAAAGATGTCTTTCAGCTAGTTGTTTTTTTTTTTTTTTTATAACTCCCATGGCCCGGGTTGAATTTTTAGTAACAGCATTAGATTTGGAGGGCCCCAAATTATGTTTCCTCAGGATACCTCTAAAAGAACAGTTTTAGGGCAGAAACAAACACTACAAAATCACTTAGCCCCTAATCATTAAGAGGTTCAAAAAATAGATGAATATACTTAAAACAAGTAATAGAACCTGGACGCTACTAAGGTTCTAAGTTGAGGGATGACAAAGGCCACCAAGCAAAGGCAGGTCTGCCCTTGGCCGTGTTTCCCATGCTGTAGGTAAGGTGGTATGCTCAAGTAGTTTTAGACCACAGTAAAGACTTTCCAATCATGACCTCTACTGGGGCTTGTGGTCCTGCTACCCCACGTTCGTCTTCCAACAATTAGAATTTTTCTTTTATAGTCTTAGCTCACTCCAAACAGACTGTAAAATAGATTAACACAATGACTGATTTAAAAAATGTGAGTACTGTGAAATCAATTAACTTAAATTTATAGTCCGCTTGTGAGGGACTGAAGACCTGAAGCAAATATTTAGTTATTTTTGCTTCTTCCTGGACTTTGAGGCAATGAACCTTGGGAATAAGTTAGGAGGGAAGAAGCTGCAAATCAAAACATTTGTTGCTCAGTACTTCAATAACACTTTAAGTTAAAGTCAATGATGAGAGCATGGATTATTTCTCAAGAGATTTATTAAACATTTAGCTCATCAATGTTTTTATTAACTCAAGTCAATAATAATTTACAAAACCGATCATAGCACGTTTCATAAAGTTCTAAACCCTATTCTATACTTTAGTTTCAGAATATATATTTCAGTAGAAAACCCAAAAAGAGCTCTCGTCTCAGATGTGAAAGCATCAGTTCAGTCGAGTCTCTTAGGAACAGATTCAAGCAGCTTAGCCAGAATAAAATGAATCAAATGATGTCAGAATCAGAGAGTCCTCAAAGTGCATTAGTCTGCAAAGAATGGAAGTGTTAGGGTTTCAGCCTAGTGTGCTGCCAACAATGGAAGATCTGAGAATCCTCTCCTCTCTTTCACTGGGACTTTTATACAGTTTTTACATTGAAACTATTTGTAACAGTCTTGCAGATAATTTTTCATCTCGGCCAATAGGATTGCAAGGCCTTTGTTTAATCAGGATATCTTCCGTTGAGTTCTACAAATTTTAACAAAGAACATTCGAAATATGTGATACATTTAACTAATTTGTAAACAGCAGTGCTACATCAGGTTCTGTTCCAATCCCTATTTTTCTAGGGGAAAAAAAGAACAGTTATGTGAATACATCAGTGTCAGGATAATTTTATTTCCACTCTCACACATCTCTCTATCAAAGCCTTATTCATAAAGAAACATTTAAGATTAACATTACAAAAAATATTTTCTCAAGCTAAATAGACATAGGGCAAAGGCACTAATATTTTCCTCTTCTTTCTGTAGGGAATTTGCATCATGAAACGTTACGCTTGTGCCCATGACAGAGGTGAAACCTAGCAAAAAAATGAACGAAAGACACATGAATCAGATAATATTTGGAGTGGAAAAATCTTGTTTTCCATGCATCGTTTATTTAGGCCTACAAATCTTTCATAGACATTATTATATAATGATTTTTTATTACAAACTCTCTCTTGCTTGAGAATTCAATTAACCTTACATGTCTGCCACTAGTTGTCTAGGTAAGAGGGGGTAGATATGCCCTGTTACCTGTCTGACAGAAAAGACTAAGCATTCTAGATTCCCACTGCCCTTTCCATTGGCAGCTCATTGATTTTGCAGGGTTTTGTTGTTTACAGTGTCGATCCACTTCACAACAGAAAGAATCAGTAGGCTGATATTGTCTTTCTCTGCTGCAAGTCTAAGGTTATTGAGAACCAAGAGAAATATCGATTTGACACCACTATGATGGTGGAGCCCCATCTGAAGTTGTCTAAGCAGGACCTGTATATGAAAACGTCTCAAACCTTGTTAGAGATGTGGGTCTTGACAGCTTCAGGCAAATAAGCAAGAGGGAAATTAGGCAGTAGCTTCAAAGGATTCATTGGCAGCTTTTTCAAAAATTGAGTTACTAGAGCAGATAGAACTGACTTGAAATAGAGAAGAACAATGCTAGAAGATCATTGTGCGGTGGTGACGACCAAGACTTAATTGTGTGGGAGATTTTAACATGAGTGCACACAATATGCACACTGATTTTCCCTTGTGTCAGAAAAGGAAGGGAATCTGTCAGACTTTGAGTGGAACTTCAGTGGGTGTGGGGAGGATTGCTAAGCAAGGCATCCATGGAAGGATAAGAGAGATCTTTGGAAATCTTTAATGAACCTTTTGGTTTGCTCCTTTTCTCAGCTGGAACACAGTTAAAATAATACAATTAATTTTCAGAGTATCACTTTACATGAAGCATTTTAAACTTAGTATAACAATAGGGACAGAAGGCCCATAGATTTTCTTTCGCCACCGTGGTACAGACTATGAAGTGGTGCTAAAGAGCATTATTCAGGTGCAACTTCAACTTGGTTTTACATTATTTCTGGTTGGAGCAACTTTGCCTAGTTCATTAGTCTGCTTGGTCACAAATGTTGAGTAAGACTTAGAACTATCACGAGGCAGGGCCTATACCTAAGTGGAAATACACACATAGTGGAGGGTTGACCCTCAGAGCGATCCTTGGTGAAGAGTGAGGACTTCACTTAGTGACCCACCTCGGAGCAGGGATAGGGATGCTGGTCTCAGAATCATCAATCCATTTCAAAGACCAGGGATGGGCAAAAAAATAATAATCACTAAATCGCAAAAAAGGATACAGAAACTGTTTTCCTCTATCTTCATTCTGGAGTTAAAACAGGTTACAAAAACTGCCCACATTTGTTCTCCATGTGAACCAGAAAAATTTGAAAATTTCAAATGTTTCTTGTAGTTTGTGGCTCCCCATAGAAAAACAGGGTCAAGGGAGGGCCACATGAGCTGCATAAACTTCCCACATGCCAGTAAGTTTGTATGTTACAGAGGGGTCCCTAGGTAATTAAAAGCTGAGTTGCTACTGCAGGTATTCTAACTTCTGACCCACGAACCACATGTCATTTATGTGTCTGTGCAGCAGGTAATCCATATGCTCAACAAATCAAAAAGTAACCACAGTAATTTTAAATTGTTTCACAAAAGTCTAAAATTAAATTTTGAGAATGTGATATTGGTGCTGTTAATAGAATGAGTGGACTATGTTGAGCTATCATTTTCCACAAAAGCTAAGTAACTTTGCAGATTGTGCAAGCCAATCTTCCTGTTATCACTGCAGGAATATTTGGTGGTGTGGTATTCTGTTACCTAACTTGCTGGAAGACTTAGGCAAAGTATAGTTGTAGGAGGTTCATGTCTTAATGCACTTAATAACGGTTATGTGGTGCATGACTCATTCTCTTTAGAATTTCTAGTGGAATTTTGGCAAAGGCATTCTTTTACCAGATTTACGACAATTAGGAATGTTATTCCAAAGGAGGATTACATATAGTTTGGTGATGAGTTTGCGTACTCGATTGAAGAGGGTGGATTGGTATAAGCAGTGAAAGGATTTTCCCATCAAGGAACAAGACAAAGGGTCTCATTATGAGTTTGGTGGGCAGCAGAGGCCGTCCGCCAAACTCTTTGGGCCAGAAAACCGCCACTCCGGTCTTCCGCCCACTGGCCCTATTACGAGTTTCCCACTGGGCCAGCAGGCGGAAATAGTGTTTCTAACCATTGGCCCAGCAGGAAACTCACCACAACATTGATGCCGGCTCGTAATCGAGCTGGCAGTAATGTTGTGGTGCAACAGCACTTGTCGCACTTTTCACTGCCTGTAATTCAGGCAGGGGACTGCGTGATGTGGCTGTCCATGGGAGACCCTGCCCTGCCCATGCCAAGTGCCTGGGCAGTGCAGGGGCCCCTGCCACCCCGTCTCCGCCAGATTTTGCAGGGCAATGGAACCACCATGCAAAAGCTGTCGGACATGGGGGTTGTAATCCCCCCAGGGCAGTGCTGCTAGCACCACTTTGGCGGTTGTCCGACTGCCACCGCGAGTGTAGTGGTCTTAAGACCGCCACACTCGTAATGAGGGCCTAAATGTATGTAATAAAACATATTAGAGCATATTTTTCTGAGCGGGCAGTTACATTTCAGGGTATCAAAACACTGCTCAACACAATATTATCTGTTTTGTACTTGTGAGCATTGTCAATCATTGGTGCCCATAATCTGTCCTGGAGAGTGCCTGGGATGTGACTGCAGAACAGATCCCCACATTTGGACATGCAAACCCATAAAATACGCTTTAATTTCTAATTATGCTGAATATGGTCATACCATTGCTTCATTCACTGTTAATGCATGGTTAAGTCACACAATGATGTTATTCTTGCCTCTCCAATACTGCACAGTATCCAAAGAACACAAATATTAGACTTCTGAGAGCATCAGTCCAGTACAGACAGAGAAGCCTATTAGCTTATCACTTCTCTTGTTTTTATCTTGGGCCAGCCGCCCCATTACTGAGACCACCAACTCTGCCCTTCTGAAAGCTACCTTTCACTGAGAGTAAAGAATGCTGGGGCTTATTGACCTCTCAGTCATGGAACATAGAAGTTTCAAAGAACCTTTCCGAGATAATGGTAGCTTAGGGCACAATCAATAAATCCATGGCTTGGTCCCTCAAATACAGTCATCTTGTTGAAACACCAACACATTGATTGTCTTGTTGCATTGAAAGCATCTTTGAGAGAAGAGGAATTTAAAGTGCATTAAATTGAAAAAAAATGTCTATTGGTGCATTGTAGAATAGAAGGCAATAATAGCTAAAAAGTTTTCATGTAATAATAATTTCCAAGAAATAACTTCTGCTCCTCTACAATGGCCACTATAGGAAATGTGAGATGCATGCCAGAGTCAAAAAGAAAGGAAGTGTTGTCAGGGAGCATTCCATTTGTACCCATACATTGGGAAATACTATGAGATATTTGAATAGGATGTAAAAAGGTACACAAGTGTGGCTCTGTTTGGTGTTGCCTGTGAAGTGGGACATGAGTTCAGAGTGAAAAGGATCTCAGTGTGCTTTTTTGCTTCAGTGCTGCTTGTGCAATTGGACTAACAGCAACGTAACAAAGAAATGCTTGCTTGTCAGCTTACACCCAGCAGCCCCCAAGACCCCAACCTTGACCCTTGGCATTAGCATCACCAGTTTCTGGAAGTATCTTGCAGTTCAGCTCCGATCCAGTGGCAGTTAGTTCTGCTCTCCTAAGGTCAGACTCCCCCTGTCTCCTATACGTCTTCTGGCCCCTTCCACTGACACTTTGTCATCCAGCACTTTCCACTGAAGGATGTGCATGGTTCCTATGTCCTCACTCTTCCGTCACTGTATACCACCCGCATAAGCTTCAGACTTTTGCTTGCCTTTTCCAGTTCCTCTTTGACCTAGTCACCTACCTTAGCTCAGTCTTTTTGCTGAACAAACTACGGTTCAATGCTGTTCATACCACCGATTTACAGTTGTTCAAAATCCATTTTTAAACATAGAAACACACGGTACTATTAATATATGACTATGTAAGGTAATGAGATTCCTACACATGCATCAGAAAGGGAAAGCTGCCAAATTTAAGCTTGATTATATGCCATGCCCCATGTGCTCCGAATGAGTAATAATGTTTCTGGCAAAAGAAAGGCCCCATAACCTTACAGGAGATGGTGTAACCACTTTCTTCCTATCCATCCCACCCAGTTTGGCATCAAAAATCCATACCAGGGCAATTAGTGTGCGCAGCTGGAGTAAAATTCAACCTATAGCTTTCAATAATGCTCTAAGTAGCGCTCATCCTCCCCTCACAGACAACAAACAGACAGCTGTGTTCGATTATGCAAATTGGCTCGACGCCATTACCATGGTTTTCAGAACAACTCAGAGCTTTAAAACAATCCTGTAAATGCAAAGAGAAAAAGTGGAGAGCTTATTATACCAAATCCGAGAAAGCGAAGAAATAATACCGTCATGCAGCCTATAAAGTCACAATAATTGAGGAGAAAACGGCATATTTTACCAACAAGAGAGGCAGTAAAAAATGCAACCAAATAATAATTTAAAACAGTCTCCTCACTAACGACTTTATCACCTTTCAGTCCTTCCAATATCCTTCCAATATCAATCAAGATTTCTGTGACTCCTTGCCCATTGTCCTCCAGCACAAAATAGAAGCCATATATAATATTTGTTTTTCTTCCTCTAAATCTATCTGTACCACTGAGGCATGCAGCCCAATAAAGGCTGATTCTGACCCACATCTCACTCACTTCTCCCTGCCTTCCATCGAGGAAATCACGGTCTTGTATCTTGCGCCAAATCTGGGTCCCCTAAAGACCCCTGCCCTCCCAGAATGGCTAGCCTGGCAGCTAAGACAATCATTACAGTGCTGCAGAATATTTTACAAATCATGTTTAAGATGAGGCAGTTTCCATAAGTTTGGAAGAAAGATTCAGTACTTCTGCTTATAAAAACAAAATCCCAATTTATACCCCAATAACACCAACTTCTATCGCCTGATATCACTGCTTCCCCTGCCTGCAAAAATTGTTGAGAAAATCATCAAGCAACTGATGATTTTTGTTAACTCGAGCAATATTCTAGATGATGCAGTTTGGCTTCCATAGCAGACACAGTACCGAAACAGCCCTGATTAAAGCTACAGAAGAAATCGGACAGCCCTTGACCAAGTGGGTAAAACCGATCCTAATCTTACCTATGAGAGGCCTTTCACATGGTCAATCATGGGCTGCTGAATGGTCATCATGCCGAACTAGGGATCAGAGATGTTGCCTGGGAATTACTGAATTCCTTTCTTATGGAAATGGAGCAGGAGGTTAGTCTGGGCAAATTTTTCTCTCTGCCTTTCTCTCTCCCTTCTGGGGTTCCTCAGGGATCCACACTTAATCCCACTCTTTTTAACGTTTACATCAGCCTTCTTGTGGATGTAATCAAATCCTATGGTTTGCCCATCACATCGTATGCAGACGACACGTAGGTCATCGTAACCCTAGCCAATAATGACACAGGAATTGATTCCAAGTTCTGTGACTGCATGCAGTCTGTCTGTAACTGGATGAACAAAAGTTTTTGAGTTTAAATGCAGGAAAGACCGAGGTGGTTGTCTTGGGCCGCCAGACCTCCTTTTGGTCTGCCTCCTGGTGGCCACAAGAGCTGGGCCCACTCCTGGCACCAGTTTCCAAAGCATGCAATTTATGTGTCCTCATAGAAAAACTATCTTACGTTGATCATGTTAATGCAGTGATGTCAGGTGCCTTTTTCACTCTCAAATGCTTAAAGATCCTCACCTATATCCCGAATTATTTGAAAGAAATTATTGGTGACCTCTTTGATCATGTCCAAACTGGACTACTGCAATGGTCTGTTCCTCATGGCTCATCAGTACATATTAAATAATCTCCAAATTTTGCAAAACGCTGCAGCCCAACTGCTGCTAAAGATACCCAATTGAACATCAGTTTCCAGCCATATAAAGAAACTACACTGGCTTGCTATCAGGCATAGAACCACTTCTAAAGCCCTGTATACAAAGCACTCCATGATGAGGGCCCAGCGCTTCTCAAACAAAACTTCACATAGTTCATTCCAGTGAGGACTCTTTCCTGAACCTCAGAAAGGTTGACTGTAGTCCCTAAATTTAAGCTTATGTCTTGGGAGGACAAGATTTTTTTTCAGGGGGGCTGTGCTGGCTTGGAACGCGTTGCCCCTAGATATTAAAACTGCCCCTAACCTCCAAGTTTTCAGGAAAGCAGTTAAAACATGGCTATTCAACAGAATCTAGGACCAGTTTCTATCTCCTCAAATTATGAATTACACATACGTTATCCTTTACTGCCAAGACACCTGGTATCTGTTACGCTCTATAACTTTACTGAGTCACTCCAAAGTGGCTCTGTTTAAAACAGACTAAACTATACAAAAAAGTGCTTAATTGAATGCTTTAACTAATCTCAGCCACTGGTAATTACTCTGAGCTGAATCCCAGTCCATTGGTATTTTGCAGACCGTGGTACCACATTTTGGACCCATCCATATAAAAATCATTCTTGACCCTGCCCCAAAGGCAATAGTCCAGCCCGAACTGCCAGGCCAAGTCATCTTTGAAGAGGAATACAAGCAACTTGAGACCAATCTTGCCCTAGCTAGCACTCATGAGCCAGGTATAGTTTGAATCTAGTGCACACCAGACCCATGTCTGGGCATACCCATCCCGTTTAGGGTGACACACTAAAGTATACAAAAAAGTGATGGATGTAATGTTTGAATTAATCACAGTCACTGGTAATTACTTGAGACTGCATCCAAATCCATTGTTATTCTGCACTCCATGACACCTCAGTTTGGACTAGGCCTGGGTGGAGCTTGTGTAGTTTGTCTGTGGAATTCTGCATTGTTAACAAACAACTCTGCCCAATTCTGTGGAATTAAACAAGCTGGCGGAGTGTGATTCTGAAAGAAGGGTTAGTATGTCACATGCACTTGGCATGCAGGTTACCCCTCAGAAAGTAGAACACAAATCAATTGCTTCCTCCACCATATGCCATCACCACCAGTCAGCAGTTTTGTATACTGTGGGGTAGCAGTGTGGCACTGCTTCAATAGCAGTCGCGGCTCGCAGCTCTTAAAAGGTGCGGGGTGGGTGCGGTACAACAGGGAGGGGGAACGGGGACAGAGGGATGTGGGAGCAGGGGGGATGCATAAAATTATTTACAAAATAAAAAAACTTACCTTAACTTGTCGCTCCTCCATCGCAGGCTGCAGGCACATGCTCCCGCCCTGCCCTGCATCAATCCTGATGCTTCTCAGAGCAGCATCAGGATTGACTGGGAGCGCCCCGCCAGGTCTCTCCCAGGCAGAAGGTGCATCCTACTGCGCATGTGTGTTTGGCCAGAAACACTCTCGCGCTATGAGGGAAAGTGCTGAGCACTCCCCTTCAGTGCACGTCACCCCTGTGGCCCTGCCCAATTCAGAACGAAAGGATAATAAAAATAGAAGTTTATTATCATTTGGTTCTGAAAGGTTTGCAGCTTCTGATGCTGGCGGGGGGAGGGGCACGCTCCTCTGCCTATATGGAGGAGCCGCCCCTGTTTAATTGGCTTTCAGAATCCAGCCCTGGCCAGGACGGTGATGCCACAGACACTGAAAACTTGTGTTCACCTTTCTCAGCCCCTCAAAGAGGGCTCTCTCCAAAGACCCCATAATATGACTGATGGGGCTGCTAGATCATTAACAGGAGCTCTGCCAAAAATATTGCATGGGCATGCCAATGTGAAAACCACCAAACAAATGTTGCAGTCGAAAAGAGGCAACAATAACAGCGCATATTGATGTTGTGTGAATAAACATAAATTTAATCTGACTTGGCCTGGTAGTGGACTTGGGACTGAGGGGCACAACACCTGCTCTTTTTGGGAGCACTGGCACTTTTTGGGGGCCAGGGAGCAGGTGAAGTGGGTGGATGCTGTGTGGGCTGGATGCTACCCAAATGGCAAACATAATCGTCATAATTGTGTGCCACTTTGCAGGCCGTGGGGTGTGGTATGTATCATGGTATTTTCTTTACAAAGGAAGTTCATCTTATATACTGTGACAGGTGAGAGAGCAGTTTTCCCAAGAAAAACACTGTTAAAACAATCATTACAAAAGGCATGCAGCATTTGCATATAGTAATAACAATGCCAATGTTTACATGAAGAATTAATTTCCTCTGCACTATAAAGTCTCTCCCTGTTGTCCCATAACCTAGCTAGGGCTCTGTAAAGATTTATATACACTGAGCCTCTTATGTTACGGCAATAAATCATTAGCTCTCGTCCTGAATCCTGGGTGCCCTATTGTATGGTTTATTGTGTAATCCGATTAATTGAAGGCTGGCTTGTTGGCTGTTTGATCGTTGCTGTGAATCTACTGCACTGGACCTCAGATTCTAGGAGCAAATACAGCATAAAGGAAAGATGGCTCAGAATTAAATAAATTTACTTCTTCTATAAATCATCATTGGATTTTCAATAAACAGAAGGGAAACATCACATATCAGCGCTCTGGGCAAGTCTGACTCCTAACCCCGCAGATGATGCAGCAGTGGGTTCCTGTGCCAGATACGTACACTCTCCTTGCATGCTATGTCTGTGCTCTGAATCTTGGCTGGCCATCGCGCTAAGGCTCCTGAGCCTGAGGGCTCACCCTCTGCCCATTGGAAAGGGTGCTGCACGCCACCCAAAAATTCAAAACTCTCTCTCAGCTCAGCTACACTCATGAAGCCAGTAAGTGAAGGTGGGTGGCTCCAGGAACAGCCTAAAGTCTCTCAAGGCTGGGAAGAGGAGCACAAATGCAGCTGTTGTATGGTGATCCAGCAGGTCAAATGCCTTATGCTCCAGCAGCGGGTTCATGGCACGCACACAGGGTGCCGCTGCACGCAAAGCTAACAATTGGGTGGTCAATAACCAGGAAGAGTTGCTTGGTTGCTATGTCATACAAATGCATTCGGGGAAGTAGTGTTTATTTTAAAACTTTGGAGGGAAACCCAAACTTGTGGTTTGTACTAGGCTGCGCATTAGTAAACTCTTGCCACACGATGGTCAGCTGAGCAGTTTTTGCCAAACTCTGTGCTCAGAGCAGAGAGCGGAGTGGCAAACTGCACAAACTCCACCAGCAGAACACTGTTTACCACCCAGGCCTAGTTTGGACCCAGCTACATGCAACTCAGTATTAATCCTGCTCAAGTGGGAACAGTCAAACCCAAACTACCAGGCCAAGTTCTTCTTGAACTGGAATATAAGCAACCCAGCAGCATTTAAACCACTTGTTGTCATTTGTGACAAATGCCACAGCTTTAGCCTGCTCCTGGGAAATAAGATCTAAGACTTAATAATCCAAATTTTTAAAGCGATTTGATTTGTATGTCTTATCTTTAGATGAATACAAGGTTGTGAAGCTTCATTGTTCGAAACTCCAATTAAAGTTGTAAAAAAAAAACAACAACAAAAAAACTTACACCACTAAACGAATACCTAGGCACCTTAAACTTATTTTTTTTTTTTCAGTACATGAAGATACTCAGGCTGCCCACCCAGTCATCAGTGCCTAGGCCCCCAACCGTCCATCCACATTTCCCACACTGCCCCACCCAGACCTACCCTCTAACTTTAAACAGGTACCATAACACCCCTGTATTCTCCATCCTGATTGTCCAATCCCAGCTGTTCTTCCTGCACCAGCTGGAGTTCCACTGACATAGTGCAGCCTGCATTCGTCCTGCAGCATAACATTGAGTTTATAGAGGCATTACATGTTTGCCGTCTCTCCCGATCATCCATCTTCTGCTCCAGGATGTGATTGGGCTGGACATTAACCATCTAGAAATGGCAACGAAGGATGCAGCCTCCCAAAGAAAAGCAGTAACGGCCCACCACAGCAGCCTCACAGTATCTTCAAATGTGCATTGTATAGGTTTAGGAAAACACTGGAACTTTTCCTGCCAGCAGTGAGGCAGAACGTCCTTATTTTTCCTTCCTTCAGACACAGCTGGATTCTTGCACATCCCTAGGTATCTCGTATTTATCTACAATTCTCAAACCCTTATCCAAAATTTGTGGTCTTGATGTTACTTAAAAGAATGCTCTAAAAGTGTTTAGGTATAAACAGAACTCTAAATTTACCTGAGTTAGTTCATGGTCTTTAAACAGAAAAAAATCGGACACAGTGGGCAGTGATTGCTTTTCTTTGTTTCCGATATGTTCTTTCTAAATACACGCACAGCCTCGGAAAAATTCTGGGTTACGTGTTTGAACTTTAGACACTTACCACACAAAAAACAGGGGCTCGGCCCATCATGTTAAAGCCCCATATTGTGAGCCTAGGCATACTCACCTATGTTCTATAGACTATGGACTTTCTCTCGCCTCTCAGTGTAGCCCCTTGTAAAATTAGACCATCTTATTTCTGCCAGACAATGATTACATTAAGTATAAATGCTGGGGCCCAAATGTTTGCTTAAAAATCTACACACTTTGTTACTGAATGTAAGAGTAGCAAGTAATAAACCTGCCTAGTCTTGAATGCACCTCAGTACCTTTTACCCACCACTACTACACTTTTTGCCCCTTTATCTCACTCTTGCAGATTGTTTCTTCCCTGCTTTCCCACTTTGTCACTATTTCTACATCTTTCTCTTCATCCTTTTTTCTTTGGTGTTTTACTCTCTTGCTCTGGGTAAAATCTGATAAGGAAAAATAAGGGTCAGTCCCCGAAAGTAAGTGCTGGTTGGCCCCTCCCACCTGCAGCCACCATCTCATATTATGCAGTGTTGACAAGAAGCTGTCACTGAGTTTTCATAAGCTATCAAACATTGTGAGAAGGCGGTTCTGAACATCTAATTTTGCTTTTTGATCACCTAGTTTTTTACCTTTTTCTGTGAGGGAGCCTCATAACATGTGACTCACCCACAGCAAACTCATGGTAAAATGCACGAGTGCCCCATAATTCCCTGCGGGCTCATCAGTTTTGCCCACATCCAAAAGTGAAAAACACTCATTCGTTGCTTTTGGTAACCCCCGGGAGCGGGTCACCAACAAAATGTTCCCATAGCCGGGAGGAGCTAAAAGAGCAGCTCAGCCTCCTTCTCCCCCCATCCCCAAGCAAGTGCAGGAGTCTCCATGCTGAATTTCGTTGGACTCTATGAAAGATAACCCCTCAAGGGGTCCCAGTGCTTACCAAGCTTTCTCCTAGCTGGAACATTTGTTTCATAGTGGGGAAAGCTGTGCCTTTTGTGAGTGAAGATTGTCTGCAACCAGTTGTAGCCAGAAAGTGTTTAACATGAGTTCTCATGCTAAGAGACACCCTCTAAGGGTGAAAGGTTGTTGTTAAACCTGTGTGTGTGCGCCATAGAGATGTCCCTTAGAGACTGTTTAAAGTGCAATATTATGTCTGATAAAAGTGCTTATGCTGCAAATACCTTCTAGGGGTGAAGTACTATAATTACATAGATGTGATTACATCTTGTTGCCCTCAGGGGCTATGTTTTAAGGGTGTATGTCAGGTAATTCTGATAACCCATATCACCTAAACATGCATAGACATTTTACCATGTGAATGTTTTAAGGAAGTAATGATGCTGGCAACCACTCAAAGGTCAAGGAGATATGCTTTATTGGCAGTATTGAGTGCTCTCATTCCATGTTATACTTAGATATTGCATTTTAACACACATGAATGTTATTGATGTGTGGTTTGTTGGTCTAAAGATCCCTGTAGGAGAGACAGGAAACTATTACGTAATGTCACCTAGAAGTATTTCCATCAGCTTGTGTGTATTTGTAATTTGTTGTGTAGTATTGATTGTGTGTGTGTAATAAATGTACTTTTTACTTTTTCAAAAGACAAACCATTGACTGGGCAATCATCTATCGAGCGTTATTATTGTGTACTTGTCATTTGTGATTACTATCCCACACCACCTTCCTTGAGTAGGCCTTGGACTGCTTTGCTTTGCTACTCAGTGAGAGTCAAGTGGTATTGTCGCAGAGGTTCTCATTATCCTAATGAGATTACTGGATTTGGGCGGCAGAATCACTTGTGTTGCAGGGGACTGAGTCTGATCCCACACCATGTGACACCTGTCGGCGTAATCCGGGTTTGTTACGGGTAACTAGCAGTGCCTCATCTCCACCCAAGAGCAGGAATGATTGGGCAACTGGGCGCATTACACAAATGACTACTCAGGGAAATTGTGGCCACTTAGCTCTCATCCGTTTCTCTCAGTTAAATTAGTCTCACATATGAAAGGACAATCAGAGCAGAGTAGCGTTCAATAAGGATTTATTGAAGTAACTGCATCTTAGCAAATATGGCATGTTAGGACGATGAAGCACAACAAAATTAAGATTGTGACCAGGAGTAAAACACAAAAATAACGCTACCATGTTGTCACTACAGTTGTTAAGAAAAGTTCCTACCTATGCTATGTTGGAGTACAGCATGTTAAGCTCTAATTGTGCCATCCATGTTCCCCCAGGGAAGACATCATCCCTCATACCTGAGCAAGAGGCCTGTAGTCTACATAAGCAGCTGCAGCGAAGCAATCAGCATACATTTGTGGTCATCTGGCTGGAATCTCCCTCTAACGTGCATGGGTCAAAGTAGTTTTTTTGTAATTAAAAAAGCTTATGTTCAAGATCCTCACGTAAGAGTATATATGTTTCTGTGAACATTGGAGACAAAGTGTACCACTTTTGCCGGCAAACTATCTCACTACAGCTTTGAGAAAGCACAGAGTGAAAGAAATGTCTTGTCTAAGAACGCAGTGCTGACCTAGGTGAAGAATAACTAGATAGAGAAAATAAAACAAGAGTGCAAATGTGGCTATTGTTAAAATAATAGAACAAATCTAGATTAAAACATATCTAGGTTAAGGTGCACAGCGGCAGGTCTAGTTTGCTAAAATAACATGTCTAAAACTATTGCTAAAATGGCTACACAACACTATAATAGGGTGTTTGGTTCCTAATGGAGGACAAATGTGGACCCATTACCTGTGCAGGCAGCACAATTAATGATCCATTTCATTTTCAAACAAACTTCATCCAAAAGTACCTTTGGCACTGTAGGAATCACTGCCCACAGCACCTTTACGACCGAAACCTCCATGACCCCACTCTGTTAAGAATATCTGCCACCACCAGGAGAAAAAGGCTGCTATATCAGCATGTAACAAAATGTTTTAGTTGAGGAGTGTTAGAAATTGAGTTTCTGGTTGGCTAGGGTATGCACCTCAGCCAGGCAGAACCTACCCACTCTAGTCAGGGCAAGGGAGTTGCACGTCCAAGATAACCCCTGCTCACCCCTTTGGTAGCTTGGCACGAGCAGTCAGGCCTTTCCCAGAGGCAATGTGTAAAGCGTTTACACAACACACATGATGCAATATCCCCACCACAAAGGAAACACAACAGCAGATTATATGAAAATATACTGTATTGTACACAGCACAATTATTAGACAAAACATCACATATTAGTACTATCCTGCCACCTTAGCAGTTGTCAGAACGTTACACATTAGTTACTCTGCAAATTAGCAGTAGTCACATATAACACACAGGTTACTCAGTATTCTGCAACATAAGCAGTGGTCAGGAAACATGTTATTAGACCAAAACACTTGTCATAAAAATATCATAAATGCCCATAGTAGGAACATTAAAAACGTATGGCAAGTCATAAAAATATATTGGCATGTTATCCCCATAAAAGGAACATTTGGACACATAGGTAAAAAACACCACCGAACAGGTAGGCAATATATAAATCAGAAAAAGTATCTAGCAAGAACTTATGTTCTACATATTGGTCCTTAGTAAGTACCTGTAAGATGAAGGCACCTCTAGTGCCCAAAGAACGAAGAAGGTGAAAAATGGGGCCCCCGGTGCTCCTCAGTGCAAAAGGGGGGCCTCCCTTATCTTTAGACCAGAGGAGGGTGGCACACACCACCTCCCTTTCCTGGACGGGCCCCTTTGGGGACCCGTGATCACTAGGGCCCACACAGGCCTCAACCGGCCCTCACGAGGGGGGGGCCAACGTCCTCGAGATAAGGTGGGAGGAGGGGGGCGCCACGCACCCCCTCTGACTTTTTAACGGGCCCCTCTGAGGGCCCATGTCTCCTAGGGTCTCCCCTGGGCCTGTCCGGGCCATCCGCTGTGGGGGGGAACACAACTACCAAAACCGGCCCGCACGGGGCCACACCAGGGAGTCCAGTACTTCGGGGAAGCGGGGAAGCCTCCGGTGAGGTTTCCTTTCACCCTGCCCGGCAACAGTCCTTTAGCAAGGGGCCTGGTTGAGCAAGGGAACCTCAGATGAGGTTTCCTCTCCCCCCGCTGGCTCTCACAGTGCTCGTCAGCCCGCCAACCCATCGAGAAGGGGGCAGGCACCAAAGTCTGTGCCTGCCAGTGCCCCGGGGGTGCTCCACGGAGTATGCTTCTCCCCGGGGGCACAACAGGAGTGCTCATGCTCCAGGTTTACTGAAAGAGGTTTCTTCTGGTGCCCTGGGGGCATAGAGCAGC
Source organism: Pleurodeles waltl (assembly GCF_031143425.1). Classification (NCBI taxonomy): domain Eukaryota; kingdom Metazoa; phylum Chordata; class Amphibia; order Caudata; family Salamandridae; genus Pleurodeles; species Pleurodeles waltl. The sequence goes on from NC_090451.1 coordinate 161,011,510, forward strand.
GTGCAAACTCATGCTCAGGACAGCAGCTTTCCCCGGGCTGCGGCTGTGATTTCTTTTGGGCAAAAAGAAAGTAGCACTTCTCACAGCGCATTACACCAGTGAGGGGGAGCACTTCCAAGTGCTAGCAAAATCCCCCAAAGGAGTGCAATCCCAAGCACTTAGCTCCTGAACGAAGTGACTCCTGGACAGGAGGGGAAAGAAAAGCTGGCCACAGCCTCACTCAACCCTGAATAGGCAATAGGCTGTGTCCACATACAAAGAGCTGCATACTCCCCTGTAGTGAGTCTGAAGCCAAGGCAGGAAGAAAGGACCTCTCTGTATTACAACAACCCTTCTTTGAAGTCACTTCCACTTCAGTGGAACAATTTGGGTATAAGTACTGGACCTCTGACCCTACAAACTCAGTACACTACTGGACCTGTGAAGAACTCTGCCAATAGGAAGGACTGCTGTTCTGCCACAAGGACTGCCACTCTGGAATGCTGCTCTGGAAGAACTGCTTTTCTGCTGTGCTACCTGCATACTTCTACCCTGCTGAGGAAGGACTGAATCCATCTCATTTGAACCCAGTGTAGCTCCAAGGGCTTGATGGCTTGCCCCCTGTTTTAAGTCTTGGGGACATCAAATGATTCTCAACTCTTGCAACAGCCTTTGGACTTTGCTTGCTGCAAGTCTTGCCCTGCCAAGTGGTGTCATTCCAGTCCTCAGCCCTTGGAAGTGGATATAAAGCTCAGCAACTACCAGAACCTGCGCATCAATGATGTTGTACCAATCAGAAATGGTGCATTTCACTCAATGCTGATGCATCACCACTGCCGTAAGGATCGTGGACACCGCATCGCCATCTCCACTGCACATAATCTCCTGCTTCCGACATATCTCCGACTTTGCACGCTCAGAACCGATGCATCACCTACGTCTGAAGGATTGATGATGACACATCACCTCCTCTGCTCCCTGCATATCTGCTTTGATATTGATGCATACAAGAACCAAAGCACTTTTTCAGTGGGTCAAGGCTGGTCCCTGAATCCAACTAGCTCTCTATTATGGTTGGCCTGAATCTTTGGATTTATTCCAGTCTTGTGCAACCAGATAACCCTGGTTAGATTTTAAGCTCCAACCAGTGCAGGATGCGGACTCCCCACATCTACAGTCCTCTGTCCACTGTCTTGGAGCAGTACATATGTCAACAAAGGTGAAGCATCACTGGGGAGGTGACAGCTGGACAGTCAGGATAGCCTGTAGGTCTTAGGACGGAAAATGACAGCTTTCTAACAGTGGCATTTCCAAAACATTAATGTAAATAATTCTGTTGTATGCTGATTGGATTCTCATTTCTTTGACACGGATCCAGGTGTCATATGCGGGGTTCACCTCACTTTGGTGAGGCAGTGAGTTGCAATACAACTGGGACCTGGTACAGTGTTTATAAAATATGAATTTGGAAACCATTCCATTGAGAAACATATGATTATGACCTACTATAAATGGTGATGTCATTAAGTTCACCAAGTGAGCGAAACATTTTGGCTGTGTAGCTGTAGATCTGTTGTGTGACAATTTTGGGACCATGACATTTTAATTACTTTTTGGGAATCAAGAAGAAACAGGACATTCAACCTTTAATTTGGACTTATGTGCATTGGTTTATGGTGCACCATTACATCATTTGTTCACACTTTATCTGCTCAGCTGGTGTACCTTAGGGCAGGTGGTACTCTGAAATGTGTGTACATTATGTTTGTTGAATCTATTTTAGGAACAGGTGGGAGATGCAATCTGACTAGACCTGCTGCTCATATTTGGAGTTGTAAATCTGAGAAGACCATTGCTTTGGATTTTAAACTATTAAAATGAGTCCTTAATCCCTTTTCTAGCTGCTCCCAAACTGAAATTATCACTTATAAATGTGATAATGCATACCAGTGTTAATCTACAAAAGAGCTAGCCTTGCCCCAGGGCAAATTACCTTGTATGTTTTTCACTGTCAGAGAGTTTAATCATTAAATATACCTGTCCTAATTTTTATGTACCATGCACCCTGCCCCATGGGCTTTAAATGCCTGCCTTGGGGGTGACTCTTGAAAAGGAAATTTGGGGCCTAAGAAAAGATTAATTTTTCCCAGTTGAAAGGCAGTTTAACTTCCGCGGCAGGCTGCAGTGGCAGGTATAGGGACATGTTTTATAGAGCTATTTTGGTGGATGGCACAATATGTGATACAGCCCACTAGTGGCATTTATTTTGCAGATCCCGAGTACAAGTGGTCCCATTACTAGGGACCTGCAAGCAAATGAAATATGACAATCAGGTATGTAAGAATTTTAACAGGTTTGGAAGGTAAGGAATAAGCACTTTACCACTAGAACGCAGAGTCCTTTGGCAGGGTCCTCTGGCCAGCAAAAACTGATTCAACAACAGAAGGCAAAAATATGAAGCAAAAACTGGTTGTTGGACTTGACCCTGTCTGCAGGGTTATTCTCAGACATTGTGCCTTCAGCCTCCTGTTTTCTGAACTTGTTTTGGTTGGCTTTTAGGACTGTACATAATTTACTGCTGCTAACCAGTGCTAAAGTGATTTTGCTCTCTCTTTAAATCATGATAGAAATGACTTGTACCCAATTTCCATATTTAATTTACCTGTAGGTCCATAGTAAAGTGGTGCTACCTGTACACTGGGCCTATAAATTAAATGCTACTAGTGGTCCTGCAACATTGATTGATTGTGCCATCCACTTAAGTATCATTTTTTAACCTGTCTCCAGTCTGCAATTGTAGCCTATATGTGCATTTTTAAACTGCAATTTCAACATTGAAAAATAAGCCATTTGCCAGGCCCAAGGCTTCCTTTTTAATACATTTAAGTCACCCCTAGGCTAGCCCCTGGACAGCCAGGCGGGCAGGGTGCAGTCTGTTTAAACTCTGGGCATGTAATTTTAAGTTTTTCTTTTCCTGGTAGTGAAAACTCTTACCTTCCTTTTCAGTACTACAAGGCCTATCTCTCTCTTAGGGTTCCCTTATTGCATTTATTGAGCTGTAACCTCCAAATGGGAACAGGTAAATAGTTAATGTTTGGTGTCTTTGGAATAGTAATGAAAACCCCCTCACATATGGTAAAATCTGATTTTAAATTACAATTTTGCAAATGCCACTTTTAGAAAGTTGACTTTCCTGTTTTAGCCATTTAGTTCATGTAGCCTGTGCCTCGTTCACCTGAAAGTTGAGCTTTGTGTATTCCTTCTAGACTGCCGCACACAATGGAGAGCTTAGGTATAAATGGATAGGCAATCACTGGCAGGATGGGATGGCTAAGCAGAGAACAGCCCTATTTCATATTGAATAGGCTGTGTCCTAGCTCTGCACAAAGGGCTGCAAATCTCCTCTAATTAGTCTAGAGCCAGGGCAGAGAAGGCAGGATGCCTGGTACCTCAAAGGGAAACCTCTAGATTATTGTTGCTTCTGGACCAGGGCTTACAGCCCAGTCAACAAAGAAATTTTCCATTGTCATCAATACTTCTCTAATCGTTTTACAAACTATTTTTCTAATTTTAAAAGCTTCTGAGATGGACTAATACTACAATAATTCATGTGCTGTAGGCAGCAAAAATCAATTGGAAATCAAATGCCAACATCTGTTGAACAATGTCTTGAGAGCGTACTTTCAGCAGACTTTTTTGTGCTCAGCCAAATCTCTAAGTCTGGATAGTGATATCAGCTGTTGATATTCGCATCATAAGTTTTTTTCATAAATTTTAAACCATGTCTAGAGGCTTTGAGAAAAATCTGGAACATATCATATTTTGTAGTGGTCCTTAATACAAATCTCCTAAAACAGAAATATGACTGTGGGAGGTACTGAAGGCAATTTTCAAATTCAAGTTTGAGGTTAGTGGTATTACATGCACACCTACCAGTAATTTCTGGAAATGTTTGTGGTATTCCGGAGAAGAAATTAATTCAGGTAAGTTGATTACTGGACATTTTATCCTTTTTCTTGAATTATTTAATATGTTCAGAATGGGCTCTTGTTCTAGATATTGGGCTTTTGCTTCAGGAGTGTGAAAACCATTCTCAAGCAACAACCCAATAGTACTTGTTAAGGTGAACTACAAAAGTCTCTAAATTATCCTGTGCTTAGCATACCTCCTTCTCTCTACTAACCTACAGAGTCCACTCCCTCTCCTTGAATTCTGCAAGATGTTGAAGACTTGGCTTTTCACTTAACCAATTTACCATAGGTAGGGTACTTTATAAATCCACATAACATAAACCTCTGTTAGCTTGCCACAAAAGCATTTAGCCGTAACTTAAATTCAATGTTATTTACTTATGCAGCACACAAACATTAATAAAGTGAAAATGCAAGAAAAAGCCCACACCAATTTGGGAATAAAGAGTAAAACATAATACATAAAATTATACCAAAGTTATTTAAATCATATCAGTAGAACTGGAGTTATGATTGTTTAACGTTTTTCAGTCAAAAATAGCACCTAAAAGATCAAAATGCAACTGCTGGAACCTGCTTACGCAAAACAGTGTTAAAGTCAAAAGTTATGGCCAACTGCGATGTAGCAAGGTTTGTTTACACAATTTGGATTTGGCCAGGGAAGGTAAAGTTCAGCAGAGCAAGGCAGTCTACAGTCAGAGGAGGAGGAGGTGTTGTTGTTCAGGAGGTGATGGACAAAGTCTCAGTGAAGATTTATACATCTGGACTTTTTTGGAAATCGAAACTTTCTAGTGGGACGAAGGTGCAGGCTGTAGCTCTAGCTCTATTGCAATACAGTGTATGATATAATTTTTGTAAATTGTACAAAACAATACATGAATAGAACATTGATCAGTCACATAAATCAGTCATTTTGGGGCACAAAGATTATCTCACCCTCTATTGCAACGGAGTGTTATATATCATTTTTGCAATGAAAGGTTGATAGTGATTTATGTGATTGATCAATGTTATATTCATTTCTTGTTTTGTATAATTTATTTTCTTCCCAGTCGAAAATTTCGGTTGAAAACTTTCTAAAAGTGGCATTTTTAGAATTGTGACTTAAAATCTGACTTAATTTAAAAGAAGGATTTTAAATTACAATTCATTTGAGACCAAACATGAGATTACTACCTTTCCCCAATCAACTGTTATCACTTATTAAATGTAACAAATGAACCCAATCTTATTCTAAGGGAGAGGTGTTAAAATAGTGAAAAACTAAATTGGGAGTTTTTCACTACTAAGACATGTTCTACGTTTTGAATACAATGCAGTCTACCTCCTGGTCTGCTAAGGGCCTACTTTAGGAGTGACTTATATGTATACAAGTTGAACGTTTGTCTGATAAAAGGTTATTTGGTCCGGTTGAAGTGGCAGTTTACAACTGCACTGTAGGCTACAGTAGCATAACAGAGACATAATTTAAAGGGCTACTTTAGTGGGTGACACAATAGGTGCTGCAGACCAACTAGCAGCATTCAATTTACATGCCCTGTTTACATGTAGCACCACTTCACTAGGGACTCATAAGTAAATTAAATGTGTCAATTGGGTGTAAGCCAGTTGTTCCATATTTAGATGTGACCAAAAACACTTTACAGCTGGTTAGCAGTGGTAAAGCTCACAGAGTCCTAATGCCAACAAAAAGTAAATCCAGTCAACAGGAGGAAAAAAAGCCAAACATTTGTGTGAAGTCCACACCAAGGATGTCAGAATTAACAATCTCCATCATTGTTGGGACATGCAAACTACCATACCTATTATTATGAATTTCTGCACATGGTACCATACTTGGTACCATGTGCATAAAATCACAGTAATAGTCTTCAATCCGTGGGTGGACAGACATAACTTCAAGTCAGTGATAGCACTATCAGAAACACTGCTTGACCTAGAGTATGTGCAACTAAGGACTTGCCCAACAGATACAGCTGACCAAATAATGAATCTGTTTTTTCTGCAACAATCCCCACCCCATAAACCACAATCCTCCCTGTGAATCCAAAGATTTGGTCACACAAGACTGCTCATTGATCTCTGCTCTAAAATACATAACTGCTTAGTCAGATACATTCATAATCCATTAACCCATTCACACAATTTAAAAAAATAAGCATTGATGACTTTGACACAGAACAAGCAATAGTCCCATCATAGTACTTATAACAATATGCAAGCATACCACTGCTACAAAAAGTCCTATGCAATAATTCATCATAACTAGAGAGTGAGAAAGAGAGACTGTCTGCAAATTGCATGCCTCTTGATGCATTGCAATGACATGCTGAGCGTGACTGAACTGTATGTATGGTTATATTGCTTTTGATTGCTCATAAGCAGCTAATGTGGCAGGATAATGTTATATTTTTATGGCTTGGCAGGAGCTGTTCAATTGGTGATGGGCGGAAGGAGGTATTGGGGGTTTGAAGAAACATTTATATATGATAGGGTATTCGTCTCCAAGCAAGTACTTGTCTAAATTGGTTTTAGTGTACTGCTGAGCAAGTTAATCTTTTAGGGGTTAGGCTGAGTCCCTCTTAAAAGGATAACTGCTTTACAAGGTCAGAGGATGAAAGGGCAGACTCCCACAAATAGCCAGCTCCACCCTAAGAGGCCGGTGCCTCCATAGACTAACTTCTGCACTTGTGTGGTGAGTAGAATACATGTATTGGCATTTTTAGTTCTAAGACAATCAGAACACAATTTGCAGTCTTCGAAGATTGTCTTCAGTGCAAAGCAGTCCATTTACAAAAATAACCTGGGCATTTGTGGTTGATCTGTCCCTTTGGGTGCTGAAGTGATTCAGGGCACACCAAGGAGAGAACATTAGCAGTCAGTACACTTTGATGCACGATGTTCACTTAGCTTAACTAACTAATCTTATTTACTTAGCTAGTAATAACCCCAGAGCTATTGTGATCATTCATCAAGCACCGTTATGGAGTAGTGAGGTTTAGGAGACTGGTTTCTGGTTGTTGAACATGGCTTCCCCAATACTACAAGTTCTGCGATACCTATCAAGTTACATAGGACCAGATTCACAAAGGATTTTTTATATCTAAGTATACCTGAGATTATAAAAAGAACTTTATAATTAACATTCACAATCCTACATTTTTGTGACTTTACATTTTGAAAGTGTTAAACTTTTTAATATTGTGGAAATGCTACATTAGCTGAGGCTTAAGGGTTAGAAAATATTTTCTGGGTGAGATACCGTAAAAGTAGCTGATTGCACACATTCTCACTGGTGTAAGTATACCATTGTTTATCCTACTTATGCAGTGGTAGTAACAAAGTGGATTGTTTGCTTTTAGAACTAGATTTTGCTATTATTCTAAAATTGCGAAGGATTCTTTTGCATTTCCTAATACATCATAAGAGTTTGTTAAAACGCTTGTTTCTTGTTCCTTCGTGTATTCAATGAAATCCAAAGGTCGATCTGTTGAACAATGAATAGATAGGCTCAATGGTAGGTGAATAGATAGGTTGAAGAGTAGATGCATAGGCAGGCAGATAGGTAGCTGGGTAGACAGTTAGGGAAATACATTTCGAAGATTTATAAATCTTTAGTTTGTTCAAAAAACAAAAAAAAAACACTGGCCAATTTTCAGTTAGGTAAGTGAGGAACCTAGCAATAAACTGTGTTGCAGAATATAAGAAGGTGCTAGGGAGCTATGAGGGAGTTTGTTGTCCTGACACACCTAAATCTAATCTCGCCCATGCGTGGGACATGTATGTAAACATTAAACCCACATAGGAAGCATACGCGAGAGGATAAACACGCGAAGCAGCTTCTATTCAGTCGCATATTGGTACTCACAGCTGTAGCATCCTAGTGACGTCAATTCAAGTGCATACTGGAGAGGAAAACTCCATTGCTAGTCTGAAATAAGCAGGTCCCAAGTTCAAAAGCAGGCAATCGAGTTTCACTAATAACAGCACCCGCTGACACAATTAGCATTGATGAACCTATCCAATCTAGCTTTAGGATTGCTCACTGGTGCCACAAAACGGATCTCAGTGGGCAGCAGATTCTGCAGTTTAAGCACACTCAGTTTGAAAGCCCATTTCTTTGAGGGCGGCCATCCATGCAGTGGCAATTGGGGACTTTGTGGTTAATGCACTTCTAGATTAGAGAGCAGACCCCATGCCAGTTCGTGATTAGGTCCGTTAACAAGTAGGCACGTGGGATGTTAGATATCCCTCTAGGTCTGCTATTTCTGATGAGTCTACCCAAAACAGACTGAGTCAATTATTATTTATTTAAGCTAATTGCGCTGCTTCTTTTTTTCTCTTTTCGGAAATACCCGTATTTTAATGTGGCACAGCTTTTCAAATTTGCTAAAATATTTTTTTTGATGACGTTTGAATCACGTTTCATTGAAAAATACAACATCTTTCCAGTTTTGTATAGTTTGCAACTTGTGCCAACAAAGCAACCACTCGTCAATGAGTGGGCTCAAAGCTGAAAAGAACACTTGCCAAGGTAGATATGGACTATGACGTTTTTCACTTTTAACTCTTAGAAGAACACGTTTTTATCAATAGCGCTTAATAGAGGAGTTTGGCAAATTTACAATCTCATTCTTGGCAGATAAGAGGGGAAATAACGTACTTTGCCTGAATCACATAAATCAAGACAGGGCCACTCAGCGTTTATTTATTTATTTATATTTTTTACTAGAAGACACTACAAAAGTGGCCCTAAAGATGCAAAAGACTCTGAGTTCAGTGTCACATTCGCGTCTTGAGGGATGACCCCGCCACTGAAGGCGGGTGCAACCTACAATCCTAGGAGTAGGGGCGGGGCAAATCAGGTACAAGTTACGTTGACACGTGCATAAGAACTTTAATAGGTTTTCTCTTTGCTATCCACAGAAAAATGAATGTTGTCTTTCGGCCATAAGACATGCAACACTTTTCAAGTAGTCACTCTCCGCAAACTTTTGCAGTTTATATTCTATTTGGAAAACAACTGTGAAAATAGTTGGGCCATGAATTAGAACGATATACGCCTTCACAGAGACGTTATACATGTAGTTTTTTTTTTTTTGTATTTCTATTTTTGTAAAACAGAGCAATCGCCACAAGATATCTCTGCACAGAACAATTAATAAATATTGTTAAAATAGCCAAACGAGCAAGGATACAGCCATTGTTTCAAAAGCCGACATTTGTAGTTTCCCTCTTCTGAGAAGTTAAGTTTTACCCCACGAAAACCTACTGCTTTTTCACTTTTAAACATCTGCTATTTGGGCCTCTGTTGTGCTTCCGGACCCCCTAATGGAGTCTCAATCACAGTACTTTCCATGCTACAATAGTTTTGAAATTGAGGTGCAACTTCTAGTGCCCATTTTTAAAATAAGGCCAGCTGCTGTGCAGCAGCGGGAGGGGGTTTTGTGCTGATTTTGTGTGAATATAAGCACCCACGCAGGGTGACTGAGGATATAAGCACCCACGTAGGGTGACTGAGGATATAAGCAGCCACGCAAGGTGACTGAGGAAGACTGTTGTCTGCCTCTACCTATCATCTGCGCACCAAAAGCACTGAAGCTGATGGAGCCCAGACTAAATGTATCTTAGTTTCATTGGATACTGAAAGGGACTGTGCTATCCTATTTTGCAGTCGCGGCTCGCACCGCGTGAAAGGGGTGGGGCAACGTAGGTAGGGCGTGGAGGTGGGGGGTTCTGGTGGGTAAAAAAAAAAAAAAAATACCTTCTCAGTCATGCTGCTCCTCTCTTCTGACACTTGAGGGCAGGCACAGGCTTCCAGCCTGTCCTGCAGCCCATCCTGACGCTGTGCAGTGCAGCGTCAGGATTGGCTGGGAGTGCCCAGCCAGGGAGCTCCCAGGCAGACTGGGAGCCTGAGCGTTGCTGGGCTGGAGAGAGTCTACTCCACATGTGTGTTTGGCCGGCCCGAGACCCCCGGCCAAACCCACATGTGCTATGAGCACTCCCCCTCACTTCTTGTCACCCGTGTGGCCCCCTTATAAGGAAATGATAATAAACACTGTTTAATATAGTTTCCTTGTAAAGGTTTGCAGCTGCCACTGCTGGCGGCGGTGCAACGCTTCTCCGCCCTAACGGAGGACCCAACCCTGCTATTTTGCATATAAAATACTTTTCACTGTGCAATACTTGTGTATGTTGTGTTTTAGATTGTCTCTGGATTGGATTGTAACATTAGGGCAAGAGTTCTATTTTGGGCATATTTGAGTACATTTCTGTGAGCTGGATACATACTTCAAGATGTTTAATTGGTTGAGTTAATGACTGCATAGACTGGCTTAAGGCACCACGTTATTTAGTTGAAGACTGGAAAAGGAGAAATCAGGCTGGAGTGGGTGGAACGTCCCAGTGAGATGTCAGAAATGTACTGAAGCCTTCCATCCTGAAATTATCCCCGAGGACAGCACCGGGGGCAGGAGAGGTCATGGGCTGTTACCTTTTAGTAACCAAAAAACGAAGGTGAGATTGTGTCACTGGCAAGTTGGCTGGATGCCTCTCCACCTTCCTATTTAATTCCATGCACAGCCTCTGAAATCTAAAAAGGATCCTGCAAAAATGGAGGAAGGGCCAGCCTCAGCTGATAAACCCCTGTCAAGAATTTGGAGATTCCTGGCTGTGTTCTGGAGCTTAGAGAATCCTCTCTTGGGTTGGTTTCACAAGCTCCCTGATTACCCTTCAGGCCCAGAGAGGGTAGATGTGCTGAGAACCCTAAAGGAGGGGTTCCCCTGGACATTTATAGGCACGTGCTATTCAGAGTGTACTAGGAAATGACATTAGAGGCTCTTGTCTTGCTGACAGCAGAGTCACTAGGCAAGTGGAAGAAGACCTAGGTGGTTGGAGTGTGATGGCAGGCAAGTGGTCTGCTTTCTATCATCTTAAGGACTCCTGTGGGAACGTCCCCAAGTCTGGAGTCAACCAGGGCAGACAACAGGGCAAGTCGGGTCCCTACAGCTACACTACTCCTAAGAAGAATAAAACCACAGTGCTGGAGGTTGTTAGACAGCAGAAATTCCTTACTGACAATTCTGCAATCAGAAGGACCCAAAGGTCTACCACTGATTTCTGGAGTTCGTTCCACTGAGCACATGGAAGAAAACACTATTTGATTCAAAGCAGTGGAATCTAAAATATAACCAATTCAGCACATTGCACATGTGCAACATTTTATTACATTAGTGTGAGTGCCTTTAAGACTGGGGCACCTGACTGCCTGCAACATCTCTAGTGTAAAACCTCTATGCTACCCCTGTGGCAGATAAGAATTGGGTTCCCCTCAGTAGACCGAGGTGCTGGCCTGTTACATTTACAAAGGGCTACTTTGGAGGTGGGAACCAAACAACAGTATCTCCCCATGCCCCAAGTATAACCTATGGGCCTGTGCTGTGGTCTGGTGAGAGAAGAAAGCTCAGGGGGTATCAGGTGTACTGACTGTGCTTTCCTCTGGCTTTCTATGTAAAGAATTGTAGCAGCAGGTACAGTGGGAGAGGCTTCTGTTCCTAGCTAAAAGACTGGAGTGATGAGTCAGAGGGAATAAATAGCTTTGGAATCCCCACATTGCCTTTAAAGTGAAGTGCATGGGTGCCCAGAGAGAAGCAAGGGCACTTACATTATAAGAAATGGCTTTGGGGACCACATCAAAATGTTGGAAAAAAAGTAAAATGAATGGTGGGCGGAAAGTTTCATTCATCCCCAGGAGACTGGCAGACATTGATGAATTGTAATATATTTCAGGCTGAATTCCAAAAGCATAGCTGATTTTTTTCCCTCTAGGATCCAGAAATTAAAGCGAGATTTGGTGTTGCCCAGCATGAATTTCAAATGTGGGCATGTTAGAAATGGGGTTTCTGGTTGACAGAGGCATGTACCCTGGCCAAGCAGGAACCAGATTCCTAGTAAGTTAAAGCACCCTAAATTAATCTGCACTCACCCTCTCGAAGCTTGACAGAGAGCAGTCAGGCTTAGCTTAAGAGGCATTATGTAAAGTATTTGTGCAGCACTTCGAACAGTAAAACAATAAAAGCACCACACAAAAAGATACCACACGTAGTTAGAAAAATAGAACTTAATTAAGTACATAAAAAATACGAAAATTACAAAAAAAACAATAAGTGGAGCTTGAGTTATGAATTTACTATTGAAAAGAGGTTATCTCTCACGCTGGACCAGGACAAAGTCAATATTTCAGGTTGACCGCGATGGAGCATGGGCCGGCTACAGGGACCCAGTTGGGCCAAAGAACCAAAGTACCTTAAAATCCTAGTGTGGGAGTGTTGTGGTGGTTCGGAACTATACTGTCATGGAGATGCATTGATTTCCCCCATCCAGTTGAGGAAATGTGTTGAAGTTCCCCATGCAACAGCAGTGATGCATTGGAGCACAGATGCAATGGAGTTACGGTGCAGGAGCCAGGCATGTCAACATCAAGGCGATGTGATAAGTCTGAGTGTAGTGGCTTTGATGCAGAGTTCGCCAATGTTGTCAAGGATGTCACTGATAGGGTAGCAGGAGCCTTGTGCTGAAGGAAATGCTGCAGTTCTGGTTCTGAAAGCGATGTGCTGTTTACAGCCACGCAACAGCAGAAATGCTCCAGTTCCTTCCTTGCAGCGGTGGAAATGCAGTGGTCCTACTGGAGCAGCACCTGGAGAGTTACCTCCAAGGTCCAGGACTGGGGTGGCACCACTTGGAAGGCCAGGCTCACAACTGGTATTGTGTTGTGTAGTTGTGTTGGTGGGAAGTCTTTTATGACCCTGAAACCTCAAATTAGTAGACCAATCATCTGGCTCTTGAAGACACTGGATCTGGTTTGGAGAGATGCAGGCCTGGTCCTTCTAACCCAGGCAAGGAGGGCAGCATGTCAGCACAATGAGGCAGCAGTTTTTCTTGAGCAGCAGAGTGGCAGTCATTGTAGCAGCACAGTAGTCCTTCTTACTGTCATGGCCCACAGGTCCAGAAGTGTCCTGAAGTGGTAGGGTCTGATGTCCAGTTCTTATACTCAGTCTGCCTTTGAAGTGGGGGAGACTTGAAAGAAGTCTTTGAGGTGCACATAGGTCACCTCTTCAAGCCCTGGCTCTAAACTTGCCACAAGGGGTATGCAGCCCTTTATGTGGGGAGAAGAAACTGCCTATTCAGTTGTATCTTGCTCCTCCCTCCCATCCTGTCAGGATGGTACATCAAGGCCCATCAAGTCTCAGTTAAGCTCCCATTGTGTGTGGCTATCTAGAGAAATATACCAAGCCCAGCTTTCACCCACCCAACAAGTGATCTGAGACAGGCTGCAGTCACACAGATGTAAGAGCAGGAAAATGCAAATGTTCTAAAACTGGTATTTTCAAAATTGTAACAATAAATGAGACTTTATCGTTAAAGAGGCTTTATCATTACAATTCTATAGGTACTAAACATGGCAGCTTTACCACCTCACAATCAGGAATGACAGGCGTATTAAATGTTACAAGGAATCACCAATGTTCTCCTATGGGTGAGATGGGTCTTGTAGTAGTGAAAAATGAATGTAAGAGTTTTGTTTTTTGCTGGAACATGTAAAACGTCAATGTGCATGTCCAGCTTATGAAATACACTGACCCTGTCCTTGTTTTCTAGGTTCTACCTTAGGGGTGACTTGTATGTAATAAAACGTGAATTCAAGGCTTGGCAATGGGTTTTAAATGCCAAATCGACTGCAACAGGAGGCCTGGAACACGTTTTACAGTCCTACTTATGTCGATTGCACAAGAAGTTAACAGGCCCACAAGTAGCATTTAATTTACAGGCCTTAGGCACGTGTAGTGCACTTTACTAGGGACTTACAAGTAAATTAAATATTCCAATGAGGTAAATAAATACCAATCAAACCATGTTTTAGGGAGGGAGAACATGGATGTTAGCACTGATCAGCAGTATGAAAGTGCACAGAGTTCTAAGGTCAACAAAAATGATTTCAGGAAAAAGGCAAAAAGTTTGGGGTTGACTCTGTAGAGAGGGCAATTTCCATCAGCAAGTGGTCACGAGCAGTTGTGGTCAAAGTGCTGCTACTCTTGTAGATCTGCGGTCACCCAAGTAGATTTTTTACTTCAGTGGCAGCAAAATCAACTCGAACAGCTGTTCGCTCTTGATCAGCGCATAGTGCTTTTCAGCACTGCTCACAATACTGGCACTAAATTGTAGCATGAGAAGCCCAACTTGCATATTTACCGCACATTGGCGGAACTCAGTTGAATCTCACAGAGATTTTATGTAGCTGTGTGGAATTTTGTGGAGCGGAATTCTGACTTCTGCCCACACCTACAAAAAATATGGTATGCTATGACTGCACTAATGAGGCCATGGTATGCCCCACAAGACACTAGTCCTTAAAAATTTGCAGTTGTATTTTGGAACAACGCATGCATTACCATGCATACCTTAACAATGCATCCATTGTAATGCATATGCCTTTAACATGCATGCTTTTACTATGCAAAATATTAGGATGTATTTGATTTAACCACTCTTTACCACACATGACTTTACAATGAAAAAATAATTACTTTGCACGTAGGTAGTTGTAGTTAGAAACGGGTTTCCATGCGAAAGGCATTTTCTATTTTGCCAATACTTTTGATGCTGTTTGGCAAATCTTCACAACATTTTCAAAACTAGTAGGTCAGCCAGGTCTGCTACTGTATTGAAAGTTTCAGGGTGATCCATCAAGCGGGGAATGAGAAAGAGAGATCCCAAAACACTTTTCCCCAATGCTTTTTGCCTTAGGGTCTTTAGAAACCCGAACTGCTGAACGGAATTACACCAAATTCGGGAGGAAGCTAGAGGTTGGTGCGCAGATAGTGCTTTTTGTGATTTGGTGTAAATTCATTCAGTAGTTTTGGAATTAATGTAAAAAGAACTATAGATATCTGGGTCAATCCTAAGCACAGAACTCATGGTGAGACCTGATTAGCTGTCAGCACTTCAACCAGGAAGTGCTGGCAGCCATTTTGGGATCAAAATACATGGTAGCACCCCACTGATATGCATTGTTGAATGTCAGGTTTTGAGCAACACAAAAAGGAGAATGTATAACGGGTGGTAACAGATTTTAGTTATAAATCATTTAATGATACCATATTAATTTTAGGAATTGTGGAGTGTTCTAAGGTGATTTTACCCTGTGAAAACGCCTTCTGATGTGATTTCCTGGATCATGTTTGAGATAAAACAGTTTTCTAATGATTTGTCAATAGAGGTTATAGAAGGTGCTCCAGGAGCTAAAATGAGACCATATTTTCAGTAAATTCCTCCTCAGCCAAATGAGAATGAAGTCCGCATTTCTCAGTAAAACCTCCAACTGGAGCAACCTGTTAGTTGATTCCCTTGTGTTCTACTGAATCTTCTCAGACTTTTCTAAAGAACAACTAGAGCACTAACACTCTTAAGACAAAAGCGTGGCACACCTGAAGCCATCTTGATTGAATCAAATTGGTAAAACTCTAAACATTAAATTTAGAAAGAAACAAAATGAAGGGGTTCATTTTGTCATATAAATTTTGGTTAGTGCTGTAGAAAGGAAAAATAGGACATGTGAGTTCTCATATTTTCGTCTTCTACTTCATTAAAACATTCTGACATGCCCTTTTTTCAACATCAACAGCAGATTGCCATTTATCTTCCTACTGATCAGCAGCTTCGCTACAGAGTTCTAATGTGGAACAAGAGTGTTAACATTCTGAGTTTATGTCGAAAGCGTGGTATGTCTGAACACCATGTTGATGGAATCGAAGTGGAAAACAAAGTATTTTCTACAGCGGATACTGTAGTAAGTGAGGGAATATAACCAATAAGTCTCCCAAGACTGGCCACCAGATAAGAGGCTAAATTTAGCACACATATCACATAAACGCGAACCAAGTGTAGCACAATGACAGTAGTGTGCAAAACACTTAATATTGTTTGTTCTTCTGCATTTTTATATAGCACAGACTTGACCTGAAGGTATTGGAGTGCATTACCTGCGCATCAGTTACATTACACAAGGATACATTCATTTTGGTTTTAAGCATGAGGGGATTAAGTCACTTGCCCTAAATTCACAGGATGTCTAGCTGACAGTGAAACTTGAACCTAGTTCCCCAGTTTCAAAGTCTGCAGCTCTTGCTGTAGCACCACATCCTCTACCCTAAGTTTAACAAATAATCATGTGATCAACTGGAAAACACATAAAGATAGCAAATAATTTAAAAGTGCTTTTTTGCTATTCAAGAACTCAGAAAGTGTCCTCGTTTTAGTTTTTTACACCACTCACCATAATTTCTGTAGTAATAAGAAACCTAATTTTCATAATTTCTAAAGGAAATGCTTTATGTATTGCGGTTTTGGTTACATCAAGATGTCAGGCATGCCACACTTATGTAATAAATATAAAATGCTAGTACTGGTTGTTTGTTAGAATACTGTGGGGAGGAAGAGGTCAGAGGCATAGACTCGGATAATTGAGGGCATGAAGGAGGGTGCAGATGGACCAAGTTGACCATGCTGGGCAGATGGGAGTAGAGGTGGCAGCACAGTGGACCATGGAGGGCAGGGGAAAAGGCGTCAGAGTCAACAAACCATTCTTGAAGGACAGGCAAGAGGCTTTGGCAATATAGCAGACCAATGAGGGCAGAAGGAAAAGGCAGGGGCATTATACCCATAAATGCTACCGGAGCCTTATCAGGCATGAGGCTCCCAATTGTTTTAAGCCCAAAAGGGGTTCACTTTATCTACATCCTGCCTAAAATATCCTCTTTTGCAATGTAAGTCAATTGGGAAAATCAATTTCCAGTTTTCTTTCTTTTTTTTTTTTCTCAAAAAATCCTTCTTGCCAAGTTCAAAGTGTTGCCAAGTATGGTACTGTTGAAAATGGAGGTGTCTGCAGGGTTGTCCCCAAAATTGTTGATCCTCTCCTTCTATTTTTCTGTACTTCTGTATTTGTGCAATAACACATGAATTAACAAAGTATAAACACCACAAAAAGACACCACACAGGTTTAGAAAAATATAGAATATTTACCTGGATAAAATAAGGTCAAAATGATCAAGATTTAATAAGTACACATTGAAATATCACTTAAGAGAATATTAAGAGTCTTAAGTTTTTAAAAGCAATAAGTGTCTCTTGCAAGCACAAAGTACATGGTTTTCGTCTAAATTATCCACAAGGGATGGTAGAGGAGGATATGCGTGGAAAACGGGGAGGTGTGCATCAGTTTCTCTGGGCGCACAAGGATGATGCGTCAATATTTTGCACGCAGTCAGGGCTTTGCGTCGATTTCCGTAACGCGGACCTGGATCCTCTTTGGGTTGCGGGGTATTTGGATGCCCCATGGACGATGTCGAGAAATCCTGGGTGTGCAGGCTGAAGTCACACAAGCTGTGTTGATCCGGTGGGCGATGTAGGGAAATTTCTGTCGCATGGCAGGCGCTGCACCAATTCTTCTCGCAGGAAGTCGGGCTGCGCCGTTCCGGCTCAGCTATGAGACGATCCAGTGGGCCGTGCATCGAAGTTCCGGTCGCAATGCTGGCACTACGTCTATCTCTATTCGGGGAGCCAGGCTGCGTTGTACCGGTTCAGCATGCAGTGATTTACTCACTGCGATGTAGGCTGCGCATCGTTTCTGGCAAGCTGTATGTCGAAATTTCGCCGCACAGGGAGTTCTTTGCAGAGATTAAGTCTTTTTGACCCTGACACTGGAGGCAAGCTCAATCCAAGACCTCAGAGAGCACGTCTCAGCAGAGCCCGAAGGCAGGGCAGCAAGGCAGCAGTCTTTTCCGGCAAAGCAGTCAGATGAGTCCTTTGGGCAGCCAGGCAGCATCTCTTGGCAAATTGCAGGTTCTGGTTCATAGTTTCTTCCCCAGTGGTATCTTTTCCAGAAGTGTCTGAGTTGGGGGGTCAGAGACCAGGTTTAACTACCGAGATATACCTTTGAGGTGGGGGAGACTTCAAAGAGTGGATAAGAAGTGCACACGGTCCCTGTTAGAAATGGGGTCTTTGGTTGGCAGTCAGGTTACCCTCTGTCCAATCAAGGACCCTCACTCTAGTCAGGATAAGTAAAACACAATCCAAATTATCCTGTGCCCACCCTCTGGTAGCTTGGCACTGAGCAGTCAGGCTTAACTTAGAAGGCAATGGGTAAAGTATTTGTGCAATAAATCATACAATAACACAATATAGCACCACAAAAATAAGCCACACAGTGTTTAGAAAAATATATAATATTTATCTGGATATTTGCAGGTCAAAACGATCAAAGATGTAATAAGAAAATGTAAAGGTATCACTGAAAAGTGATATAAAGTGTCTTAAGTCTTTTAAAAGTAAACAAAGTCTCTTTCAAGCACAAAGTACCTGGTTTGAGTGAAAAATCGCCGCAAAGGGCCCAGAGGAGGAGAAGCGGGGAAACAAAGGAGTGTGCGTCCATTTCTCGGGCCGCACACGGTTGATGCGTCGTTGAGTTTCCATGCTGGGACGGCTGGGCGTCGATTTCCGGTGCTCGGTCGTGGATCCTCTTCGGGTTGCGGGGGTTTTCAGACGCCCCAGGGTCTGTGCGTGGAATCCTGGGCTTGTTGACAAGCTCTGCGTCATTCTGGTGGGCAGTGCAGGGAAATTTCTCCCTCACGGCAGGCGCTGCGCTGATTTCCCCTCTGGAAGTCGGGCGTCGTCGTCCCAGGTCGGCTGTGTGTCGTTCTGGTGGGCCGTGCGTCGAAGTTCCGGTCGCACCGCATGCGCCGCATCGATCTTTTCCTGGCGAAGTCGAACGGTGTCGTCCCAGTTCGGCGTGAGGTGAATTTCTCACCGTGGGACAGGCTGTGCGTCGTTTTTAGCGAACTGTGCATAAAATTTTCGCCGCTCAAGGAGTCCAATTGCAAGAGAGAAGTCTTTTTGGTCCTGAGACTTCAGGGACAGGAGGCAAGCTTTATCCAAGCACTTGGAGGGCACTTCTTCACCTCAGCCAGGGAACAGCAAGGCAGCAGGGCAACAACAAGGCAGCAGTCCTTAACAGAAAGCAGTCAGGTGAGTCCTTTGGGCAACTAGGCAGTTCTTCTTGGCAGGATGCAGGTTCTGGTTACAAGTTTCTTCTCCAGGAAGTGTCTGAGGTGGTAGGGCAGAGGCCCTGTTTTATACAGAAATGTGCCTTTGAAGTGGGGGAGACTTCAAAGAGTGGCTTAGTGCACCAGGTGCTTTACATTTTCTTAGCACTTTGAGCCATAAAACATTAAATCATTATATTTTTAGTGCCAGTAATTGATTTAAGTTAGGCCTGTCTGCCCTATGCCATTGCTACAAGTACTGAGCCCAGGTTTATTTACTGAACTGGTATCCTTGACCTGGACTTTACTTGGAAGGACTCATAACCTCCTCAACTAATAACCCATTTTCTTACAGTCCCATAGTGATTTTCTTGTAATCTGCTATTGCTAATGAGACTTAAGGAGGGCTATGGTATTAAGATTACAAGTTACACCTGCTGGCCAGACAGTTTTCCTAAAGGACTCTGCTTTTTTATAAGAACTAAATATCTCCAGGCAAAAAAGTGGTAAAGATTTAGAAATCATCAAGCACTCTGATGCAGGAAATCTAATTCTCCAGGTAAATTCCCATTTTCTAGGGAACCCTCAGAGTTCAACTCCTATAAGAGATGTTTTCCCTTTCCCCGGATTCTCAGTGTTAGCTGGTATTGAGAACTTCAGGGTCTCGATTTTCAGTTCTTTTAACATGCCTCTCGGCCTAAGTGTAACAGAGACAAATTTCTATTGGCAGTGTCTCTGCTGTTCTCTTTTTGCCTAAAGTTATTTTTAATATAACATGTTTTATTCAACACCTTGATTAGTTTAACTTTCCTTAGTACCTATTCTTATCCCACATCCTTGTATTTAATCATTTTTTTCCAAATGCTCTTCAGCCTGCATTTACTCTAGCAAACTGAAATAGTTGTCACAAGGATGTGAGGGACTTTGCCAGGCGTATTGATTTGTAATACTTTTTAAAGAACCGTATTAAGTGTTAAGTTATGCTACAAATGGAGGCCTCTGGCACCTGAGGAACCTTAAATGTAATACTTTCATAGGAGTTCTAAAATGATTACCCAATATCTAATCACTCAGTATGAAATGTGATATGTAATTATTTATTGAATTACAAGGGTTCACGTTTTAACAATTGTAGGAGAACAGAGAATGCCCCTCCACCTTTCATACTTGAATAATTAGGCCGATGAGGTCATATAGCTAGGAATAACTAAAAGTTGATTAATTTGTGTCTTGGAGACCTTAACCCAATGGTCACATAGATATCTGCCAAGACAATGTATGTAACTCAGTCTTTTACTGGATAATCAGGATTTCAGAATCTCACCACAAATGCACAACAGTACCTAGGTGCCCTGTCAAAACCCCTAAATTAAAAATGTTTGAAGCCCTGCAGGGCAGTTCTAGCCCCTGTTGGACAGTTGATGTTTTTTGTGTTTTATTTTTAAATGAATGGAGCAGTAGCTCTCAACAATTAAGTACCATTTTTCCGATAGGTTTCGTACGGAAAGTAGAGCTGTTCTAAGTGAAAAAAGACCCATAACCCACTCACACAGAATCAAAGAAATAAGATGTCAAAGAAATGTTTATATAATGCAGGTCTATTATTTGAATCTGGGCAGAGATGACTCAGCCTTTCATCCTTTTGATCATTCTGAGGAACATAAAATGTGCATGTTTGAGTTCTGGAATAATAATATTTATGTATAGTTAGAGATAATAAATAAACCCCACCGTGGCTAGTCCTGAAGAACTTTGAAGAGTCTACTGCTCCAGAGGCATTATGATTGCTCGTGGTTAACAATTTAACAGTTTTGAACAACCTTATCACATCATTCTGCAATGAGGTCTCTTCTTTTTACCTCTTGGAGGCTGAAGTTTATAAACTTCAATCATTTCCTCTGCATATATCAAAGGTCAAAGGATGGAGGGTATTGATGTTTTAAAGTGAAAAACCGAGGTGAATAGAATAATCAATTTAACCTAAAGCACTTGTAATTACTCAATGCCATTCGTCACGTTTGCTTACCATGCCATTCTAAACGGGACCAACCAAACACAAATCAGTCTAGGCTTTCGCATAAAAGGAACAATTCAGTCCAAACGACTAGTCCTATCTCATGAATAGCAACACAAAGCAGGACATTTTTGCGGGGCGGTTTCATTAGTATGTGCAGCATAAGTCCATATGGCACAAGGAGCTAATATATGTGGTCCACATATGGACATAGCTGTGGCACTCAGGGTGCCTCTTGGAAGTAAAAAAAAAACACTGTGGAGAAAACCCTTGTTTTAACCACAGATAGCATAATTAGTCTGGGCTTCATTCAGCCACTGTGAACTACTATAGAACACAATGTCAAAAAATGGAATACACTGAAGTATAGGTAACTTATTACATTTAGTTATTTATACGTGAATGCAGACCTTACACACAACAGGAAGCCATACTTTTTTTGTTTTTTTTGTTTTTTGCAAGTAAAGAAAAATTTCTGATATTGCTTACCTTCCTTTGAGCACCCAGAGATGGGTCCAATACTCAAATTGAAAGAATTATGGTACATCTAGGGATTGCAGCTCTATCACTGAGTGAAGTTCTTGCACATAAAACACACGCAACATAGGTTTTGTGTATTTAAACTAGTTGGTCATGTTTTTCTCAGTACGAAGTAACATCCAAATTGTTTGGCCATCCTGCCCAAGTTGCAAACGCTTTAATGGATAATCGCCTCTGAACCCTGTTGCAGTGGGGGCTGCTGGCAACAAAGTGGTTGGGCAGCACAGAGGGGAAAAATAATTAAAAAAAATAAATAAAATCCCTTATCTGCCGCTACTGCTCCCAGTCCGCTGCCAGCCACTTTGGTGCTCCTCTGCTATGGGCGACCAGACAGCACAGGTGCCCAGACTCCTGACTCATTTCAGACGCTGCTCTCATGCTATTACCCATCATGAGAGCAGTGCCAGAAAAGGACTGAGAGAACTGCTTTAACGTTTGTTTAGGGACAGGGAGCCAGTGCCTTTTCTCCACCCAGCTGTGCAACACAACTGGGTTGGAGAAATGTAAATGTGCATGTTGGTTTGACCATTCTGAGACTGCTGACCAAACCGACATGCACACTTAGAGTGCCCACCACTCCTCCACCCTGCCATGGCCCAGCCCCTACTCCATATACTTGCACGGCTCAGTCAGGGAATGAAAAATAAAATGATAATATTTTGTATTCTTTTATTTTTCATTTTCTGGCGCTGAGCAGTGGGGCAATGCTCCGCCACCATTACGGAGGAGCGGCTACTGTGCTATTGCCTGGAAGCAGTATCAGATCTAGGATGTGAAGGCCAGAGAATGAGGACACAGAATGATCAATGTGAGATCATATATAACTGTCTGCATCTCAGGCAGCAACAGCTTTTGTGGAACATCTGTCCTGAACCCTGACTGATGTGGGGCCTGGGGCAGAACCCTTTTCTTACACT
Source organism: Pleurodeles waltl (assembly GCF_031143425.1). Lineage (NCBI taxonomy): Eukaryota > Metazoa > Chordata > Amphibia > Caudata > Salamandridae > Pleurodeles > Pleurodeles waltl. The sequence goes on from NC_090451.1 coordinate 161,034,027, forward strand.
TTATCGACTTTCTAATTAAGAATTTTTTTTTTTTCCTTGCCTGCATTTTTACTACATTAAGACAGTCTAATTTGTAAACAAAAAAACAGCAACCCTAAGTTTTTATTTTCCTAACCACCAGCACTGGTGAATTCCAGGCTTGCCGAGTACCAAGACGTCTCTTGATTCGAACTCTTACTTTTTTTCTACTGCCCTACAATTTCTGCCTCTTTATATCAGTCCTCAGGTGTTTTTCATTCTTGTTTTTTTCCCTTTGTCGTCATGCTTTTCTGTCTTTCTTCATCCTCATTTCTTTGACCCAGAGCAAGAAAGTCAGAAAGCAAAGTTTGATGAAGAAAAATAAGTCCCGCCCCAAGTATCAGTTCCACTGCTAATCATCGCCAACCATGGCACTAACTGAGCACTGCATTGATACCGACTCCACTTCTCTGGCCTTTCCAATATAGCAGCGTGAGCTACCGCAGTAAAGATACTTATACACGAAGGCCAAGTAAAGCAATGGATGAAATGAAACAAGAGACACTGAAAACATACCAATCACGTAGCACAGGCGTAACTAGAATCACTGCGCGATTCGGGGTGGCAGCAAAATAAAGGAACATGTGTAGTGCGAACAATATTTCTTTCTTCCTTTGTTCAAATGAGAAAGGACACAATTGTTTAATTCTCTCCGTTATTCTGATCCTGGGAAGAATCAAAGCATCAAGCTTAGTTAGCAATTGTGTGCCAACCAAGACGTGCCCCACAAACATCTGTTACTTCAAACAACCTAATTGGGAATGTATGCAGCAGGAAAGGAACAATGCTTCAAATCTTATCGAAAAAATGTCGTAGTACTTGTCTCCTCTCAAGCATCTGTTTAACTTAGTGTGATAGAATGCCACAAACTCCTCTCTGAGTTGGAAAGCAATTAGCGCGCTATGGCCCGGGTGCCATGGCACCACATCTGCGCAAAACTTCCCGTGGCCTCTTAGCAACAGCAAAGCAACAAACTTGCTCTTTGGAAATAAACTATGCACAAAAATGTGTCTTGATTGCTTGAAAATGTGACCCACTCCAGTTTCATAAAACATTGTTTACTTTCCCTGAGCTATGACTCAGTGCTGGAGCATACATATTAGGCATAACCTCGGTTTGGAAATATTTACTGTCTGAAAGTGGTATTATAAAAGAACATGTATCTCAGCAACAGAAATAAACGGGTTGGCAGAAGATGCGCCCATGCCATAGGGCAACTTCCTGGCTTACTTATCCTTCGTTCCTGCTTCCATATCTTCTCATGGCGAAAGAAAATTCGTTGCAGAAGAGCAAGCCAACTCTGATATGTTGACCTACCGATCCTTTTTTTTTATTTTAAAGATGTTTTTTATTGAGTCAAATACAAGAACATTAACTTAACATTGCCAGGACAGAGATATGCAGTTGTGAATATATATGCATAAGGAATATTGTACTTGTAAATGCATATTTAAACCTGTACATGAATTAGGCATATACAGCAATATAGTATCAAAGACTCCAAGTTTGAATAAAGAAAGAAGAAAGAAAGAGGGAGAGGGAGAAGAGCTTTAGGGATAGAAAAGGGAATCAAGTGATAGCCATGTGGAGAGAGAGGCAATAGGCATTAGTTACAGCAAATGTAAGATGAAATAAGTATATGTAAGAAGAAAAACAGGAAATATATTGTCATTTTTAAAAAAGGAGGAGAAAAATCAATTTCCTTCGCAGTGCGTGAGAGATAGTTACTTAATGGCAACCATAGCTGATGACGTTTGAAGAAAGTTCCTGTTGAATCAAGCTTGTAGCTGTCAAGTCTATGATGATAACATACAGAATTCCACCACTGTCTGAGAGTAATGTTCTCCGAAGATTTCCAGTTAGAAGTAATAATAGAGATTGCAATAGAAAGCAAAAGGTCCACCAATTTTCCAAGAGGCCTGAATGAACTCCAGATATCATGTACGCCTCCTAAAAACAGTAATTCATATGACATTGGTAAGGAGATCTGAGCTATTGCTGAAATGCGAGACCATATTGAGGACCAAAAAGTAGATAGGGACGGACAGGAAAAAAAAACATGTGAAAGTCAGTACCCTGATGAGTGTGGCAGCGCCAACAATTGTCATTTTGTGCAAGTTTGAATTTGTAAAGGCGTACAGGAGTGTAGAAAAGTCTATTATAAAAAAAATATAGGGTCTGTGTGAGGCTTGCAGTGCGTGCAGTGGAATGTATCTTATACCATATTCTATCCCATAAAGAAGTTGGCCAAACAACACCAAGATCTGATTCCCACAATGTCTCAATAGGTGATTTGAGTCTAGGTGAAACAGACGTTCTTAAAAGTTTATAAATTCCAGCTGCCCTAGGATAATTAGAAGTTACAATCGGGTGTGGAGATGATGCAAGAGAAGAATGATTATGATGTATAAGTTTATTGAGGGCCTCTTGGACTAGAGTAGAAAGAATACTATATTGGGATTTCATGCGAATAGGGAGATTATATATTGCTGAGAGAGTAGTAAAAGTGATGATGGAGTCTTTATGATATAATTGGGAAATGAGAAGAATACCTTTAGTCATCCAAGCCTTCCAACACAAGGTTTTACCTTGTTTCCTAAGCAAACTATTGTGCCAAATAGGACTGTTAAAGAATTGATTAATGGGGGTAGGATGCGAAATAAAAAAAGGTTTCAGTAAGTTGACTGAATGGGAGATAGTGCTGGGCAACCAGAATTTTGGTGGGGTAGTCATAAATATAATGTGTTTATGGGAAAAGGGAGAAATAAATGTTTCTTCCAAAGAGAACCATAGCTTTTTAGGGGCATCATTGAGTGTAGATAAATAGGGATGTATTTGCTTAATGCCAAAAGATTTGTGATAAGTTATAAAGTCAGGGAAATTAACTCCACCTTGTACTTTAGGAAGTTTTAATTTCGAGAGAGTGATTCGGGATTGTTTACCGTTCCACAGGAACTTGGATAGAATTTTATCAAATTAACTAAAAAAATAGTTTAGGTATCTTAATAGGAAGCATCATAAGGAAGAAGTTAATGATAGGGAGAAGCATCATCTTAATGGTGTCCAAGCGGCCCCACCACGTGCGATATAACGGAGACCATTTCTGTGTGAGATCTACAAGCTTTGCCGATAGGATTTCTAAATTAGTCCTTAATGTATCCTTGAGAGTAGTGCAGTACCATGCCCCCAGGCATTTAATCTTAGAAGAATTCCAAGATAATGACCTACCGATCCTAAGCTCATGAAATATTATTTTAGCGCGTCATAAATCCTAGCAACAAAAGTGTATTAAAGGATGCAGTTCGTGCTAAAATGTATTGATTACGGATTTGCGTTCTGCGTTAAATTTGCATAATGTCCTCGCATTTTCAAGTACTATTGCAAAAGGAAATTAAGTATTTTTTATATTTTATTTTTTGCACCCCTTGGTCTTATGTCTGCTTTCATTGTTCACTGATAAATTCTAATTTGTGGTGTGATGATTGTGATGTGCTTTCGAATACATATATTGAAAAAGTGGTGGATGCATGCAAGAATCAATAATTACTTGTTCAATTGTATATTTCGTTCTCCTTTAGTCAGAAAATTAACTACAGAAATATCATGCTACCACAATATCGTAGCAAAAATGAGTTTACAATTCTTAACTCCATGTCTACGTACCTTGAAGCAGTGTATATCATTAAGACATATGTGGAGTTAAGTATAGTAAACCCATATATGCCTATATATTTTTCCTTGCTTATGTTTCCGTGGTCAACATTTTTGCTGCACTATTTCTAGCACAATGTTTAAAAATAATTATTCCAGTACCATTACCACTTTTTCATTATTCGCTGAGGACTCAAGATAAGCCGAAATATTTTCCAAGTTTGCATTCATTTATTTATTTCATTTCAAATGGTTTGGTATTCCCATGGTTCCTTTCATAAGCTCAAGAATATTTTGCATTTTCAGTAATTTGTGCTTTATCTCTACTTAAGACTGAGCCTCTTGCCTCAGTCATCTTGTTCATACGAAAGGTTTATTTCACCTAAATTCAGGTATCACTGAATAAAAGAGTGTCTTGCTACCTGGAAGACTAAAATACTAAATTAAACATTCACCAAATGAACTTTTTTAAATTAAAGGTGGGACTTGTAATTCTCTTACTGGCCTCTGAGTTCCAGTCTCTACCCACCCTGTACTGCCCACAACACACCTGGGTGAAAAATGACATTTTCCCTGTTGTCTTCTCTGCCATATCCTGGAACTTAACATGTTAATAGGCAAATCTACCTGTCATTTGATAGTAAGCTAGAATAAGTATGTTAGACACTCCATGAAGCCAGTTCTGTTTAATATAATTTGAAGAAGTATGTGCAATTATTCATGATAAATCAGTCTTTTTTCTGGGCATGATCTTTATTATAGATTGCACATTCCCCAGTATAAAATTCAGTGAGCACTATTTCACATGGGGCCCTTTTCATGATGACATATATACATGTGTATATTCACACAGGTTTTTATTTACTCCTACACTTAGGTGGTATTCTTCACTTTTTTGCGATACAATATTTCTGAGTAAAGACTTACTCGTAGATGTACACTTACATGTCTCCAACCCAACCAATCAGGGGGCAAAGCCTAATATCAATGCATTTATGAATGTAAAGTTACTACGAGTAACTTTTTTTCCTGACAGTGACGATATCCACCAGTGGGGTAGAGCTCTCCCTAGTGTGAAATAAAGACACATTGAATAAAGTTAATTTATTAAAAAAATGTTTTTTGTAAAATATCTGCAAATAAATTAATTTAATGGTAAGCTGATATAATAAAGTTAAACTCCTCAAATTAAATTTATATTAAAAAATAACGAAACAATTGATTTATTTTTAATGTCTTAATTGCTATGCAATAATTTAAACAAATACCATCATTTACGTTTTAATTTGTATTTAATATTTAGTAAACATTGAAAAAAATATTTAATGAAATGTTCCTATCCAAACTCATCTAACTTATTAAATATTAGTTCTATTAGTTATTTTATTTATTCATCTCAATTGTTTTCTAGATGAATGTTATTTTATCAAAGACTGGCCATGTGTCATGCTCCACTTACTCCAACACTGGGCTGGTGTACGTTTGAGCCTGTTTTGACACCTATAGTGTCATAGGAAGTTGAGAAATGTATTTTGTGTAATTGGTGTACTCTTTTTTGTGTGTTTTAAATTATCATGTCCCTTCCAGACTACTACTTAATTTTTCCTAAACTCCTCCTGTTTAGTATTAGGTATTCCTCATTTCCCTACCACTTGCACAGCTCCCCCACAATATAAATAAATGTATACCTATGTGAGTGGAAATCACCACCGTGTCACATTTCCATACAGAAAAGACAGGAGAAGTAGAGGTCTCTAGAAGTAGTTTTGTGAACTGAATTTTGTAGTACTATTGTAGTATTTCTTTAAGTACTATAAAAGCAGTTTGTGAATCTGCCCCACAACATGTTTGAATTACACTTTAAAATAAGTATCCATATGTTAATGGACCTTTCTGAGAAGATTCATTTTTCTCAGGAAACACTTGTGCAGAATAAACAATCCTAGTCATCCAGTTTGAGATTTTGATAGACATGATTCATATAGGTACATTTCTTTGCCTTCTCCTACAACTAGGTGTAACTTGGCTTATCTGTTATTCACCATTTCCAAAGGGAATTTACACCTATGCTACACTTAAGTGTGGACTTGCACGCCTTCACCCCCTCAAATGAACAGATGGAGCCTCCTATAACTAATTTGAGTGTGGAGTTGCTACAAGTAACATTTTATCTGTTGGTGGTGCAGGTCATATCCCTTCCAAACATCTCTTTATTTTTCTTTTACCCTAGACATTTTCACACCAATTGTTCAAGTAATTAATCCCCATTTTCACACTACTCTCCCTAGTCCCTCCCACATTTACAACAAACATATATATGCTGTGGGTGGATATTGGCGCACAGAAAAACTTAAAAACAAACTCGTAGTTTTCTCAATTCCATTTTGTAGTAAATTGTCCTAATGGAGTACTACTTTGCAATACTAAAAAATGCAGTTTGATAGTCAGCCACATAATTTTTTTTCTCATGAAACAGATCCTGCCGACCTAGTCTCAGTCACCTCTGTTGCTGTAAGAACAGTTTCACCATGTAAGTCCAGAATGGCAGAATTGCCATCATAGTTGTGGCTTCTTCAAAATAAATTTTCAAAAAACGCTTACATTTACAGTTGCCATCTTAAGAACATCTCATAAGTGCTTGTGATTTTCTCCCCTCATGTCATGGACACTTGCAGGTCTTTCAAGGCATGGTGGCTTGGTAGTCTGGAGCAGAGATGTTACGTTTGTAAAAAGTTGGTGATCCACCAACCTAAACAGGATGGCCAAACCAATGGCAATTTACTGACTGCCTAATGGTCTTGGTATTAACTATTTTCCTATGCAAAACTTACATTTTCACTTGATTACATTTTCAAATTTTCTCAAGATGCTCTTTTGCATAATTTCTACTAGGAAGGAGAAGGAAGTTTTTACTTAAAGTATGCTTTTGTGTGAAAAAGTAGTGCCGAATAGTGTTCAACATTTCACACTAAAAACCGGATTTGATCATATAAATAATGCTTTTCAATGCGCTATGAAAATTAAATGGGATTGTGTCTTTTTTAACAGGTGACAGTGACTGCCATGCCAGAAGGTTCTAAATTTCGACTTTCAGGAAAAGGAGTGGACCAGGAGCCCAGAGGAGTCTTCAAAATCAATGAACTCACAGGAGAGATATTGGTGACGCGTGGCTTGGATAGAGAAGAATATGCAAATTATAATGTAAGTGATTATGGAGTTATGACTTTGAATTTATCGGGTAGGTTCCACAACCACATTTCTGCCACACGAGTATGTTATCAGCACCTGCTGTATCCATATTTTGAATATTGCGATAAAACAATTAAGCACAATTTAATATAAATATACAAATATAAATTAATATAAATGTGGCATGTTGTAACAGATTTGCATTTCAGACTGAGCATCAAAACAAAGGTATGGCATGTGAAATACAGTTTCACCTAAAAGGTGAGTGATTCTAACGGACAGTCTTCTTTTCTACAATACAAGTAAAAAAGGGAACGAAGGAAACAACAGTTCATAGTAACTCATTTTACAGTCATTGGGGTGTACTTTCTATGCTGTGGGGAAAAAGGATAATGAGGCACTTGTACTGATGTGACTCAGGATTTCTGAGTGACCCTTCAAATACCCCACAAATACTCACTATTACCATGTAATGCTACAGGTTGTGTGTGTTCTGAGAAAGAGAGTGATTGTACAAGTATGGGCAGCATGCTGTATCGATTTTTGAGAGATGGGGAAAATCTGAACATGCACCAAATAATACGGATGTGAACATGAATTTAGAATAAATTATGGCGCAAACTCCATCAGTAACTAAGGATAACTGAGCCATGGTGAAAATCTAAGCATCCACTATGGAACTGGATGAAAGGATGGAAATCTGAACTTGCATTTAACAGTAGTTAGGGATGGGGCAAGTCTGAACATATTTTGCTTGTTGTAGCATATTTTCCAGCCCTGGAGCATGTAAGTGTCAGCGCCACACAGGAAGCTCTATGGCAGATGTCTTTATTCCTCAGCAAACAATCACACACTGCATTCTGATCACATCATAACAGGTAATAACCACCCCTTAACACCTCCCAGCAAGTTATGTAGTTCCTGTATTGAGTCTGCTTAGAATCAAGGATTCTAGTGCACCTAATCATGACACATCACTTGTGAGAATGAACAAAATGAATTACAGCCAGGTTATACTGTACAGTTTAAACATGCCATATTTACAGGGAATACTTTAAATATTAATATGGGCAATGGATTACAGAGGATTAGTTAAAATTTAATCAGACATGATTGTGAGGGATTGGACAAATCTTAACATTCCTTAAGGAAATTTGGGAATTCGCTTTCAGTTTCTAAGTGATGGGCAACGTGCTAATATGTGCACTCACATAGTAGTTCTGCCAATCTTGGTATGAAATGAGGGTCAGTGAGTGATAGGTTAAAAATGAACAAAAACTCATCACTACAGAATAATATGGCAAATCTAAGCATCTCGGTAACATATGTTCATTTGATGGTTCAGTTCTGAACATGCACTAATGAGTAGCCTATGATGGGGTTAAACTGAAAATCTAATAAGGACTATTCAATGATGATACCAATTTTTAACGTGCATTGTGTAGTGGATGATTCAATACCCGCTGTAAGAGAAACCTGAGAGCCTCATCCTCATTAGGACAGGGAACATGGTAGGCTGTGTGTCCCCCCACATAGCAGACCAGGACTGACAAGTGGGGTAAGGCTGCTGCTGGCCTGGAACAGGAGAAGGGGACCAGAGAGGTGGATTTGTTAATGTATGTGCAGAACTTTAGCAAATGTGAGCTCCACAAGGGTGAGACCTCACTTTCTTCAGGTTACTCCTCTCTATCAGAACACCTTCTTAAAAACACATCCAGAAGAAACTCCTTTTACCTAATCAACATACCCAGGGACATTTATGGTAAGTCATCAGGAAAAAACTATTGGATAATGCTCCTCGGCGGATGGAAAGCAGAAACTAGTCCGCTTTACTATAAATCTCCAAGAATTATTTGGGATTTTTAGATTCAGAGTGGAATGTGCCCAGCACTTACTATTCAGAGTCCATCAGCAAGTTCAATTAAGAGCCACAGTATAGTTATTTTGCAAAGTATTTTGTAGAGTTCCTCGAAGGGTATCTCTCTCTTCTCTCTTCTCTGTTCTTTATTCTGTAACTCAAGCACTAACACTATTAGGTGAACCTCCCAATGCATTTGATCAGTGTTCAAATCCATTACCTTTATTTCATATACAAATGGGTGAACCAGTTTGAATGGAATAAAAGTGAAATTATGAAATGCAATAAATTGAAGCTTAGCAGAACTGTTCCAACACTCATCTGATTTTTGTACATATGGATAGTAATGAAGAATAGTGAACTATTCACACCATCAGTAATTGGATCCCTAGTAAAACCTAATTTCCCTGCGGACTGACTCAGTTATGAAGGCAACGCGTAAAGCATTTGTTCAACACTTCAAACAGTAAAACAATGAAAACATCACATACAAAGATCCCACAACAGGTTAGAAAACAAGTGTGAATTTTAATAAATAAAACAAGACCAAAACAATAAATATTCAATCAGTAGAAACTGAGTTATGAATTTGAAAAAAATAAACTGTTAAATGGCACCGAGAAATAGAAAGCTCCAATTACGGCTATCTCGTCTCACTGGACCGGGTCAAAGTCAAAGGTTTAGAATGACTGCAATGGAGTGCCAGACAAAAACTGTCCCAGATTAGTCCAGCTGAATTTTTCCCTAAAGTCTTTGTGCCTAGAGCTCGGTCAGGTTGGAAAGGGTCATGAGGAGCAAGGAGAGAGAGAGGCTCAGCATTGATCAGCATGGCAAGTAAAGCAGGCCTAGTGTCATGGATGGGCAGGCTGGAACTTTGCCTATTGCAGTCCCCTGTGGGCTGTCAATCCTGCTGTGCAAAGAGGTGGCAATCTTTGTAGCAGCACAGCAGTCCTGCTTCTTGGCAGAGTATTCACAGGTCCAAAAGTGAACTGAAGTGGTGATGTCTAAGGCCCTTCTTTTATGTGCAGTTGTTGTGCCTTTGAAGTAGGGAGACACTTCTAGAGATGGGTCTTTGAAGTACATAGATGCTCTGCCTTCAATGCACTAACTACAAGGGGTATACAGCCCTTTGTGTGGAGACAGGACACAGTCTATCCAGGTGTGACGCCTGGCCCAGCTCCTCCCTGCCATTGATAACCCATTCAGTAACCCCTAAACACCCTATTGTGTGTGACTGTCTAGAAGGTATATAGCCAAAGTCCAACTGTCAACTACACCCAGTCATGACCAGAGATGAGCTGCAGGCACCAGATGTTTTTCTAAAAGTGTCATTTTCAGAATTGTAATTTAAAATCAGACTGGGATTTTAAATTCGGATTCCAGAGACACCAAACATGAACCATTATCGTTTCCTATTTGGAAACTACTCTTAACTCTAATGTTATCATATGGGAGACATAGGCCCTGCAGTAGTGAAAAATGAATTTAGGAGTATTTGACTAGCAGTCGTACATGTAAGACTCAAAAGTACATGTCCATCATTTTAAATGCACTGCACCTTGCCCATGGGGCTGTCCTGGACCTACCGTAGGGGTGACTTATATGTATTAAAAAGATAAGTCTGGGCCTGGAAAAAGGGTTATTTTGGCAGGTCGATATGACCGTTAAACTGCACACACAGGCTCTGGAATGGCAGGCCTGAGGCATGTTTAAAGGGATACTTAAGTGCGTGGCACAATCAATGCTGCAGACCTACAAGTAGTATTTAATATTTACAGGCCCTCGGCACATGTAGTACCGCACATGTAGTACCAATATACAAGGGACTTACATGTAAATTAAAGTCCTAAGGCCAACAAAGATATATTCAACCAAATAGGAGGAGGAAAGCAGAAAGTTGGGGGATGCCTCTTCAGGAATGGCCAGGTCCAGCATTCACCGATTCGTCCATTAACTTACTTGCCTATTCATCCTCTCATTCATTGAGCCACCCACTATCCTAAACTGTTCTCATTCATAAGTCAATGCACGCATTCACCAACTCATAAACCTGTACCTTCAATCCAGGTAATAAATCACTCATCTTATATTCGCTCATCTACATTAACACCCATTCACCCACTTATTTACTTATTCTCAAATTTACTCCTGCAACCATCCACACATTCTCACACCTAACAATCAGTGAACATAGACTTAAATATGTGTAAAAGTAAGACTTATGTGCTTTGTCAATATATTTTTAAATCATGCAGCTGATCTCTGTAATGAAGTCCCTGAGGCTGTTAGGACTAAGGGCCAGATGTAACAAAAAAAACTTTGCGACTTGCAAATTGCGAGTCATACCAACTCGCAAATTGCAACTCGCAAAATAGTATGCAAAAAGGTGTCTCACACACCTTCTGCGACTCGCTATGGGGTCTCAAAGACCCACCTCATGAATATTAATGAGGTGGGTTGCAAATTGCGACCCCATAGTGAGTCCCTGCACTCACAAGGATGGTGGCCTGCTGGATACAGCAGACCTCCATGTCTGTGACTGCTTTTTTTAATAAAGCAGTTTTTGTTTTTGAATTGCAGCCCGTTTTCCTTAAAGGAAAACGAGTTGCAATTCAAAAAAATAATGAAACCATTTGGTTTCATTTTTTCAGCATAGGCAGTGGTCCATTGGACCACTGCCTGCTCTGAAAAATTATTTTCAGCGACATTCACAAAGGGGAAGGTGTCCCATGGGGACCCCTTCCCGTTTGCGAATGCGTTACCAGCCACTTCAAGTGGGTGGTAACTGCGAGTTGGTTTGCGGCCGTTTTCGCGGTCACAAAGCAACTCAGCATGGCGATGCGGTCGCAAATAGGAAGGGAACACCCCTTCCTATTTGCGAGTCAGATTCACATTTTGCAAGTAGGAACCGACTCGCAAAATGTGAATCTGCATCGCGTTGGCCGTTTTGCATGTCGCAAACTGCGTTTTTCGCAGTTTGCGACATGCAAACCGGTTGCTACATCTGGCCCGAAATAACCTACTTTAGGAATCTAGTCAAGACCCAGCTGTCTGTGAGTTAGGATTATTTTCTGTCTCATATTAGTGCTATACAAATGTTGTGATTGGATTGAATTGATTGGATATTGGTAGTGATCTTAATATTTTAGCTGGTGTTGTTTAAATACATTTTTAGATGCGTGCACCCATTGGCTGATAGTGTATATATCTTGTGGACATCTGTTAACAGACATTGTTCATTTTATGCCTGGTGCAGCTTGTGGATGAGAATTGCATTTTTGTGACATTACCTGCTTCCTTAGGCTGACATTGTAAGTACCATTAACCATACTCTATATCCCTTGAATATTATGCAGATTATGTTTTCTCTCTTCATCCATACATAGTTAGCTAACTCTTCATCTGAGTTCTAGGAGGATATACAATTGCCATTGTGCCAGCTGACTTGACATTATTATGGATGTTATTGGCCTACCAATCATATAGCCAACAAACAAAAGTAAAGTATAGCAATTTAACTGATTATTAAAGTAAGACGCGTCACTGCTCTGGACTTATGTTGCATACTTTTATAGCCAATACATAGTTATAGTTCCAATCAGTGTACAATGATAGTGTATTACATAGCTGTCAAAGTTGCTGGGTTAATGCACATACAAAGTTATATTCTCAAGATAAATTCAATCCCAAGTGGTATTTCTGTCTCCATGTGAACAATCACAGGACCTTTGCATCTGCAAGTTGTGTTAATTATGATTCCATGAAAAATGGGCCACAGTGATGTCTCTGTTCTCTGAAATTACCAGCCAGGCCATATATGTATTGTCATTTGGTTAGATAAGGAGACTAGTGGGTCAGATATACTATTTATTAAATGCAAAAAAGCCACAATTTGCAACCAGTTTTATTGCGAACAGTAACTATTTTTATGAATTGGCCTTATAACATTAGTTCTGTTTGCATATAAAAAAAAGTTGCAATCAGATTGTTCTAATTAATATTTATTGGGTAGGTTATAAACAGCGATTCCGATTAGACACAGTCATAGGAATGGTGGCCTGCGAGGGCCAGCAGGCCATGTCTCTAATTGATTTTCGATAATTTAACTTGGTATTTTGTTTTAAAAAATATAATATTTTTGTCAACAAAGGAAAGAGGGCTGCATTTCAACAAAAAAAAAAAAAAAGTTTGAGTTCTCAGTGATCCCATGGACCATGTACACAAGCGTTATAGGTTTTATATAGAGAAAATGCTTTCACCTGTGGGTAATTTTATTGGTCTACAATAGTCATAAACAATTAAAATATAGAAGTCTGTGCTATTATTTATGGGCATTACCCTTATTTGGGTGGAGCAATAGTAGTACTGTCTATCCATTAATTTCTCCCCTAAAGCGGTCTCTCACAGTTGTACTAGTGGCTTAGACTTAGTACTTCTCTGTACATCCTGGTGACTATATGACTAGCATCTGTGCTTTCAATTAGGTGTCTGAGGGATTGATTCTCTGGGGTTCTGAGATGAAGGATGAATTACAGGCCTGCATCAATTTTGCATTCTGTAATACTAGAACAGATCTGGTGGGCCAGCATGGTTGTTTGCTTGCTATCTCACTTCGTTCCAAAATGTCACTTACAATCTTGCTTTGCCTCTTCTTTCACTTCCTTTTTTCAGTGATAAACATCAAATCAGAATATTTGTAGGCATGGACAAAAGACACACCATGCCACGCCGATAGCACTTGCAAGAGAGAGTATCCTAACATCTGGGGGCCTATCATGGTCTTTGGACCTTCTCTCCATTAACTCTATTTGACACTATTGGAGCCTATTGGAGCTCGATAGCATAGATTGATATTTCTACATATTGGAGCCTTGAAAAAGTAATTACTGACAAAACACGTGTTGGCTGTTGTTTTATTTGAACATGAGAACTGTATTGGCCTGTTGATACCTTTTCCAGTTGTTTTGCTGGGTCAACTTTAGGGTGTATGTCTTCTCTGACATACCACAGAAGAATAAATAGATACTTCTGCGGATCTGCGATGTGCTGTGGTTTTTCTTATTTCTGCAAAAGAGGAAGGAATAGTCATGCATCTTCAAATTTCATATCCTGAATCTCTAAAAGTAAGGATGTTATTGGTGAAATGTATAAATAATATAGAGCAATGTGATTTGTGCAAGCAAGGGTCATACAATACATTCCTCCCAGAAATTGTTTGACTGATAAACACAATTCTTTTTTTAGTCTTGGGCTGGTTCACTGAACCAGAAGTTTGAATTGGGAAGCTGTTAGTAATGGGGTCCCTAATTGGCAGTGGTTTGCACCCTGTCCAAGTAGGCACCGTCACTCTAGTCAGGGTAAGGGACTCACAAACCTAGGATAACCCATGCTCATCCCCTTGGTAGCTTAGCTCAAGCAGTCAGGCACATTTCAGAGGCAATGTGTAAAGTATGTGTACACACAACCACACACACACCACACACCACCACCACACACACCCACCACCACTCCTCACACCCACCACCACTCCTCACACCCACCACCACACACACCCACCACCACTCCTCACACCAGTTTAGAAAAAATAGCAAATATTTATCTGAGTAAGGCAAGACCAATACAACAAAAAGCCAACATACACAAGTCAAAATATCATCTTTTAAAAATGTAACTAGGTCGTAATCCATAGGAATCAATGGATGTATCTCTTTACACAAAGTACCTGGGATGTGTCAAAAACAGACTATTTGGGCCACAGAGGAGATCAGGCACTAGAAAAGTAAAGCAATGCATCGGTTCCTTACTGAGCAAGGGAGGTGATGCATTGATTTTTTTTTTTTTAATTTTTTTCCTCACAGGTGAGACGATGTGTCTGTTCCTTACTGGCAGGGGAGGTGATGTGTGGATTCCTCCCTCGCAGGAAAGGCACTGCTTAGAATTCTGGACATGCAGCCATTGTTCCTTACTGTGGTGTGGGGGTTAATTGAAAAATTGGTGCCCAGGCATGATGCTTCGAAAATCCAAGGACGTTGTGTTGATGGGACTGTGGTGAAACAGGCGCTGCATTGATTCTGCAACCATGAGATAGGCATTGCACCAATTTGTCAGCCACAAGACAGTTGCTGTATCAATTCTTATAGCATGGTACATTGATGCATGGATTTTCTCCTTCAGTTCACCAGCTTGCACTGCCAAGGGCCCATGGACTGGAGTTGGCACCACTTGGCAAGTTAGGACTCTCAACAGAAGAGTCTAGGCACAGCAGGTGAAGTCTTTGATGTCCCTGAGATTTCTTAACAGGCGGCAAGCTCAGTCCGAGCCCTTGGAGAACCTTTGGAAGCAGGATGTAGACAGCCAAGTCCAGTTCTTTTGCTCTCACGACAGAAGCAGCAAGCAGCAGGCCAGCACAACAAAGCAATAGGCAGAGTGGCAGTCCCTCTGAAAGCATCCAGCTCTTCTTCCTGGCAGTTTCCTCAGTCCAGAAGGATTCTATCTCCGAGGTCCAGCCCTTATACAAATTTATGTGTTTGAAGTAGGCAAACTTCAAGGAGAAGTCTTTGTTGTGTACAAGACCTTGCCTTTCCCTGCCTTGACGCTAGACACACTCCAGGAGATTGGAGACTGCTTTGTGTGAAGACAGGCACAGCCCTACTCTGGTCCAAGTGTCCGCTCTTCCCACCACTCTTGCTCATCCGCCTGGTGATGGGCCATCAGGACATGCACTGCACACCTCAGCTATCTTTGTGTGACTGTCTAGAGTGAATACACAAACAGCCCAACTGTCATCCTGACCCAGACGTATGTTCAGCAGACAGGCAGAGGCACAGAATGGCTAAGTAAGAAAATGCCCACTTTCTGAAAGTGGCATTTTCAAATTTACACTTCAAAAACCAACTTCACCAGAAGATGTATTTTTAAAATATATTTCAGAGACCCCAGACTCCAAATCTCTATCTGCTCTCAATGAGAAAGTACACTTAAAAGAAATTCCAAGGCAATCTCCATTTCACCCGATGGGAGTGATAGGCCTTGCAATAGTGAAAACTGAATTTAGCAGTAGTTCACTATCAGGACATGTAAGACACACCACTACATGTCCTTACTTTTAAATACACTGCACCCTGCCCATAAGGTGCCTCTGGCCTATTTTAGGGGGTGATGTACATCTAGTAAAAGGGAAGGTTTGGGCCTGGCAAGTTGGTGCACTTGCCAGTTCAACATGGCAGTTTAGAACTGCCCACACAGGCACAGCAATGGCAGGCCTGAGACTTGTTTGCAGGGCTACCCATGTGGGAGGCACAATCAGTACTGCAGGCCCGTTAGTAACATTGGATTTACAAGCCTTGGGCACCCCTGGTTCACGTATTCTAGGAACGTATTAGTAAATTAAACATGGCAATCATGGATAAACCAATCACCAACACAATTTAGACTGGGAACACTTGCACTTTAGCACTGGTCAGCAGTAGTAAAGTGCCCAGAGTCCTAAAGCCAGCAAAAACAGAATGCATCACACAATCAAAAACAGGAGGTTCGAGGCATTACGTTTTAAGGATAACCCTGAAAAAAGGGCCATTTCCAGCAGCAGCCTAATGATATCTCCCAATATTGGCGATTGTCTTTAGCCTTAGTAATATGCTGATGTCTTGCTACCATACACCCAACAAAGCGATGAATCTTTGGCTTTGAATTCTTAAATGTCTGATTTCAACAGAATGAGCAGTATCTGAATGAGTAGAACAACCTGGGCATTTGACACATTTTGATGATGGAATTCTTGCCTATATTTCTATTTATCTGGCCAATCTGTTATTACCCAAGTTTTCAGTGGAGTAACCCTAATTTCGTTATACAATTCAGGAGAGAAAAATAATATTTTATAAAAATGCAGCAGTGATTCCTACTAGCCCCTGTTGGTGAGGTTACTCATGGCCATCAGGGGTTCATCAATTTCCGTTGATTCTTGTTCTTTTCCTACAGAGATAAGTACTATTACGTAAAAAGGTGTGATGGATTCCATTCCTGTGGTGGAACTATATTTTGGCACATTTCTATAAAACTGCTTTCACTGGTATTGGTAAGGGACTTGGGGCCAGATGTAGCAACCCGTTTGCGAGTCGCAAACGGCGAAAATCGCCGTTTGCGACTCGCAAACGTGGGTTTGCTATGCAGAAATGCATTTTGCGAGTCGGATCCGACTCGCAAAATGCATTTCAGACTCGCTAATAGGAAGGGGTGTTCCCTTCCTATTAGCGACTCGCACTGGTATGCAATTCCATTTGCGGCCGCGAAAGCGGCCGCAAATGGACTCGCAGTTACCATCCACTTGAAGTGGATGGTAACCCAGTCGCAAACGGGAAGGGGTCCCCATGGGACCCCTTCCCCTTTGTGACTGGACCAGATATTAATTTTTCAGGGCAGGGAGTGGTCCAAGGGACCACTCCCTGCCCTGAAAAAACTAAACTAAAGGTTTCGGATTTTTTTAAAGTGCAGCTCGTTTTCCCTTAGGGAAAACAGGCTACACTTTAAAAAAAAAAAACCTGCTTTATTGACAAGCAGGTCGCTAACATGGAGGCCTGCTGACGTCAGCAGGCCTCCATGTTAGCGAGTGCCTATACTCGCAATGGGGCCGCAATTTGCGACCCACCTCATGAATATTCATGAGGTGGGTCATTGCGACCCCATTGCGAGTTGCAGTCGGTGTCTGAGACACCGTACTGCATAGCAATTTGCGAGTTGCAAATTGCGAGTCGCAGGGACTCGCAATTTGCAAGTCGCAAATTGCTTTTTTCGTACATCTGGCCCTTGAGTCCTAGCGTTCATTGTTTAAGCCTACTATATTTGTCAACGAGGTATGTCCATTCTTTATTATTGTTGGACATAGTAAGTAGGTTTGTAGATTCTGGACAGGCTGCTCTTAATGCCCAATGCATTGGTTTTAAAGGCTAGACAAGTATTTCAGTTCTTTCAAGGCTGTCCTAACCGAGCCCTCTATCCAAGAATCATTATGAATGATTCCATGCATCCTATGTTTGCCAGCATAACCTGTAAAGCTGGCATTTTAGGTTATGATTTGAATGTTGTGTTGGGGTGACCACACTCTATTTGTCCCTCGTGTAGATCCCTTGGGATTTAGGTCTTAGTGGTCTGATTTTTCACTCCTTGTTTGGTCATCTTGCACATGACTTTATATTGTATGCAACATGTAAAAAATTCACTTAGCCTGAAATCCATGTATGTATATTTTTTATTTCTTTGAGACTAGAGTCAGTAGAAATGCATTATATGATTCATTCCACTATTTATAATAATAATCTTTACTCGGTTAAAATTGGGATAACCATCAAAGATACATACAATCTGAAAAAAAGTTCAAAACATCACAATGATAGCATGAAATCCCTTCAAAGTGCAGACGTTGGGTCAAGGTGAACAACCACAGTTCAGTAAACTTTCTCGACTCCTTCATCGACCCGAGGGGACAAAATTATAGGGCCAAGCAAGGGTTTCAAAAAACTGAAAGTGCATCACCATAGTGCAAAGTGTGTTGTCGCACATCAAATCGACCAGGGTGTTTGCATCGACCATAAGTACACACACACTACAAGGACACAAAGTTAAAGCCATACTTCCAGGAATTCGACAATGCTGCTTAAAGAAACCCTACATTCCACAATTATACATCCCCAAGCATGGAAAGAAACAGCATTGCTGGCCTTGCTTGATTAAAATTGCAGCTTTTAGGATGGGTATCAAAAACCTTTTCCTGGGGAAGGTATGAAACGGAATTCCACTTTTTGCCATCCAGAAGGCTGGGATCTGTAGACACTGTACTACGGATCCTGGTGCTCATATTTGGAATCTTTTTTCACTTCTAGTATTTGCCTGCAATAGGGAAATTACAGTTCTTCTTTGAGCTCCCCTTACTATGACCAGTTTAAGTAAATGGTGTTTTGGACCCGCCGTACTGAAGATGCGAAGGGTACAGAAATGAAGAGGAAGAGAAGAACAAATGAATTCCAAGAAGTCTTAAACTATCCCTGAGGGTGTATACATTACATGTGTGAACCTTATATTTTGCAGGAACCAAAATATGTGCCTTTATATAGGTACTTGATATTCTTCATAATGGAGACATAGTAATGGGAGGTTTAGCCCTGAAAACTGTGGGGGAGGTTGAAGAACTGATTAAAATATAAGTTATCCATTATATCTCTTGCGTCATAGCCTATATGCTGACAGTGTAATACAAAAGAAGCCATTAAGGCAGAATGGTTTGTTACTGGGTGGAAGCCTGGTGGAAAAAATGGTACATTGAGTACACTCTTTTCCCATAACACCACACTTGACTACAGCCTCTACAATTCTTCAGCCACTGACTACACAAGTCATCTAGACCACATACCTGTATGTGACTGCCAGAAAGGCAGGTTACAGCCTAAGTATCCCCGTGGGACACCGGATAGATGCTCATTCATTTTCTGTTGTGAAGAACTCACACTTACTGAAGTAGATTGGGTTTTTCTCTACCAATAGTATATCCTTCCACTGCCTCATGGAATGTATGTCTGTTGTGCTTCCTAATTGACTGTGCCCATGTATTAAGCCAATAATGGCACCCACAACCTAGGTATTTCGTAACCATTTAAGGTCTCGTGAAAAAATCAGTTAACCATAAATCTCTGCCAGACTTGTTGCAGGAATTGTCTGACAGGAGTACGCATGGTGTTTTCTTTTTGTGGTGGACTGGCTTCTCTACCATGCCTTATAGGTGTAAAACTGCTTGACTGATAGCTGTACCACTTGATCGATAATGATTGTTGTGACTTGATGAGCCCTGCAGCTCGACCTCTGTATGAGGTGGTGACTACGTTCTGCACTCCAGCAGTCGGAGGGAGATGGTGGGCTGGTCCTCAATGCTCCTATTCCACTCTGTTGCCACAATTTGAAGGCAAAATAATGAAAACAGTGCTTTATGCAGGCAAGTTTACCATCACATGAGACCTATCTACAATACCTAAATCAGCTAGATTAAAACACAATCATGTAAAAGTTCTTTATACTGATTCCGAAACATTACAGTCCACATAAAACATACATTTTGGAGATAAAAGCAATGGATGAAAAAAATTTTTATAGTATGCTATCGGGACTAATTAATTTATTGGAATGGCCCATCCAGCGTATTTTATGGAATAATAAACTCGCAATTTAATGTGTGTTGCGGTCCAAAGATATTTAAAGGTGCTAAATTAATTTTCGAAACGTATTTGCAATGATTATTTGTGTTCTTTAATGAAAACAAACCAACAATGCATTTATACAATAAGTGTGAGTAAATTGTAAAAATAAATTGTTTTGATTTTTTGCAGCATCTTATTTCCCTCGTGACAAAACTTTGAATTATGTTGACAAAAAATAATGAGATACAGCGTGTTAGAAAAATAGATGTTATCACGACTACTAGATTAGATAGCTCGAAATTGAGGCGACCGTGATATAAGAAATTCTATTGCTGAATGCCACTTTTCCAAGTTAATTGACTGATCTATACTGTTTTATATCAAGGTCGCTTAGGGCCAATAACATAGTTAAGATTTATCGACAGAGACAAAAATATACTCTTCCCGTTTAGAATAATGATTTATAAATCGATCTCATGTATGTTGCATCTACCTCAAGTCAGGAGAGTCTGAACAACCATTTCATTTTATAATATATTTTTTTCTAGCCAGGTTATGCTGTAGTTTGTCATGTTAGCTGAGGTTATTTTATATATCCGCGCGTATTGTTGTATGGAATTATATTTTGTTTTTGAAAACTACATATGAAAAATAAAAGGGGATACAGTTTATTATATTATGAATTGTGCTGTGTGATATGTTTCTTGGTGAAGAAAGAGGTTTAACACCCCAAAAGCTTCAGGTTTTTGAAAGTCGTATGTGGCAAGAATGATGGTAAATGGGAACATAATTTTAAATTGAAAACATTTTGCTGGATAATTTTAAAGTCATTTGTCCTATTCTGTGTTTGATACTAAATTACGTTTATTCTCTCACAGTAAGATATGTTATCTTACATGTTATCCCATGTAATATAATGAGTATGGCTCAATGAGGTTATGTTTTGTTAGTTTAAAGAAGCATAAAGATTGTTATGCAAAGATGAGCTACGCATTTTTGTTATATACTGTTAACTATGCACCAATGTTATGACATCTGTTATGGAACAACATTTTGGGTTACATTCTCATTTTTGTTCTGACAGGTTATGAGTAATGGGTACGATTATGCATTTTTTTTATTATGCCACGCTGTTTTACGAAAAATTATTATTGTAAAGAATGTTACAATGTTATTTTACATTAGTTAAATGTAATGTGACTTAGTCTAACCTTGAACCTCAGCACTTTCAATTGATGAACCCTATGCACTTTAAGCCCAAAGTAACAGAGTGAAAATGTGTAAAGATGTTTTCTTAAATAGGTGTCTCATAATTCGGTGGTGCTTTAGGTCAATGACGAGATATGGACACTGTTGTACCATAGCCCTCCCATGTGATTTGCAGCAGAAGGTGGTGAAATATCGTCTGCTTGCCGTAAATCAGTTGATTGTGGTATGGAGATTTGCTGTAGCTGAAGAGTTTATGCCTTTTAGAATTGATAAATTGTCTTCATTGTGTCTTGAGAATAGTTTGTGCTCCATATGCTGCAATGTTTCGTATGGTCTGGAGATGAAGTGTTTAACATATATGGGGATGTCTACTTCTGCGAAGGCAATAGGCATTGTCTGAATGTGATCTGGTGAGGGCTTCCACAATTAAGGTCTGGCAGTAAGAGATGAAAAGACAAGTGGATGTAGCAGCTCTAAGTAATGGTTGCAGAAGGGAACTGCTGTTCAATTTTGGGAATTTACAGAGGCTGTTTCAAGGGCATTGTCCAGGTTTAGGCCCTTGGTTTGGAAGGAAAATGCTGCCCTTACTTGGCTAGGTCCGTTTCCCACTTGTGTTATACATGTGCATTTATTATTTATGCACCTTAGTTTAGGTTTAGGAGAATGGCTAGATTTAGGATGCCAATAAAAAGTTGAGATTGTGTTGCCTCTCTTCCAAGCTCTTTTCATGACAAAGCAAAGCACAACGCCCAAGTATCTTCTGCACCCTCCCCAAATATTCAACAAATTAAATGTAGTGTGGATGTGTGAATTATAAACCCATTAAACCTTTTTAAAATGTAGCGTGGAAATATGAATTCTAAATCCAGGAAAGGTTCATCAAATATACTATAGTACCAATTTGTGCTAAAGGATACAACCAAAATCTGAGTTCCCATAAAAACACGTCTCCCAGAATAGAAATGCCAGTGCGTGCCCAGGAATATACCTTTCCAACACAGGGCATTTCATGTGGGATAAACACAAGGATAGTGTAAGACACTCAGAATTTAAATATCCATAAAAATAAACAAAGCTAATTACTAAGTTCGTTTATCAAAACAGGTCTTTCAAATTTACTTTCATTACTTTTTAAAAGCAATGGTGGGGGTATTTTTTCCCTCAAAATAGGTCATCGTGTTTTCAAACTCCTCCACTCTATTTCAAGTCCTAAAACACTTGATCCGTCCGATGATCGTTCTTTCTGCAGCACGTTTATTACATACTTCGGAACATTCCATTGTACATATAGAATCTGTCTAACGAATGCCCGCACTATTGTGAATACATGAAGCCTGTAGTTCGTTGCAGACTTAGTTTAAGCAGTGTGTTAAGTCACTACCAAAATTGTCTTTGTGGCTTAAACTGTAAGGTAATATGAAAATAAAATCCTGGCCTTTTCTATTGAACTCCGTTTTCAACAATAAAACTGACCTAGATGTCTCCTGATTACCAGTGTCTCATTTGGGAAAGCAGAAGGGGAACCGAAATTCTTCTCTTATCATTAGCAGTTGAAGTAGCAGTTGCAGTCCATGTTCTGCTCAAGGAACTGCTTTTTCTCACTGTGCGCTTGCCCTGGCAGAGGCATTGTGACATCATTGTGCACTTATAATTAAAGGTTACAGGGTAGTGGTGTAATGTTCTTATTACAAGTTAGAAGTGACTTCCCAACTTTACTGTAATAAGACAATTAGAAAGAATTTAAAGCAGTGCTGCAGACTCCATTAAAGTCCCAGTTATGTGAAGAACGTAAACTATAAGTGTTTAAAAAGGGTTAAAATATTTTGCCCGAAACAAAAGGTGCCCGCTGTAATTAACAGTCCCATGGTGGCAAGTCCATTACGCAGGGATGAGATCCTACCATCAGGGAACATTAATTCAATGTGGCATCAGATAGGATGTTTAAATAGAGCTAATTGCAGTGTCAGACATTCTACTCTAATTGAGTTTAATTGTGGCAAAATTGAAGTTAATTAAAAGTTAATGGTATAGAGCACATCATGTTGTTAAAAACGTATGCGTTTTCCATATGCATGCTGATATTTAAATGTCATTTTAAATGATATACTCAAGAAGGTACATCCTTGAAGGTTCATTTCCATAGATAGCTTGCACGTTTTCATTTCACTGGATTTTTCTCCATTCCCGGAGGACAAGTGCCATTTCCATTTCATGCACACATTTCATAATCACGAAATGCCTGCAAGCACCCGGAGCTGCACTAGGTTACTTTGCAACTGTAACGATCAGCAAGGCTAGAGCTACATGGTCTTCTGCCATAAAACGATCATGTTTTATTCAGAACAGTGGTTTCAATGTGTCGCAGATTCTACCGCCCAGGAGGCTTCAGGGAGCCTCAGGACTATCATACTTCCGCTCTGCAAGACTTCTGCCTCTTAACCTCCTGTCCCTGGCTGCTGAAAGCACGCCGTCCCAGCTCCCATTCTGAAGAAGCCCCCACTGATCTCAATAGATTGAGCGACTATATCTCTATCTCATTGCTTCAGTTCTTATCCAAACCATCGACGCCCAACTCTCCAATTTTATTGAACATAATGAACTAGTAGATGCAGCACTGTTAGCAGTTAACACTCTAAAAATGTGTTTCGATTAAGGGCACTCTGAAGCCGTCATACTTTTAGGGCTCATAGCAGCATTCAGTACAGTCTCTAATACTTTTCTAGTCTCTTTTACACAATCTGTCCAAAATCAGCATAGGGCACTGAACTCTGAAATGGACGTCCTCCACGGTCATTTAGGGGTTGCATCGAGTCGCGGCTGCGACCCCAGCCTTGCACTTTGCTCTGCCTGGCACTGCCTTTGCGACCCCTGGCCTCAGAAGTGGCAAACTCAGTGCCAGGAACAAAGTGGCAGCTCGGCCTTTTGGACGTCAGTTGGGGCTCCACTTTCTTTGTTTTCTGTCAAATTTCTATTTCACTAATAGTGAATAATAACTTATTATTCACTATTATAGTAAAAATGGAGTACAGTTAGCTGGAATATGCTCTATGGCAGCTGAGGTGAGTGAAAAATGTTTTTAATGTATGCTGTGTGGATGCTTGCAGGCGAGAGTGTGTTTGTGAGACAATGTATAAGTGTGAATTTGTGAGTATGTAAAATTATTGGTGTGTGAAAGTGGAGGTCAAAGAGCGTGTGATGTCACTTCTGCTTCCCCTGACATTTTGGTGAATTGATCGCCTCCTTCCTTTCTTGTCCATTTAAGTCCATATTCGTTTCTCTTTTTTATCCGGCTCTCTATCATTACATCCCCAGGGCTCTTCCATCAGGCCTTTCCTTTTCAGCTTTTACACCTATCTGTTGACATCTCTACACCTTTCGTTTGGGATCGCAATGATCTCCTACTCCATTACCAAAAGTATTAATTTTCCTCTGTTATATAGAACAGTAAAATCGTCCCCCCACTGCCTATTGAAGCCAGAAAAACTGTTCATTCCCTGCTCATGTGTCAGTTGGGAGCTCTCTAATGGGTCTATCCAGCGCCCTCGTTTACAGATTTCAAACTGTACCTCATTTAGCAGCAAGGCTTATTTTAACTGTTCCACCACCGAACATTTGTTTGTCAGCCCACACTGGTTGTGAGGGCTGTGAAAAGTGAGAAAATACTGAGCTGGGAAGTCCTCTTTATTTGTAACACTCTGGTATACAATGGTACATGTACAGTCAACAGGAATAACAATGTTAATTTCTACTGAAGTTTGAATAAATAGTAATTGGATAATTGATAGGTGTTTAAAGGGTGACATAGGAGGGACTACCCACTTGCTGTCTAGGTATTCCCTTGATCTTCACTAACCAAGCAATATAATTGAGTTTGGCCTGCTGTCCTGACAGTGCGACAGCAACGTTGTTGCAGCAGACCCTAGTCAATGGCAGATGGAATGCTGGTTTGACAATATCCAAAACAACAAGGTGATGGATGGAATGCTTGAATTAATCTCAGCCAATGGCAATTGCTTTGGCCGCATCCCAATTCATTGTACCCTTCCCCCCCATGCCACCCCAGTTTGTAGACAGCCATATGCAAATGAGTCTTGACCCTGCTCCCCATGGCAAAAGTTCAGTCCTTAATGCTAGGCCAGCTCCTCCCTTGGTGGGAAACAAGCATCCTGGGACTGGTTTCTGGGTATTACTCCTCATCAGCCAGGCTAGCTTGAATCCAGTGGCACAGTGAGCCTGGGACCCAAGTCTGAGCTTTTGCATCCCTGAGTGCACTGGGTATTCCCAGATGTAGGTTCTGGGCTCACTGTCCAAGAAGGACCATAATCCTGGTCATTGTAAGTCACAGACACACAATAGGGTAACCTGTGCTCACCCTTTGGTAGCTTGGCACAGCGCTGTCAGACTTGAGAGGCCATTTGTGAAGAATTTGTGCAACACTTTAAACAGTAGCACAATAAAAACACCACTAAAAGGAGTCCACAACAAGTTACAAAAGTAGAGCTTAGTTTTAGAAATAACACAAGACTGAAATGATAAAAATCCAATAAGTAGAAGTAGAGATATGAATTTTCAAAGACTAAATGTTAAATATCTCTTGGAATGAACAAGCTCTGAAATGGGATATCTAGTTGCACTGGACCGGAGCAAAGTCAAAAGTTCAGGCTGTCCCATATAAAGCATGAGCTGGATACAGGTACCCACTAGTACCTGCTGAACCATAGTACATTGATCTGGGAAGCATAGTCTCTGATGAAAATGTGAGGTGCAGGTGACCCAATACATCTGTGTTGTGCCACCCAGCGGATGAGATAAGTTAATTTTCTCCACACAATTAAGATGATGTAGTGGTTCGAACTGCGATGAGCTGGTTCAGAATGTGATGCATGGCTGCTGCTCCCATGGTAGGAGATGCATCAATTTCAAAGGCAAGGCATTTGTTCCGAGGGCAATGTGCTCCATGCAACGATGAGGGTACGTTGGTTCGGGCTCATGCAAAGTCAAAAATACACCAGTTCTGATGAGGATGCATTGGTTCTGGTTGAAGCATCACTTTACACCATCTTTCAAAGACACAGAACTGGTTTGGCATCACTTGGCAGGGCAAGACTTGCAACAAGAAAAATCCAGATGCTGTAGCAGGATGAGTTGAAGTCTTTTGTGTACCTGAGTCTTCAGAAAACAGAATACCAGTCAGCTGGCCCTTGGAGGCACGTTGGGTTCTGGGATGTAGAGATGCAGGTTCAATCCTTCTCACCCTCAGACAAGAAGGCAGCAGGTTAGCTCAGCAAAGCAGAAGTGCAGCAGAGTGGCAGCTCAGCAGAGTGGCAGCCCTGGTAGCAGCACAGCAGGCCTTCTTCCTTGCAGAGTATCCACAGGTCCAGAAATGTACTGAGTTGTTGGTGTCGGAGGTCCAGTACTTGTATCCAGTTGTGCCTTTGAAGTGGGGGAGAATTCAAAGAAAGGTCTTTGAAGTGTGCAGAGGTCCTCCTTTCTTACCATGGCTCAGGAGCCACTACATGGAGGTATGCAGCCCTCTGTGTGGGGTAGGACATTGTCCATTCAGGTACGTCATCCCCTCCCTCCAATTCTGGCCAGGATAGCCCATCAGGCTGTGGATGGCCCATCAGTCAAAGCTAAGCTCCGTTTGTGCATGGCTCTCTAGAGTGAATGCTAAAGCCCAGCTGTCACAACACCCCAGACATGTATTGGAGCAGGTAGAAGGCACAAAATGGATAAAGTAAGAAAATACCATATTTCTGAAAGTGGTATTTAATTACATTTAAAAGATGAATTAAAGGAAACCCACTGTTACCATTTGAGAAAGATAGGCCTTACTACCAGGGTATGTAAAACTTAAAAGTACATGCCATGCCTTTTAAATACATTGCACCATGCCCTGTGGGTCATTTAGGGCCTAACTTAGGGGTGGATGTATTTATTAAAACTGAAGGTTTAGGCCTGGCATTAGGTTTATCTTCCCAGGTCAAAGTGGCAGTGAGAACTACACAGACAGGCTCTGGAGTGGCAGGCCTGAGCTACGGTTAGGGGCTATTTAGGTCAGTGACACGAGTGCTTCAGGCCCAATAGTGGCATTAATATACAGGCCCTGGGTACATGTAGGTCACTTTACTAGGGGAGTATAAGTAAATTAAGTATGTCAATTGGGGTTAAGCCAAATATTACCATATTTAGGGGAGAGAGCACAAGCATTTCAGAACTGGCTAACAGTGGTAAAGAGCGCACATTCCTAAAGCCAGCAAAAACAAGGTCATAAAATGGATCAAGGCAGTCAAAAATGTTGGGGGGGGGAAGACCTTCCTGGGGGTGTCAGGGAAAACAACCCCACATTAAAATGTTCCTAGAAATTGTAATCTACTGGTAGAAGTCCACTGTAAAAGGCATGAATGAACCATAAGGTTTCTGTAAGCACCCAAATGGTTGGCCTGGCCTAATAATATCTCCCCCATTTTAGTGGATTTTGAGCAAACCTTCTTGGTGGGACACAATCGCTGAGATCAGGTCTCAGTAAAGCATTTCAAACCTTAGAGGAGTTAGTGGGTAAAACAAGCAGCAGTTTTTATTGAATTAAACAATGTATTTGCTGAGCAATATATTTGTGTTCATTATTTGCTTATCAATCTGAATGTTAACCAACATTTGTTTTATTTATGAATTAATGCATTTACTATTATTTTTATTTCACAGACCTGGATGTGTTACCTGGTCTCCATTTTGTTAAAAATCTCCCAAATATCCATCTTTGATAAAGTGTCAATACACTTGACAGTCACTCAAACCATTGTTCCCTCACTCCAAATATTTATACTCAGAAGTGACTCCCAAGATGTGATAGACGTCTCCCTGGTGACAGTGACACAAACACAAATAGTACTTTGTGCACCATCAAAGATGAGGGGGTGTTTTGTTTTTTCTTTTAAAAAAAGCTTGAGTTAATGATACTCTGAAGAAGGAACCTCACTTTATATGGAAACAGCCCTGGAAGACTTTTTGCTCCTATACATTTTTTTTAGTTAAGATTCCCTATTGAG
Source organism: Pleurodeles waltl (assembly GCF_031143425.1). Taxonomy (NCBI): domain Eukaryota; kingdom Metazoa; phylum Chordata; class Amphibia; order Caudata; family Salamandridae; genus Pleurodeles; species Pleurodeles waltl. The sequence goes on from NC_090451.1 coordinate 161,062,184, forward strand.
ATCACCCAGTGGGAAGAAGGGATGAACCTTCCCCCAACCCACCTTGGAAGGTATGCTCACCTAGTTGTATCACATTAAGTGCAGATGTAAGTTTAAAAAAAAAAAAGAATGATTGAAGAAATGTCAGAAATTTTGAATTATACTTGTTTGCAAAATTCCTGAAAGTTCACCGTTATGCATCATCGGGAATTGTCATCTTTATTTATTGTACGGAGCCCCCATGAACCAGAATGAGAGTTGTGGCTCTTTGTGCCACCTATGTTTTTTGGCTACTACTTTTCTCTGCCTATTTATTTTAGCGAGGATGCGTTGTGCTCTAAAATATAACACTGAAAATGGATTCACATAATTACTCTCAATTCTGCATACTTTTTACCAAAGTTTCACGTTATTATGAAAAAGCAAATTAAAGGATGGTATGTTATGTTTTTTTCTAAATGCTAGCTTCATCCAAATTGAATATTGGAGATTTGAGGCTGCAGGTTGTTTGTAGCAAATCTATTGTACAGAAGAATACACATTGATTACACAACAAGTGCATTTATACATTGCTTTGATTCAACTTATGTACCATTTGAATTTTGAAATGTTGCGAGCTGAGTAAAAGAGAATTGAGTGGTTTCAAGCAAATAGTAGCTACAATAGACCTTCTTTTTCGAATTTCCAATATTTGTCTTATTTCTACATTTGTAATGGAGAATAGTCTAACCTTAGAGGATCTAATATTTTAATAGCATTATAGACCTTCCGGCATGGGCTATATCAGTTGCTAAATGCCCTCTCCCTCATTAGCCTTTGGCTGTGCCCCATAAAAGTGTATTTAGTGCCTCAGCGACCAGTATAGCCCTCATCAGTGAGCTATAATGCAATATTATGACACCCTTTACCTCCTCATTCACTTGCCATTGTCCACTGATATACAAGAATGTTAGAACCGGGCAGTACTTAATTTGTAAATAAAAACGTGCCGGTGCTCAAAGCCCTCCTCTTAAACATGCAGCTGCTGCAATTAAATGTGGGAGCACGTAATACTGAGGCAGCCTAATCTTGAAGCCATCTAGGGCCTCTTCAATCCATTTACACTCACTCCTTGCCCCTTCAGCTCACTCTTGCAGCTTTCTTCTTTCTCCCATTATAACGATTTTCCGTCTTTATTTGCTCCGTCTTTCCCGTGTGTCTTTTACTCACAGCAAATGCTTGGGGCAGAAGACTAAGCGCCGGCCCTCAAAAATAAGTGGCGGTGCTCAGCACCGGAAACAACAAGCACAAATTAAGCACTGGAACCAGGGTTTCTAGTTGCAACCTGTACAAGCTTGAACCACCACCCTAGTCAGGGTAAACTGGATACACACTTAAGGATAACCTGTGCTCAACCTCTGGTTGCCTGTCACAGATCAGTCAGGCCTATCTAAGGAAGGGTTGTGTAAAGTATTTGTGCAACACACTCACAGTAACACAATGAAAGCACCACAAAAAAGTACTTCACACAGGGATAGAAAAAAAGATGAAATTTCTATGAGTAAACCAAGATCAAAATGACAAAAATCCAATAAGTAAAAGTCTAGTTCTCAATTTTCATAGATTAGCCCAAAAAGTAGTGCTTGGAAGTAAATAGCGCTAAAAGGTTACTTGAGGTTGCACTTGACCGGGATCAATCCAAAGTTCAGGAGTGACTGTGATGGTGGGAAGGCCAGCTACAGGACCCATTCAGGACCCACTAAAAAGGTACCTTGAATAGAAGCTGCATCGATGTCGAGGACTTGAGCAGAGGAGCAAATGCGTCAGTGTCGATCGAAGAGATGTAGGCGATGTGTTGGTTCCGAGCTGCACAGCATTGAGGATCAGGAAGTGATGGGCATTGAGGCAATGCATCATCATCATCAAACTGCTGGGCCGGAGACGATGCTTTTGGCACAAAGCGATGCATCAACGCTTAGCCATGCAAACTCAAAGATGCTTCAGGATCAGGGGGCGATGCTTCTCACAGTTGGCAATGCGGTGTCCACAGCTCAAGCAGCAGCACGATGCATTGGTGTTGTAGCAAAATGTGTTGGTTCCAAGTGGTGCAGCATCGTCAATGGATTGGTTTTCTTGGATTGCAGCACAGGTACTCACTTTCAAGGACCCAGGACTGGATTGGCACCACTTTGCTTGGCAGGACTCACAGCAGACAGAATCTAGGTGCTGGTTGCAGGCAGTCTTTGATGTCCCTGAGACTGCAGAAGAAAAAGGGGTAAGTCAACAAGCCCTTTGAGTCACTCTGGGTTCAGATGTGAGAGGTCCAGTCCTTATACTCAGCAGGGCAGAGATCAGCAGGTTAACTCAATAAAGCAGAAAGCAGTCCTATTTGGGCAGCAGTCCAGCAGAGTGGCAATCCTTGTAGCAAATCAGCCTTACTCTTGGCATAGTTCTTCACAGGTCCTTTAGTGTGCTGACTTGGTAGGGTCAGAGACCCATCTCGTATACCTAAATGTGCCTTTGAAGTGGGGTGACTTCAAAGATGGTCTTTGAATTGCACAGAGGTCCTTTCTTTCTAGCTCCTGCTTCAGACTAGCAGTAGGGGGTAATCAGTCCTTTGTATAGGGACAGGCACTGCATATTCAGGTGAGTCAGCCGCCTTTTTCCCTTCATACGAGGAAGAGCCATCAGAATGCAGATGAGTACTGAGAAACACCAAATCTTCCTGTGTTTGTGACCATCTAGAGGGAATTAATAAAGTGTAGGTGCCAACCACCCCAGACGTAATGGAGACAGGCAGCAGGCACACAGAGTTGTAAGAGCAGAGAAATGCCCACTTTCGAAACGTAGAAGAGTACAGTGCTCATGGAGGAATTATTCATTTCTTTCCTATTATATAAATGACTCAATCCAGCCTGCATATCATCAAATGCTTTACAAAATGAACAAAACACAGCAGGCAGCGTATTGGCATATGACCATAAGTAATTTGCATCAATCAAAGTCAGAACTTGTAATACATCCTAAATAATCAACAGTGTTGCCCTTCCTCAACATAACCATAGTTTCACTTATATAAATCAAAGGATCATCTAGAAAGTACAATATAATGACCTGTCGCAGCATCAAAGCAAGTGTCTCCAAAAGAACATATATGACAGAGATACATCAGCCCAAAGATGCAGTCAGCAAGATTAAAGAGGAGGAATTGTTGAAGTTCCAGTCTCAGATTTTCCATCTGGTCCATACGACCAACATCAGGACTCAGTGCTGAAAGCAAACCTAAATGCTGTCTGCCAGGGTCCCAGCAGGGGGTGTGGCAGTCCTTTGTGTGCAGGCAGGCACTGTCCTTTGACATGTAAGTGTCAGGCCCTCCACCCTCCCAGCCCAGGAAGACCCATTCAGTATGCAGATGTGTGCAGGTGTGACTGAGTATCCTGTGTTTGGGGTTTGTCTGAGTGGAATGCACAAGGGAGCTGTCAACTAACCCAGCCAGACGTGGATTGGAAGGCACAGAAGGATTTAAGTGCAGAGAAATGCTCACTTTCTAAAAGTGGCATTTCTAAAATAGGAATATTAAATCCAACTTCACCAGTCTGCAGGATTTTGTATTACCATTCTGGCCATACTAAATATGACCTTGTTACTCCTTTCAGATCAGAATCTACCACTCAAACAGTATATGAGGGTAGCCCTAATGTTAGCCTATAAAAGGAGCAGGCCTCACAGCAGTGTAAAACGAATTTAGGAGTGTTACATTACCAGGACATATAAAAGGCAGGACATATGTCCTGCCTTTTATCTACATAGCACCCAGCCCTATGGGTTACATAGGGCCTACCTTAGGGGTGACATATTTAGAAAAAGGGGATTTTAAGGCTTGGCAATTACTTTTAAATGCCAAGTCAAAGTGGCAGTGAAACTGCACACACAGGCCCTGCAATGGCAGACCTGAGACATGGTTAGGGGGCTACTTATGTGTGTGGCACAACCAGTGCTCCAGCTCACTAGTAGCATTTAATTTACAGGCCCTGGTCACACGTAGTGCACTTGACTAGGGACTTACAAGTAAATTAAATAAGCCAATTGGGTATGAGCAAATGTCACCATGTTTTAAGGAGAGAGCATATGCGCTTTAGCACTGATTAGCAGTGGTAAAGTGTGCAGAGTCCTAAAGCCAGCAAAAATGAGGTCAGAGAAAGAGAAGAATGAAGGCAAAACGTTTGGGGGTGACCCTGCAGAAAGGCCATTTCTAACATTACTAAACAAACATAAGCAATATGGCTATGTAATACAGAAAAATTATTCTGTTTAGTGTAGAAAAATGAAGTGAACTGCTTGACATCAATCAAGCAAAAACACCTTGTGTTATGTCAGCTCTAAAGGACTCCATTACACACCACTGTGCTCCTAATAAAAATAACATACACACACACACAGTGAAAGTGCACCCTATCACCAATTTCTCGATCCTCAACAAACGTTATCCCTCATGCAAAATCACTTAAAACTGCTATCAAGATAACCAATGTTTACAGAAGTAAACATGCACTTGCCATCAATGAGCCAGTCCTACAACAACTCATGACAAAACTTTCCTGATTAATTTCTGGTCAAATTAACTCAATGATATAAAACAAAATATTTGCAAGGAAACAGTCATATCTTCATAATAATCGTAGCAACCAGATAGGTCAAGTGATGCACCATCTCATAAAGATTAGACACTAGAACTTACTCAAGAAGCCACTGTTGTCAGCCTCAAAAGCAGCGCTGACACATTGCACAAGTTGAGACACCGAAACCATAAGTATGTTCGGCACTGAAATAACATGACCTTGTGTCACGTGATGCAGCCTTCAACAATGGCTGTCAGGTGAAGAATGTAAGCACCGTTTAACATCCATAGCGCTAACAATAGAATAAAGCAGTTTAATAGGAGCAGATATTAAAATGAATCACCGTTAAAAGCAATTTCGACAGAGCAATCACATTTGATTTCACAAACAATTCCAGCAGTGCGATCACATAAATAACCATCACACAACAACAAAATACCAAAATAATGTGTATGAACTAATTCCTCCAGGAACACTGTACTCTTTTGCATTTACCTTACCTAGTTTTCTGGAGGATTATTGGGGTGCCCTGTTCTATTTAGAACACTTTCTAAAAGCTGTACTTTTAAAATAGTACTGTTAAATGCAGATTTACCAGTAAAGACTTTATCATTACCATTCCAATGATATGAAACTTCTTTCTGATCAGGAATTACAGCCTAGAAAATATAAAGGAAGTCCCAATTCTGGCCTATGAGAGGAGAAGGCCTCACAATAGTGAAAAATGACTTTGGGAGTTTTTCACATACCAGAGCACGTAAAATTTTAAAGTACATGTCCTACCTTTTAGTTATATAGCAGCCTGCCCTATGGCCTACCTTAGTGGTGACTTGTATGTAAAAAATAAAGGAGGCTTAAGGCTTGAAAAGGGGTTTTGAATTCCAAGTCAAAGTGGGAGTGAAACTGCACAAACAGACTCTGCAGTGGCCTGAGCCATGTTTAAAGGGCTACTTAAGTAGGTGGGTGGGTGAAGGCCAACTAGTAGCATTTAATTTACAGGCCCTGGGTGTATGGAATAACACTTTCCAGGGGACTTACAACTAAATAAACTATGTCAATTGTGTATACACCATTGTTACCATGTTTAGGGGAGAAGCAAATGCACTTTATCACTGGTCAGCAGTGGTGAAGTGCTCAGAGTCCTAAGGTCAACAAAAAGAATCAGCAAAAATGAGGCAAGCAGGCAAAACGTTTGTAGGAAGACCACCCTAAGGCTGACATGTCTAACAAAGAAGAGTTGACCAATGCCCTTCTGCAGGGATTAACCTGTTTAGCAGAATACATGTAAAAGTATGGCGGTGACATGCATTTCAAAGTCGATAGTATAGTTGTCAGCACGCTAGATTGAATGTTATTGAACTATTGATGCACCTTTCTCTTCTGCACACTTCCTGTAATTGAAAAATACACAAGTGCCCCTTGGAGCTTTTTAGCTGTCAGGTTTCAAAGACTGCTACGGTTTACTTCTGCAGAAGTGATTGGATGAGAGCTTCAAGTGTCAATTTCTAAGATTTTTGTACAACATTACTGAATGTAAAGAAACCCATTATTTCTGACTAAAATCTGTAGGCTGAGCACAACCCTGTCTACTGACAGTCAAGGTGCTGGAAGTAGTACTGCACAGGAATCTTGGGTGAAGACCAGTGGAGACAAGCGATATTATCAAGGTACAAATATTTGCCCAAGTGTTGGAATATAAGCCACAAGTAAATCTAAACACATTATAAATTTCGGCTAAAATGTCAGTACACCCAAACCCATGGTTCTGTTTTACACATTATGGGGCATATTTAAGAAAAGTGGCTCTGCACACAGTGCAGCACCACTTTTCTCGCACCCCTTAGCGCCCCCCCCCAACACCACCATGTATGCACTGTATTTAAAATGCGGTGCACCATGGCGGTAGGTAGCATCATAATTTTGTTTATGCTAGTCCATAGTTTTGCAGGATTATCTTTAAAAATGTTGATGCTAATCCTGCAAAGCCCATTGAGGCCCAGTGTAATCAGTGGTGTGCCTCCTTTTTACACCTGCTCTGAGCAGACGTTAAAAGTGCAGAAAGAAGTTACGCAAGACATTTTTTCAGCCCCCCTAACAGGGGAATGCCCCCTTTGCATACGTTATGTCTGGCACAGGCATAATGTAGCACAAAGGGTTAAAAAATGTGGCGCAATGCATACATTACACCACTTTGTAAATATGGTGCAGGGATTTTGGCCTGGTTGGGCCACATTAGTGTAAAAAAGACGCTAATGTGCCGTAAGGAGGCACTAGGGGCTCTTAGATATGCACCTATGTTTTTCCATTAAATTAGCTAGGAGAACCAGTGCTATTTGAGATGGATTAGTTCTTATAGGAAATATGATGAAAAGTGACAAGAATAGCGTCTTGCCAGGTGTGGGAAAGAACCATGCTTCCTAGGAGCATTAATGCTTTCTTATTATAAGCTTAGCCTACTCCTTGTTAGGCAGCTCTGCTTTTTGTACTGTCTTTCCTTTATTGTTTGGGTAAACAATACAATCGGCGCTTTCTCTGAAGCTGTGGTCCTTGCTCATGTTCTCGCACTTCGTCCCCATCAAGATCCAACACAAAAGCTACCGTGGGTGAGTGGATGGCCGAGTGTCATGGAACAGAAACTCGGCAATGATTGGTTCAGAGAAATATTCAGCTGTTAATTACGGATCCTGAGGCAAACAAGGAAAGGCAGCCGAGCCCTGTGAGCAGTTATGCAGTGACACTCACTAGCCCAGGACCATAGGTAATTACGTTCTGTGTTGGAGGGCAAACACAATGTTTGCTGCACCCGGAAGCTAACTACAGAGGCCTGGGCACCCCGAAAATCACCATTACAAAATAGGTGACGGTGAAATAGTTAAACATCGTAGTTGTGTATTTTTGACTGAGCAGGCTTTGCGCCTAGACGCAGTGTCATTGAATGCATTTAAAATGGAGGGCTGCGAGAATAAACCAGAATGGCTATTATTGAGAGTTGGAAATTCAAAGTCACTGAGACACAGAAACTGTGATAAGTAACATAGAAATTATATAATTTTACCATAATCAGCTTATCAATTAATTCCCCTTGCAGGAAGCTATTCAGTCTCGAGTAAGAACAGCCAAAGTTAAGTATCAAGTTACGAACAGTCTCTTATCTAGTCTCTCAAAATGTGAATTACCTCTTCTCTTATTCTTCCAAGCTTTAGAGTGTGTGTGTCCTTTTGTGTGTTTGTGTGCTCGTGCGCCCACGACTGTGCGATTTAATGTTATTAAATTTAATGACCAGTAGTTTTTTCCTCTTACACGATTTTTATCTTTTTTTGAATAAGGAATAAAAATAATCCAGGTCACAAAAGGAGAAAAGTGATTATCAAATGGGGATGACATGACAAAAGTAGCAGGTCAGATAAATAGCGTATTAAAGCAATCATCCTGAAAGATCCAGAAATAACTGAAATTATGGTCAACTCGAAAAATTAGGAGGAGGAGGCAAAAAGTTTGGGGAATGACTCTGTAAAAAGGGCCAGGTCAAACACCCATCATAAGTAGGAGAGCCAGGAGCATTATGGAGAAACAACCAGACGCCATTGTCAAAATAGAGAACAGAAAACAATTAGTAGAAAGTAGAAAACAGCTTCTGGAAATGCACCTACTGTAAAGTGTGCAGAATAGGCACGAAATGCAGTTTGAGGCAACCAGTAAAGGCCAACAAGGAGACTTGACAACAAAAACTCATGCTGTAGCAAATTCGTTTCTGCATTGTGATATGACCTTGCACATTAAATTATATAGGTACCATTACCTTTGAACTTAAAAAAAAAAAAATACCTGGATCTTGTGAGTATAATAACCCTCAAAAATGTAACTTATACCTTGGCAAAACATTGTGAAAAGCTGCACAACAGCGACTGGCTATCAGTGAGACTTTATGGAATTGATGTAATAATGTAAATGAATTAGTACTAAACGAAAATGAAGAATTGTACTCTTGAACTGAAAAAAGCAACAGCTGATTAGTTCTATGTAGAAAATTTAGAGTAGAAAGGATATGGGTAGCAAATAGTGATATAAAAGGAATATTGGATACATTGTAGTTAAGTTTGAGGAGCTGAGCTGCACGTAAAATGGATATTAAATATAGCTGGAAACGAGAATAGAAAGTCCACACAGCAGAGATTTTGAGTGGCATGATTGAAATCTAATACAATAAAAACTGCAGAGATCAATAACCTGATTGTAGGCTCTTGTCCTTAAGATAAGAAATGGAAACAAATGGCAGTGGCAGCTGGATGTGCATGTGGACTAACTAAAACAGTAACAATAACATCACCATTAGCAATATGCACTTTTTCACAAGGGGTTAAGAACTTTAAATCATAGAAAACTTAAAATATTAAGGCCCATATTTATACTTTTTTTGCACTGCATTTGCATCGCTTTTTGACTCAAAAGCGGCATAAACTTGCAAAATACTATTATATTTTGTAAGTTTGCGCCGCTTTTGCGTAAAAAAGTGACGCAAATGCGGAGCAAAAATGTATAAATATGGACCTAAGTGTAGGAAAGTACCTTCATAGGAAACTGGGTTATTTGTGTAGCCTGAATAGGTAATAGGGTCCGCAATCCCTCCTACTTGGAACAAAACATCCCATTTTAGTGCTTGACTGTCTCAGGGTAACAAGGTAGAGCAGTCCAAGGCCTGCTCAGGGGAGGTGGTGTGGGCTAATAATCACCATTCACTGGTATATGATAATAACACTCAATAAAGATCAGTCAGCACCTTTTTCTAGAAAAGTGCATAGAATGCACACACACTACTAAATATTACACTATAATTCACAAATATGTACACTGGTAGATGGAAAACACCAAAGATGATGATGTATAACCACTTTGGACCCCCCTAAGGGAGTCACACCAACATATCAAGAGAGTCAATGGATTTTGTGCTGGTTCAAGAACAACAAACCACACATTAACATCATCATTCAATTATCAAAATAATCCTGGGTAAATGAACCTATGAATGTTAATAAAACGTATACACAGTCATTGTCAACATTGTGAAACCAATTAAGCATTTAAAATAGGCAAAACCTGTGTTAGTGTACTTTTTATACATTTTACAGCTATAAAACTGCAATAGTAAAAATAGTCCCTATAGGGCATTTCATTGTAATGTTTTTGCTTTTGCACTTGATCCATAAACTTTGCCCCAAGAAGACATTTCAAAACATGTTTCTTAATCAACCACTTTCAGGCCATAACAGTTGCAGTCATAAACATAGCCCCTAAAGGGAGCAGCACTCCCAGTTTTAGAGCAAAAGCTCCAGCTTTGGGAGTGTTTGAGGTCTATGGGGAAAATGCTAGGGAGGTTAGTCTTTTCGAGTTCCACCCAACTTAGGGTGGGGACTCCTCCAGTCTTTTTGGGGGGTGGCCACACTGCTCCTGCAGGAAAGGGAGGGGGGGTTCAAAAATGATAAATCCTTCTTGTACCAACCCTTGAGCCCTGGCTTATCCTGGGGATGTTTGCCAGATGAGGCAGCAGAGCTCCACATGCTCCATGCAAGGAAAAGGTAAAAGGTTGTCAAGCTTACAAATGTCTTAATTCAGACCCCGTTGGGATGATTTTGATGACTTTGGACTCCTTTTACTACAAGTGGCAAGGAGCAGCTGTAACAACCCTCCTCATCTCCAAAGCAGTGCAGTCCTAAAGGAGCTGGTTCTCCTTTCTCCCTGCACCTCTTTCCTCCTGATCTTGGTTTCTATGCACAAAAGTCCAGAGCTTTCCCCCCAACCGGTCCTTCGGAGTGTAAGGGGACCGGTCTCACTGGCCATTGGGGATACCCAGTGGTACTGGCGTCAACTGGGCAGGGCCCTTTTTGGCCATCAGGTGATTCCTCTTTTGAGTTCTCCATGGTTGTCCCAGTGTCCAGCAGCGAAGCACGGCAAAATCAGCAGGCAAGTGAGTCTCCCCCTTGTACAAGAGGTTTTAAAGGGGAGAGGAAGGTTCCAGAAATCAGGCTCCCCAGTCAGTCCTAGGGTGCCACAACACCTCTCCAACCCTCCCCCACAGCATGCTGGGACAGTTTAAAATTGAGTCATCCAGGTGTCACTAGTCACATCTGCTCCTGTGTCTCGGCTCCACCCCTTGCTGACATCATTGCCAGGGACTTGCACACCCAAAGTTCAAAGAGAGCCCCACTCCTGGGTTGTCTCCAGTTGTTTGGGCTGTCTCCTTTGTTCAGTGGACTTGGGCAAGCTCATGGCTGGTACTGGGTGACAGCTGAGTAATTGAAGCATATCATTCCAACCCACTCTTTTCCTCCTCAGGAGCCGAGTGAAATACTGTCAATTGGTCCCTTTGTGTGGGGTACCTTTGTTTCTACTGCTGGAAAAAAATGTAGTTAACTAGGCTCAGCAGGGTAACAAAAGGCCTGGGCTGTGATCCTGAGCTCAGCCAAAGAAATATTACAACTCTGGATGACCTAAAAAGGGTACAAATATCATTTTTAATGTTACAGAATTGATTTTCCCACACAGGTTATAGCCCAATACAAGATGTCAATGATCTCTGTAAGTGAAAGGGAAGCAAAACTGCACTATAAAGCAGTTCTCTCCCAATGTGTGTAATAAAGTGTTACTATAAACAAAAAGGTAAATCACACTGACTTTCCCTGTTAGTGTACACTAACATTATAAGGCCTATCCTAGGTGATTATCTAATTCTGCAGAGTCCCCATTGTGCCAGGCTACCTGTGTGCAGTTATCAGGCTGCTCATGTCAGTAGTCTCCCATGTGCAGCCCACACACGTGCTCACGTGTAACCAACCAAGTGCCCGTTGCCGCGTCATAGCGGCCTTATCTCAAAAGGTGGACACTGGCTGTTAACACATGCAGCCCTTTTGCCATAGGATTATCTTGGGTGAGACACATGTAGTAAGACTCATCGACAGTAAAATGTCAAAAAACGGGTGGTCTAAAAAGCAAAAAATCAGGACGTACTGAATGGGCAGAACCCAATTGCAACAGCATCTTTTTGTATAGTCACTGTGATTTTCTGTGGACCGATGCTGCTGGTTTGACTCCATACACTGACACTCTAAGTATGTACCACTGCATATTCTCTGACCCATAAAACTGGTTGACATTGGCTACACTCCTAATTGTTATGTTTAACTTACATATAGGTCCCCCAGTATATAGCATAAGGTGTACATCAGACCTGTTATTTTAATGTCTCTAGTAGACTGCAGTACTATTGTGCCATCCACTCAAGTGACAGTGTAAATATGTTTCCAGGCCTACCGTTGCAACCTGACTAGTGTAAACTGAGTATTCAACCTGTCAAAATAAATGCTTTGGAGTAAATCCACCATTTAAATATTAAGTCACCCCTAAGTAGGACTTATAGCCCATAGGGCAGGGCACATGGTATTTAACAGTAGAACATGTGGAAAGTTAAAATTAAACATGTCCTTACAGTGACTAGCACCTAAAAACTATTTTCATTGTAGCAAGGATGGCTGGTCAATAGAGAAACACTGGGATGCACCATTAAATGTAATAATTCTATCTCTGGCTAGAAAACATATAGAAATTGAATATTTTGAATTTTTGTCATATTTATTAAACATAGTTTTTAATAAATATTTAGAAAAACTTATTTTTTTGATGCCTAAAGCCTCCAGAGGCTAAAGTCCCAAATAGTGGCAAAAACTGCTCCCAGAGCATAGACAAAGGCATAGGTGTGGGGAGGTGTTTCTGTTCCGCTGACAGGGTAACCCTTTGGCAGTGCCTAGGAACTTAATTAACTGGGGCCTCCATTGACCATGGAAAATGTCAGATGAAACTTGAGCCTACCCCTTTGTTCGTTCTTCCAATCGGGCAGGCTCCAGTCCCAGTGAGAAGGGAGCTGCCCCCAGAACTGGTTTGAAGTAACCATGGAGAATGAGTTGCTAATTTCACTGGCCACACCTCTAGGGTGGATACAGGAGCTGTAAACAGGGGATAAAAGGTTCTGCCATTTTGGATTTAGGACAAGAGGGTCACTGTGTAATTGTTTGCAGTAGGGCCCACAGGAGGTGCTGTGAAAGTACATATGGGTACTATTTGGAACATTTACCTTGTTTCCTAGAAAGTGTCCAGGAGTCATTGCCACCCACAAGCTAGTGCCAGGTATAAATGTGGCATCTTTGGGGATCTTCAGAACACTCTAGACCTGTAGGAGAGAAGGAACGCACCTGCTGTTTGAAATCTGTGAGGAGATCTGAAGGGCTGGACCTGCTCTCACTTGTACCCAGGACAACAAAGAGGACTCCAATGGTCATTTGTCCGACCTACTGTTAAGATAAAGGGCCACCAGAAGCTTCATGAAGCCTTTCCTGGAAGAGACCAGTTGACCAGTTCCAACTAGACCCTCCCTGGCTGCTGCTGGAGTGAGTCTTCACACCAAAGGTCTGTTCCTGATCTACTGGGATCCTTGGTTGTGTAAAGATGTACTCCTACCATGCTGAAAAACCTGGGACTTAGAAACATTTTTGGCACCAAAGACCTCCAGAGAAACGGGACCAGCCTGCAAAGACAATCCAACGAAGAAGCACTGTTGTTGGGCTAAAGGTTAAGGTCACTACCGCTGGGAGCCTTTTTGTAGCAGCAAATCAATTCCGGTGAGATGCCTTGTAAAGGGCTTCCAGACTCATGGAGCCCTGTTTAGCTACAACTCCCGCTGGAGGAAAAAGTGAGTTTGCCAGGTGAAGATTTCTATGTTCAGTCCTAAACGCCTAACGTATTCATCAAATTAGGGATCTTCCTTCCATGGTGCAAATTTTTAATTTCTCCCACTCAAAGCTATCTTGCTCAGTGCAGATTTTTGACATCCATTTCAGAGGCTTCCAACCAGGAGAAACCTGGTTTCTGTATCCAACTCAAGCTCAATCATGGTCAACCTTAAATCGCCCCACGTCTGTTCAGGTGCAACCAGATGACTGTGGTTGGTGCTTAACACATTTTGGTGATAATTTCACTTAAAACTTTACAAATCTATATCTCTGGTCCTTGTTATTGTTCTTCATTTTGGTGTCATTTTATTAATTGAATGATGCTCTAGTTTTATCAATTAGAGTTGAATTTTTACTCCTAAGTACTTTACAAATTTTCTTAAGTTAACCCTGTCTGCTCTGAGCCATAGCTACCAGTGGTTGAGCGCAGGTCCAAATTACTGAAACTTATACTGGACCTTACAAAATTAGTGACGTTATTACTTGATAGAAAACCATCCATCACAACTAATAATCCACTTTCTCACATGACTTCAGTCTTTACCGCATGATTATGGATATACTGTACTTGGCACATAATTTGCCACATAATTAGCAGATTTCACCATAAAGGTTGAATACCTCCAATGGATGAAAACGTTTCTGCCAGCAAGTGTCACATAATTTGCATTTTTAGCTCGTAATTTAGATAATTGTACTGCATAAAAATGTTCTCCTTGGTTGAGAAGCCTCCATAATCACGATGAAACACGAATTTCACAAACAACCATTAATTATTTTTCATAGTATCTATGTATAGATGTGTGTGTATGTATGTTTGTGTGTGCATGTGTATACATGTGTGTTTGTATATAGATATATATTCAATGAAAAAAGCAAAGGATAAGGGTAATTTATAGTTTGGAAAGTTGTTAGAAATGGGGTCTTTGGTTGGCAGTCAGGTTACCCCCGTCCAAGAAAGGGGACTCACTCTAGTCAGGGCAAAGGAGAATCACCCTCAGTTAACCCCCGCTCACCTCCTTGGTAGCTTGGCACAAGCAGGCAGGCATAACTTAAGAAGCAATGTGTAAAGTATTTGTAACAACACACACAGTAATTCAGTGAAAACACTACAAAATGACACAACACAGGTTTAGAAAAATAGGGTTATATTTTATCTAAACAAAACAAGACCAAAATGTCAAAAATCCAACATACACAAGTCAAGTTATGAATTTTCAGAGATTAAGAGTCTTAATCTTTAGAAAACAGTGAAAACGATGTTAGCTCACAAAAGTACCTGGGAAGCATCAAAATAAAGCCGCACGGGTGGGTGTGCGTCAAAAAAGGCCAGTGATGCGTCAATTTCTCACTCGAAAGCAAGACCGTGCATCGTTCCTCATCAGGTTGGCAAGAGAGTGATGCGTCGATCTGGATGGGCACCTCGGCTCCGGCCAGGCTTCGCGTTGTTTTTCTGAGCCCAGCGATGTTGCATTGAAAATCTGCACTGTTTATTACAAAACCACACTGCGTGGGGTCTGCATCTTTATCATCCTCAATTAGCGGGTGTTGCACGTCGTTTCTCCAGCTGCGTTGCTGCACTCTTTCAACCACAATGCAGGTGGAGAGTTTATTTCAACCGTGAAGCTGGTGGCAAGTCATTTGTCAGCCGCATCATGGAAGGTGCATCAAATTTCCCCGCATGGCGGTCTGTGCGTGAATTTTCAATCTTGGTCTGCCAACTTCACTTTTCAAGGGCCCAGGAACTGGATAGGGAACCACTTGGCAGGGCAGGAGTCTCAGCAGAGAGTCCAGGTGCTGGCAGAGGAAGTCTTTGATGGCCCTGAGACTTCAACAACAGGAGGTAAGCTCAGTTCAAACCCTTGGAGATTCTTCACAAGCAGGAATGCACAACAAAGTCCAGTCTTTGCCACCTTGAACAGGCAGAAGCAGCAACTGCAAGATAGCTCCACAAAGCACAGCCAGAGGCAGGGCAGCACTTCTTCTTGGCAGAGGTTCCTCTTGATTTCAGACATGATCTAATTTTCAGGGGGTTTGGGTGCTCTTCTTATACCCCTTTCTGCCTTTGAAGTAGGCCTACCTCAAAGAAAAGTCTCTCGTGTTTGTGAGATCCTGCCTGGCCCAGGCCAGGCCCCAGACATACACCAGGGGGTTGAAGACTGCATTGTGTGAGGGCAGGCACAGCCCTTTCAGGTGTGAGTGACCACTCCTCCCCTCCCTCTTAGCACAAATGGCACATTAGGATATGCAAGCTACACCCCAGCTCCCTTTGTGTCACTATCTAGAGAGAGGTGCAAACAGCCCAACTGTCAAACTAACCCTGACAGGAAATCCACAAACGGGAAGAGTCACAGAATGGTTTAAGCAAGAAAATGCCTACTTTCTAAAAGTAGCATTTTCAAACACGCAATCTCAAAACTAACTTCACTAAAAGATGTATTTTTAAATTGTGAGTTCAGAGACCCCGAACTCCACATGCCCATCCGCTCCCAAAGGGAATCTGCGCATCAATCATATTTAAAGGCAGCCTCCATGTTAACCTATGAAAGAGATAGTCCTTGCAGCATTAAACAACTAATTTGGCAGTATTTCACTGTCAAGACACATTACTATATGTCCTACCTTAACTATACACTGCACCCTCCCCATGGGGCTACCTAGGGCCTACCTTAGGTGTGTCTTACATGTAAGAAAAGGGAATGTTTACGCCTGACAAGTGGGTACACCTGCCAAGTCGAATTGGCAGTTTAAAGCTGCACATACAGACACTGCAGTGGCAGGTCTAAGCCATGTTTACAGAACTACTAATGTGGGTGGCACAACCAGTGCTGCCAGGCCCACTAGTAGCACTTGATTTACAGGCCCTGGGCACCTCTAGTGCACTGTACTAGGGACTTACCAGTAAATCAAATATGCCAATCATGGAAATCCAATTACACAATCATTTTTCATAGGAGCACTTGCACTTTAGCACTGGATAGCAGAGTCCAGCACACATCAACAACCTGAGAAACAGAAAGTTAGGGGAGCCCATGCCAAGGATGCCAAGTCTAACAAACGTTTATCCATTTTGGTGTTAAAAAAATAATAAAAAACTTGAACTACACAAACATTAAAAATTCGAAAGTTATAGTTGTACCTCAGTTATACTTTTTCTCAATTGTAACGTACTTTAACTCTCACATCTCTGTACACTGTGTTGTCAACTCGCTAGCCACACTACCTTAACTATAACTCAGTCCTCTGCTATGCACACTATTCTCATTAATGTAAAATGCTACCATTTAGCATGTACTAAGTAATCTAATATAAAAGGGTATATGTGCATCATGAAGGTGTGAGTTTATGTAGTGTTGCTAGCTACTTAACACAACGAAACAATTCTCCTAAGCCATAGGCCATAAGCCCTCTTCAATGTGATTTTACATTCCTTGATTTTAACCCCTGGAATCCTGTTTTGGGTAGGTATTATTTTTTAAACAAATGATAGTGAGAAAATTCCATAGCTTGAACAATGTATACTGATTTTCCCAATAAAACTTGCTATTTACACCGACTGTTGCAAGAGGGGACGGGCATCATGACTCACTTGTGGCATTGTCTCTAGCATGTCATGCCCCTTCCCAAACTCAACCATAGTATTAACAATAGTTTTAAACAGCACATAACGCACTGCGCATTTGCATATATACTAAATGCATTGTACATGGCAACCGATATTGCCGCCTACGCTTTCAGGTGAAGGCCAATTATTTTTTTAAATATCACCAGATTCCCAACATAGGAACATATTGCACAAATTACTCGTTTTCTTACTGTTTAATACTCCGTAGTTAAAAAAAAAAAGAAAGGTTACTACTTACATAGCTAAGAATAGAATGTTTCAGATAAAACGGTCTTAGCTTTCTTAAAAACACCTTCGGGGCATGTTTAGCAAAGGGCTCAGATTGCAACTAGAATGCTCATCTTTCCTGTGAAGACTGTTGATTGAAAGTTGCACAGTGACTATGCTCAGGACTACTGAAACTGTTCCTAACAAGGCAGTGTTTACAGTGGATCCTTATTGCATTTAGAATGTTCGGTTGGCTGCTGGTTGAATACTTGAACACGTTTGAGCTCAGAGATTGTTGAAGCTACTGCCAGCAAGAGGGAACTAGTAAGGAACCCTGGTTGCATTTGGAATATTAATGTTTTGCTAGGCTTTCTAATTAAATAGTGAGCTATAGTTAACATCCAATACATTTTCCTATCTAATGAAACAATAGCCAATTGAAAAGTTCTGCAGAGACTGGCATTATGATTTAATTTCCATTTTATATATATATATATATATATATATATATATACACACACTATTTCTCATGGTCATGCAGAAAATGTGTTTTAATGCTACAGCATTCTGTGCAGTTAAAACACTGAAACATAAACACACAGAGACTATACAATCCTACTCATGCATGCGCACACACGTATGCCTGTATACCTGACTTGTCACATGATCTGTCGCAAAGCTAAATCATAAGAATGCAATTTGAGGAGAATGAAAATGCCTTCTTCCTCCCACTAAATGTGAATTTTCACCCTTTATCCATTGCACACAAGATGAAATATATATAGAACAATATTCCCTTTTTGGGCCAGTTTTATTTCTTGAGTCAGTTTGATGCTCTTAGAAGAAATACTGGAATATGTTCCACTCTGTTATCGAATAAATGCATCAAATTAAAAATATATATATGTATGTTTTAAAATATTTGAAAAAGCTGGTTTCATCTGATGTCCTAACAGTTTTACCTACAAAGATCAACTTATTTTAGGCTCAATGCTTCTGCTACATAGTTCTGTGCTGCAAGTTACACATTTGAATCTAGACTATCATGACTCTCCTCCTCCTTTTCCCACAGATGAAATGAGTAGGCCCCAGCGCTATTCGCTATTTTCATAATGTTTGGCTAGTACTTTCAAATATCAAAGATAGGCCTTCTAATATTGTTGGAATTATATAGCATCCTGGGACCAGGCAATATCGACTAGATCAGGAATATGAGTGGGAAAAGGATAGCCCATACAGACCCCCAGTCTTTGGAAACGTTTGGCAGGCCCTCAAACCTAGAAATAACTTAAAAGTTTTGGTGATTCGAGGATTGGGTGAAACAATCTGCAAGGGAATTTTCCGTAGTGTCTTTAGTTTGGGCCCAACATCTGTCAAAGGAGCTAAAGGACAGATCATTTTCTGGGTGCTCTGCCTTAATAATAAGTTTGTTTCAAATCTGACAATCCTTGTACTATCTTTTAGTAAAACTGTGGCATTAGGTATCAATTGCATAACACATCTGCTGCTATGACCTTTGTCGTGGGATTAGATTGGGTATTTATGACTCAGCCTTTGTTCATGTCAAACTGAATATATTGAATAACATTAAAGGACTCATTGAGAAGTAACATAGTTAATGGATCCATTAGAATTGAGAGTGCAGTGATAAATCTCTAGATCTGATATCTCTCACTTAGTAACTCCACCAGCTGACAGAAGATGAAGTCCTTGGACGAACTACTAATGACAAATGTGGACTAATAATTTGAACCAGGACCAGAGATACCAAATACTCTGATCAGTCAGGGTCTCACCTAAATTAAAACAATCAACCCCATATACTGATGCATTTACCTGTACCACTGATATTGGTATTTCTGGGTGGGATAGAATATAATGAGGTCCTACATTTGGTAATAGCACCACCAACAACCACTGGTGACACCTTGGTTGTACTAGCCTGCAGGTTCTGCATGGATGTCTAATGCAGATATGTAACCTAATTAAGTTTCTTTCCTGAGTATGAGCTGCTATATTCTTTTGAGAACCTTCTGACTAAGTTACATACAATTAGATTAATTTCCAGAAGTTTATCAATCAGACAAAAGTGTTTATCATACCAATAATAGTAACCCCCATCACCTTTTAGCCAGGCTATCTAAAATGTTAACCAGTTTAAATTTTCACCGAAAATAGACATTCAATTCTTTGGCCAAATTAACTTCCCCATTGTACGATAGCTGGGTCCTGACATGGAGGAATAACTTTTTTAATTTGCTGGTTTATCATCTTACCCTTAATTAAAGAAAAGTAATGCTTAGATTTAATATGTCTAGCTTATTTGAAAACAATTATTTCCTAAATAAAATAAAATATGCCATTTTCGGTCTGATATGTATAATGTTTGCACCATTAAGGTTGACTGTGTTGTATTCTATGGTTACTTTAAGGGACTGTGCATCAACCTCCTTTAGCCAGTGGCTTCTTTCGCTCCTGAGCTTTCCATCTTTGGCTTGAGACATAAAAAACTGTATCAGTCGACAAATGTTTTTTTTTTTTCTTTTGCATGTTTGGGTGTGTCCTCCTACCTAGCCATCCATATCTGGAATCAGTAGGTGAGTGAACCAGCAGTGCAGGAGAGTGAGCACAGACAAATGCATCTAGAAAAATGAGTGCCTCAAATGTATGTTTATTTTATTTTCTGTAGTACCATTTTCAAATACGTTTGGCACTTCTCACTCCAAGGAGTTGTCATTCCATCCCTGACTGAACAATGTGGCCAGCTGCTATTGTTTTACTCTTATTGTTTTACCATCCTAACATAGCCAATATATTTATAATCAGTTCGTGTGAGGTCTGGTAACACTGGTTAGGGAATGCTAAAAAAAAAAAAAAAAAAGCTTCTAAAAAAGATTCTACAGAAAGTAAAACAGTCCTTTCTTGTAGTATTCATGTTGAGATGTTTTAGTACAATAGATTTCATGTTTGAATGACGTGCCCATCCCATCTGGACAGCACACAGAGTTCACTATAATTGGCTTTGCCATTTCTTATATTTTTTTTTAATTGAGTGTCCTATGTCTTTTTTGTTTTGCTAATAACTTGGGCACCTTTGATGAATCTGCATGAAACTTTTACGATTTGTGCTAAGGAATTGGGTGCAGGGCTGGACTGGAAGCCCAAAGCAGCCCTGGCAAACTTTGCCAGACAAGCCCCAAAAGGGTGCATAGCGAGCAAGAGTGACCACTACAATGGGGCTTGGGGGAGCCCCCCCCCCAAAAGAAAATGTGGGGAAAAAAGGCAAAAACTGTGGATTCCACAATACATTTTTCATTATATATTCAATTGTATTAGTTTTTAAAGCATAGTGAATGATGACCTAGCAGTGCACCGACATACAGCAGTCATCAGGACTCTCCAATGATTTTCTCACCATCCCACACTAATAGTGCCTCTCATCTCTCTGCAACCCCTCTCACACATATTTCATTTGTTTTATAGTGCCTCTATTGCCAATGTAGGGTGTTGGAGCACTTTAAATCACACACGCGCCACAAAATCTATTAATAATACATGTGTAAATCAGTGAATAGAAAATTGGACATAAGTCACAGGAGACTACAAGGAGTAGGATTCACATGTCCTCAGTACTGGTTGGCGTTTTTAAGGGGTGCTTGATCTGGGGAAGCATAAGCTCAGGATTCCGAACGTGACACAGTGGTTAGGACTGACTTCACTAATAATAATTTATTTTTACCTAAACAAACCCTTTTTAGCAAAATTAGATAATCAAAGACTGAGAGAAAAAACATAATTTTCCAACCTGTTCCATGCAGCTTGCATGCAGGTCTTTGTGAGTTCATAACCCACTGTGCTAGATTATGCTTATAACTTATGAACTGCACAGTAACAAAAGGATCTCTGTGACAAAAGCAGTATTCCACAGAGCACTGTACATAAAATACTGTTCTTTGATCTGCATATTACACTATCTTTGCAGCAGGCATATGAACGCCACCTTGGATGAGTCAAAACTGCCACTGGATAAGACATCAGTCACTTTCCAGTAGGTATATTAATCACCAGAATTATCTTGGCACCTTTTTGTTGCCTGACAACTGTTGGATATACATGGAACTCTGCAGTGCATTTAAAAATTCTGCACTGCTACAAAACCGAACCCCAGTAATAAGTGGCCCCCTCACTCTTCCAGCCTCCCGGGGAAAAGCCTGATGCCTGCTAAGGCCATTCTGGCTGTGATCAAGTGGGAGGTCAAGAAAAGGGGGGGTCCCAAAAGTGCAATTTCCAATATCAAACTTTGCTCTCTGATACAGAAAAAATGGCAAAATGGAATTGCACCAAATTTGGAAAATGTTAGAACTTCACTCAGAAAGCATGGCTTATGTGATTTGGTATAAATCCTTTCAGTCATAGTCAAGAAATTAGCATTTAAAGAAGAGTGTTTTTTGGGCATGAAGGAGTTGAAGTCGGGTGTACCTGAACCAATGGCAGTACATGATAAGAAAAAAAGTTATAGATGATTCACTAAACTATAAATGGTGTATTTTAGTGTTTTTGATTTATTTTGAATACCCAACTATAACAATACTTTAGGCATATTTTGTATGTATTATATATATACTGTATATATATAGAGAGAGAGAGAGAGAGAGAGAGAGAGAGAGAGAGAGAGAGAGAGAGAGAGAGAGAGAGAGAGAGATCTGTTAAGATAATCATTTTAAGATTTTTTTAAGGATTTTTTGTGACGTTTGTTTTTACTGTATATTATTTTCTGTTACTTTTTGGTTTGTGTTATATTGGGGAATGCATGGGTAGTTTTATTTAAGAATATAGTTACATAATAACTGGATAAGAAGTAAACATTTTTTATTAACATGCAATTATTTTTCTTTTATGTTTTATGTGGGGTATTGAGGGGTACTTTTTATTTTACATATGATTTATTACACTGAAACAACTTGCATTTTTTTTAAAGGTTTTTACTAGTTTATTTACATGTTTTATATAATTAGAATGTTTATTTTTTTGTTTTCATTTATGACATATTTTTTATGTGTATTTGCCATATTCAGGGGCAGTATATGTGAATGTTCCAATGTATGCACTTTCACAAATGGTTATATGCATTTCACTCATTGCTTATTAGAGTGGTGTTAAAATATTATATGTGATTTTTCTAATATATGCACTTTCCACAGTGTTTCTTGGACTGGCTCACCTAGGTAAACTACATCCTTCATTGTACCCATTATCTGTGTTTTGCATAATGGTTATTATACTCAAATTAAAATAGCAACCCCACCCACATGAAATCACCTTTCTTTGGGTTAGACTGTACTTATAGTTGTATAGCTGCCCCTCCCACCACCGTATTTTCTTTTCCCTCTGTTTATTACACTGGAGCTAAACTACTAAATCTGACCCCCCTCGATATATACATTTTTCCCAGTGACTTTCATACTGGAATAGGAATAGTAAATGTGCTTTACCTTAAAATATATATTTGGCATAATTCGTTTTACACCCGAGTTATAATAGAAACCCTCCACTCTGCTCGGCCTGTGCACTTTCTTCAATATTTGATAGAATGGAGTAAGAGTTGTAACTGTCCCTGCCCAATGTTATCATTTTCCCACATTTTTGTTTGACTGGAGTTAGAATAGAAAATGTAGCCTCCCTCTCCCACAATATTTGCGCTTTCATCAATATTTATTGGACTAGAGATAGAGTAATAAGTCGGACCCCACCTAACACATGCATTTAATATGTTTGTTAGACAGAAGCTAGAAAAAAAACCGATTTCACTTAGATACCTACTTACCACTATAATGTCGATATTGTTCGCCATGATATTTAGTTCAATATTTTGTACTTTCCACAATATCCATCTAAAGTCTCTATTTCTTTGGTTGATATTTTTACCACCTTATTTTTGGACCAAAATAGTTCTGCACTTAATATTTTGTCATCCAACCCGAAAATAGGATGCATCTGACTTCATTATTTTTGCAAGAACTGGGGAAACACTAAGGGCGTAGAAATCAAAGCACTCCAAGTCAACAGATGAACAAGTTGCAATCAGGTTTGAGGTCTTAATTACCCTAACATAAAGAAAGTGTTATCCAAGGATGCTTTGGTGCCAACAGAACAAAGCCAGGTCACTCCTCTGGGCCCATTAACGACTTGTGCACATTTCTGAGCATAGCGTACAACTAAAAAGGACACCCCTTTCTTCAAAGAATTACCATAGTGTCTAAAATGTTTCCATTCTAAGAAGCATAGGCACATTCTGACAAAAAAGTGCTTGTTGTTTATGCTTGCGGCTAAACTTTGACTTCTTTGAGTTGTAAATTCCAGCATCATGTGCAGGTCAACGTTAATGCTAAAATGAACCTATTTCTATGATTTGAATTTTGACATTAAAATGAATAGTATGTTGCCGAAATATTACTGTTACGTTATGTATGGTTCTCATAGACCGCCATTAATCTGAATAACTGTAATATATGGTTCTGGTAGAAGCCACTAGTGTGAATAACTGCATTTTAAGCTGTTACTCACAGATGCTACATCATAAAAGATGTCCAGGCTGCTCTCAGAGCTTATCAGAGCAGCGCTGGAAACGACAGCCTTTGGAGGAAAGTGAAGGGAAGGCACAGGCTGGTGGGAGGATGGGTGTCAATAAGTCAGATTTTTTTTAAAACTTTCGTTTTAACATTTGGGACAGGGAGGAGCGGGCATTTTAAGAATGGTTGCCCCATTATGTGTGGCGCAGGCATAATGCGGCACAAGGATTTAGAAAGTGGCGCCATGCAAGCAGTGTGCCACTTTCTAAATGTGGCATGGAAGAAAGGCCTCCTCAATGCCACCTTAACATTAAAAAAATGAGGCTAGAGTGGCGCAACGTGGCGCTAGGGGCTTGTAAATATGCCCCTTTGTGTTGAACAATTTATCTTTCTTTCATTCCTGGCCAAAGTAAGTGCTTGATCTTCATATGCAATGTGATCATTAATCTGTATGCCAAATGTAAAACTCAATCTTCTGACTACACAAGCACTGTGCCACATATATTTTCTAGCATCCATGGTCAGTTCATTACCTAAATATTGTGTTATACATTGCAGAATCATTGAATGTTTTCCTAATCACACCTGGTCTAAATACTATACTACCGCTAGTCTAGTGCTTAATTTGTGCAGGGGATGGGCACGAGCACTGATTTTTTTTTTTTACCGGGGCTTCTTTGTCATCAGGCGAATAGCAAACCAGGAAAACAGTGGCAAAGGGAGAAAGCAGGAATGAAAAACTAACCTGCAAGAGTGTGACAAAGACTGGAAGTGTAGGGTGGTGAAGAGGGAGGTGGAATCAAAACTAGGACAGGCTCCTAAGAAAATGCTTGAGCTTCTGAGGTTACTTTTCCCATAAACTAAGTACTGCATTATTCCCAGCACCTTGTTTTTCTGACAGACCTCGGATATCCGGCACAAAAATAAGTTGATCTGCTATAGAGGAATCCGCCGCTTGTTAAAAGCTTAGATACAACCAGATATTTGACATCTGAGTGGCTTCATCAATAGGCTCCATTTCAGATTTTTCTCTCCCTTCGTCGAAGATTCTTCACCTTCGCCCTTTAACATGCCCCTTCATTTTCTGAACTCCTTTAGACAATGAAAGCCAGTTGTAAGTGTACAGCTGCGGCACTTTAAGTATTTGCTTCATGGCTTGCATTATAAAAGCTCGACACATGCAGATGATTTTTTCATGGACATTGACCATGGTAGAAGACATACCCTATTTACGCGCTCAAATAACTTTTGCAGCAGGAATTGTAACACATCTTAATTGAATGAGTGGGATGGAGCGTGGAGTTGTAAAACACTGAAAACGGAATCACTTACAGGAGCGAATCGTTACATAAAGTAAGAGTATCATTGTATAGATTCAGGCAAATCGTACTGAAGCATCGTTAAATGAAATGTACATCTATAATTACAGATTATCAGACAGTATAGAGCGTGTGTGTACTATGTCTGTTATTCACATTTTTTTTTTTTTTTTTTTTTTTTTTTAACTTAAACGCGCCTTTACCTCCATTTTCTCTTTTGCTGTGGACTTATAACCACCTCCTGCAATTGAGATAGGGAATGACTTGGAAATTTGAAAGTGTCGAGAACTGAAACACTGTGGCCAAAAGGTATAGTAGTAATGGTGTACGTCTTGACCAGACTAATTAGTGACATCATTTTAATAGGATCTTATTTCTAGAGTGCATACCTGAGCTGTGCGCTGATTGGGAGGTGAAGGTCCTGTAGGTGAACTGGGCAGGAAATGTCGGAATTTCGTAGGTTTTTGTGCTGCAAAACGTTGACATCCAATCTCCTGTGGCATCACTAGGATTCAGTAAACGATGAAAAAGCATATACTGCTTGATTTCTGCAGTTATTTGCTAGTTGTGGGTACCCGCCGTCATTGATTTGGACCAGAACTTAATTTTCGTACTAGCCTTTGACACATGTCAAGAGAGAGTGAGGCATACAAGAGGAAAAAGGAAGGAAAAAAAGAAACCGGGGCATCAAGCTAGAGCAAAACCTTTAAGAGAGATAGAGGGAAAGTAAATAGTGGTGGGAGAAAGAGACAACCCTGACATTTGGCAGAACTGGCATCAAGCACCCACAGAAAACGTTCGACTCCTGCACTAATTATTGTACAAATTAAGCACATTATCCAATATCAATGAGTAGTTTGTTCACTGGATGGCACACGTACCTGAAGAGAAGTGTCTGCAGACCTTTGTCAAGGTATATTGTACTGTATTTGTATTGGAAACGATCATCTTGTTTGTGGTATTCCCCCAGATTTTTGCTTTTTTTGTTGCTCAGCCCTTTTTTGTTCTCCATAGGTCTCTGTCCACTTTACTACTGCTAACCAGTAGTAAAGTGCTTGTGCTCTGTTTAAACAGGGTGAAATTAACATATTTCTTATTGGAACATGGAATTTACTTACAAGTCCCTAGTATATGGTTGTATATTTACTCAGGGCCTGTAAATAAAATGCAACTAGTGGGTTGCAGTACTCATTGTTCCGCCCACCAAAGTTAAAAGAACCGAGGACTGACGGAATGCAGAACAATGTCAAACGTTCACCCCCAATTACAGACCTGGGCCTAAGTCAGTCATTTTTTTGATTGGCACACCATTCCAATTTTGACCCAGCCATACGCAGATCAGTCTGGAGCCTGCTTCCCTTGAACAATCCAGTCTGAACCACCAGGCCAAGTCCCACCTGAACCAGAAACAAGCATCCTGAGAGAGGTTTCAGGGTATCACCCCATATCCGTCAGGCTAGCCTGAATCTGGTGGCATAGCGAGCACTGTACCCATGTCTGGGCATACCATTCTCACTCAGGGCGATAAAAACAAAAAGAATGCATGATGGATGGAATACGGAACAGTGTCACACATTCACCCCAGTCATAGATCTGGGCCTAAACCCATTGTTTTTTTGCTCACCACTCCATTCCAGTTTGCACCCAGTCATATGCAAATCAGTCATGAGCCTGATCCCCATGGTAACAGTCCAGCATTAACTGCCAGGGCAGGTCCTCCCTGGACCAGAAACAAGCATCCTGGATCTGGTTTTGGGGAATCACCACTGATCAGCCGGGCAAGCCTGAATCTGGTGGACTAATGAGCATGGGACCTATGTCTGGGCATACCCTTCCCACTAAGTATGACAAATACAAAAACAACAGATGATGGACAAAATGCTGAACAATCTGGGACCGGTTTTGGAGTATCACCCCTCATATATCAGGCTAACCTGAATCTGGTGGCAGAGCAAGCATGGAACCCACATCTGGGCAAACCCTTCCCACAAAGGGCGACAAATGCAAAAAGAATACATGATGGAAGGAAAAATGATTCCCAAATTCATTCTAAAACTGATTTAAAATCCATCTTAATGGTCAAGTTGGATTCTATAGTACTATTTTAGAAATTAAACTTTTGGAAATTTGAAATTTTCCTGCCTGAGCCAAAATGGGCCTTTCTGTTAGTGCCATCTGATTACTGATTGCTTCCCCAAGGTGGGATGTGGATTGCTCCCAGACAATGGAGAAATTGCTTAGGTGTGGGGAGGTGTTTTTCTTTGAGCAGGATTGCCTGGGGTTCTGTGCCCACCCCCTCCTGATCTTCAAATGATGCCTACCCTCACACTGGCAGATGTAGCTCACACATAGGTCTGCCTCAGATGTGTCTTGCTAACTAGCTTGGCTATATACCCAGTGGCAGGGGAAGCTACCCAATAACTATTTTGAAGTAACCACAAGGGATGGTTCGGCTATTTCTATAGCCATACCTCTGGGTGGACACAGGGAGCTTGGACCAGGGGAAGAAAGGTTCTTCCATACTGGTTTTAGGGAAATAGGTTTTCTGTGGAATAGCTTAGAGTAAAACACACAGGAAGTGCTGAAAAAGTGGGTTAGGGCCACCTCTGAGAACTCTTGCTCGCTTGCTTTGGGAGTTGCCAGCAGCTTCTCCCACCCACAGGGAGGCACTTGTCATACATTTGGCACTCTCAGTACACCCCCTCTGAACATTTCTGTACCAGTGGAGAATCAGAAGGATTGCCCTTCTGTCTGAAGGTCCTGAAAGAAGTTTGGACCTGCTTGACTTGAACCCAGGACATCAGAAGTGACTCCAAGCGTCAGGTGACTTATCACCTAGTTGAACTATAGGGACACAAAACGTTCCTGGAGGCCTCTCTCCCTGCAACTACCGGCTGACCACTACCACTGGATGTGCCCTGGACCCTCTTATAGGCCTTTGTAGGAATGAGCTCTAACCCCAAGTGATGCTGGGCAGGTCCTGGACGTTTGACAGGTGTTAAAATGTACTAATTATCCCCATACTTTAAAAACTGTGACTTAAAACATTTTGCCAAGTTTCCACCTAGAAACTTCCAGAAAACGTGATCATTAGCAAAAGAAAAACAGTCTAGGCTGATTCATTGGTCACCCTCAGGTGAAGGACATTTGACTTCCAGTAAAGTTTCTAGGTCCAAACATAAAGGACATCTTCAGGACTGACAATGAGCAACAACCAGTCTGACTGTTTGTGGGGCATAAACTTCAAACTTCTCCCATTCAGAACTTTCCTTCCTTCATCAATAAAGATGCTGGGACCCTACTCTTCAGCAACCCATTGCCGTCAAGTCCCACTCTGAATGTGGTCACTATATTGGAATCTTGCTCCATCATGGTCAACCTTAACCTTTGCCTTTGACTCGGTCTTGTGTGACCAAGTGACCATAGTTTGCACTTTGTTCAAATTCAAATTTTAAAAATACATATCTCTGGTTCTACTACTTTATGTTGTTTTGGTGTTACTTTAATAACATTTACTCTATTTGTCTTTGTAATTTTTCTTCTGTTGTGTTTTCAGTTGATTACTGTTTCAGTACTGCCTACATACTTTGCACATAAGTTTGGTGTTAGAACTGGGGTTTCTGGTTGTCAGAGTATGCACCCTGTACAAACAGGAACCGCCACTTCTAGTCAGGGTAGGCTTCATGCATGCATAGAGAGAACCTTTGCTTAACCACAGGTAACTTGCCACAGAGCAGACAGGCTTATCTGTAGAGCAAATGTTTAAAGTATTTGTGCAACACTAACACACACACCCACACACTAATACACACACACACACCCTAACACACACAACACAAATACCACAACAAGATTCCAGATGGGTTTAAATAAATAGAGAATATTTATCTGAGTAAAACAAGGCCAAAACAACAAAATGTAATTAATAGAAGTTGAAATATATATATTTTTTAAATAAACTACAAATAGTGCTCAGAAGTAGTGGTTAAAGGGTTACTTGAGGTTACGAGGGACCGGTGCAAAACCAAAGTTCAGGCCAACTGCAACGGAGGCCAGGTGAGCTACAGGACTCACGCAGAGACTGTTGAAAGAGGATCTTGGATGCAGCAAAGTGTTGACATTGAAGAGCGATGCAAAGGCGATGCGTTTGTTCTAACTCACGCAGTGAGGTTGATGTGTTAGGTGAAGCCTCGTAGTCGGGACCTTCGTCTGCATCGATGTCCATTGAGATGAAGCCAATGCATTGACGTTGAGTTCCACAGAGTCTCGATGTCGGGCTGTGCAGGCTGTAGAACGGCTTCTGGGTTGGCGTTGAAGGGGTGATGCATTGGTTCCAAATTGTGCAAAGGGAGCGATGCAGCTGTTTTGTAGCTAAACAGCTGCAGTACCCACTTCTGAGGCCCAGGACAGGAGAGGACGCCTCAGGAAGGGGTAGGGCTCACAGATGGCAGAGTTCAGCAGCCAAAGCAGAGTTGCAGGCAGTCTTTGATGTTCCTGGGAGTGCAGGAGAACAGGGGGCAAGCGAGCAAACCCTGGGAGTCACTCTTGATCAGAGGAGAGGGAAACATCCTTTATCAGCTGGGCAAAGATCAGCAGACAGCAGGGTAACTTATCAAGGCAGAGAGTAGTCCTTCCTGGAAAGTAGTCCAGCAGCGTGGTTTTTGAAGTGCACAGAGATCATTTCCTCCTAGCTCCAGACAATCAGTAAGGGGTAATCAGCCCTTTGTGTGCAGAAACACACTTCCCTAGTCAAGTGTAAGTACCAGCTTCCCTCCACACCTCTTGCCCAGGTAGGCCCATCAGAATGCAGATGATTTCAGATGAGTGCTCAGACACACCTAACCTTCCAGTGTTTGTGGCTATCTAGAGGGGAGTCACAAAGTGTAGCAGTCACCTACCCCAGGCATGAATTGGAGATAGGCTGTAAGTCTCACAGAACAGTAAGAGCAGAGAAATGCCCTCTTTTAAAAGTGGCTTTTTAAAAAAAAATAGCCATGTTAAATTCAACTTTAACATTAACAAGGATTTATCTTCACCATTCCAATTATATGACATATGATATAGCTACTCATTTTTTATCATGGTTTACAATTCAAAAGTATATTAAGGAATTCCCAGTACTGGCCAATGAAAGGAGTAGGCCTCACAGTAGTGGGTTTTTCACTTCCAGCACACGTAAAACTTAAAAAATAAATGTCCTCTCTTCTACTTACAGAGCACCCTGCCTTATGGGTTACCTAGTGGCCTGTATTGGGGGTGACATATGTAATAAAAATGGAGTTTAAGGCTTGGCAAGAGGTTTTAGATGCCATGTCGAGCTGGCAATGAAACTGCGCACACAGGTTCTGCAATGGCAGGCCTGAGAAAGGTTCAAAAGACTACTTGTATGAGTGGCACAATCAGTGTTGCAGGCCCACTTGTAGCATTTAAATTTCAGGCCTTGGGTATGGAATGCCACTTTACAAGGGACTTACATGTAAATTAAATATGCCAATTGTGGATACACCAATACTACCTTGTTTAGGGTAGAAGCCATGCACTTTATTATTGGTCAGCAGTGGTAAAGTGCACAGAGTTCTAAAGTCAACAAGAAGATACAGCAAAAATGTGAGGCAAATAGGCAAAAAGTTTGAGAGAAGACTCCCCTAAGGCTGACAGTTCTAACACTTGGCATTTGTGGTGTACTTTAGATACACCTTTTGCACCATTCATACTTCAACTGACCTTATGAAAATTATACATTTTGGGTATTTTCAATAATTTCTGAAAAGCGATATTTTTAACCTGTTTTGCATCCTCATTAGTATGCACGTGCTTGAAACAGTACCAGTTTTCTGCAAAGTTTTTTTCCTAACCCAGAACAAAGGCCGGTGATCCTTGCAGCCTTAGGGGCATATTTAAGAGCCCCTAGCGCCTTTCCAATGCCACATTAGCGTCATTTTTTTTTTTACGCTAATGTGATGTTAGAAGGTAAAAAACGCCACGCCATATTTACAAAGTGGCGCAATGCATGCATTGCGCCACTTACTATCCCTTTACGCTACATTATGCCTGCACCAGGGAAAATGTATGCAAAGTGGGGTTCCACCATTAGGGTGGCCAAATAAAAAATGGCGTAAGGAAATCTAGGAGATTTCCTTGCAACAATTTTTTTAGCACTTTTAATGCCTGCTCAGAGCAGGCATTTAAAGGAGACTTCCATTGATTACTATAGGCTTCTGGGTGCATTGCAGGTTTAGCGTCCGAATTGTTTACGGTAATCTCACAAAGCGCCGGACTAGCGTAAAAAATTCTGACGCTAGTCCCCTAACTACCACCTTGGTACACCGTATTTTAAATACGGCGCACATATGGTGGCACTAAGGGGCGCAAGAAAAGTGGCGCTGCAACTTGTGCAGTGCCACTTTTCTTAAATATGCCCCTTAGTTTTTCAAAAACAAGAGACTGTCAGAATGCGTTTCTATTTCCAGATCTCAAAACATAAATAACTAAATTGTTGTGCATTATTTATAACAACTGAAAGTAAACCTGTGTAAGGTGACATGTAATCTTCGTGCAGTGTAATAATAACAAAAGTGAATGCCATCCGACAAGCGTTCATCTTTTAAATGACTGAAATATTTTTATGGTTTTCATCAAGCAGCAGTAATTGTCATGCAGAATAGGTATTACTATGATTTTGTTTTTACAAATTAGCATACATTTACATATCTTTGACAGATCTTGCCTATTTCAATTAAAAGAAATGCACATACTGTCATCAGTGCGTTATAATGGAATTGTAATTATTTCTGCAAAACACTCTCATGAGCCTATATTAAGTTAGAAAACCTTATGGTGCTGAATGTCTTGGCAGACCGTTTCTTTATTTTTTTTTCTTTTCTACAGCTAGCCCAAACAAGTAGTAACTTTATAGAATGTATAACCCAGATAGGAAGGAGGGAGATAAACAACCAGATGGGCAAATCATGTTAGGTTTCCATTTTGGTGAAAGGCATTTACATTATTTTCTAAAGTAGTCTTTTGGGTGGAAATGTTTTTACTCGTGGAGAAACCCCTTCCTGAACAACTCCAGTTTTCCCTTGCTTACCTGGAAAGGGATTTACTCCTAGGTTTGACAGATGTAAATCTCTGTCCTTTTCCATATGATGGAGTTTGGAATGCTACACCCCAGGATAGAAAAAAATAATTAAAATACAATGCCCGAATTCCGTGAGAGCTATGCCAATACCTTCCCTCCTCTCCTTTACAGCAATTAAATGTAACATATTACAATTTTCTGATTTTTCTGTTTCTCTTTCTATA
Source organism: Pleurodeles waltl (assembly GCF_031143425.1). Lineage (NCBI taxonomy): Eukaryota > Metazoa > Chordata > Amphibia > Caudata > Salamandridae > Pleurodeles > Pleurodeles waltl. The sequence goes on from NC_090451.1 coordinate 161,094,563, forward strand.
AAATATGTGTAGATGTCCATTTTTTCCTGTCTTGCCACTTTCTTTGTCTCTTGCCAGATCACAGAACAGGGGCCGCCTAGAGGTGTGAACTCCGACCCACAGATCTCTTATCCATACTACTAAAGTATGACCTAGGCCCCCACCAGATGCACATAGACCATGCTGGTGACTTATGAGTATTTATTGTATTTAAAGTGCCATGTCTCCGGCAGTGCTCTCTTTAGTGCGGTGAGACCAGTGCAGCCTCACCTGACGCTGACTTTGGTGGGGGGCTCTGTGTGTAAAAATAACATGTTTTTAAAGGACCAGAGCTTCCTTGTGTGTCCAGCAGTTTTCAAGCAACAGTCAAAATGCCAAGATAACTCTGGTGATTGATGCTTCTGCTGGTGAGAGAGCATTATTTTTCTAGTGGTAGTTTTTACTCACAGTTAAGTAGCACAGAGGTATAATGTGCCTGCTGCAAGGAACGTGTATCATACTGATCACAAAACTGAGTGTGAGCCAACTATGAGAGCGGCAATGGAGAAGTAAGGGGCACTGTTGGATAGTGGTAGTCAGAGAATTTGTGTAGAAGGTCATAGAAGGGGGCACCAAAAAAGACAGTCACACCGGGTGCCACCAGCACTAAAGCTGGCCCTGTCTCAGGGCCATCCAGCCACGATCAGCACAGTGCTTGAGCACTAGTTTCTCTAAAATAAGTTGATTATAGAGCAAGGGCACGAGCTTTGAGGTCCATCTTCTAAGCATATTAGAATGTAAACTCAAACACGTCTGTATAAAAGTAAGATTCTTCATCCCCACATACACAGTTGCTGCTGCAGGCACTTACATAACTGTTGTAATAGATGAAGGGCCATACTTAGCAGTTTGTCACGCAGCGTAGTCCAGCAATTGCAAATGCTGCACTGCGTGAGGAGGAGAGAGCAGGAGAGCGCCAAATTTACTGAAATATGGCACTCTCCTCCCCCTAACGCAGGCGCAGAAATGTACAGCTGAGCATCACGTACACTCCTGTGCACCATAGTGCAAGGGTGTCTCTGTGAGTCAAGCATTCCAGTACCAAGCATTATGCTTAGATTAATTTTAAACATTTCCCACTTTGATTGTGTGCTGTACAGTGCAACACATGCAAAGTTGGAAAATAAAGGAGAAAAAAGCATTTCTCCATCATAGCGCCTATCTGAAATGGACCCTAGTTTCTGGCGCTAAACTTTGCACACTTTAAGTAAATAGGACTTAGCCTCAGAAAACTTGGTTGTATGGGAATGCCCATGCACCATCCATGGTACGCCCCTGTTGCACTCAGTAATGCAAAGCAGTGCAATGCACTGCTTTTTGCGCTACTTTTGAGTGAATTTCCAGCGCTAAACAAGTGTAGCACTGGAAAGTAAATCAGTGAAAAAAAGATTTTGCGACGTTTTGTGTCACTTCTGTGATGCAAACACGGCACAAAAACTCTGAGAATAGACCCGAAATGTCAAGCGGCAACACTGCAACTACCCAACACAAATAGGGCAGCAATGACTTTAAAATCATTTATTGGATTATGTATTTAGAAGAATTGTCCCTTCATGAGCCTTGTCGGAATGAAAATAACTTTGGTGAAGGAAATAGTCAGTGCCCCCCCCCCCCCCCCACGCCCCACCCTCCCCACCCCCACGGACTGTATAAAGCAGAACACTTCTACAAGGCTGAATGGGAAGGTAAGATGTTCTGATATCAGTACATATCCACTAACTTTCTAATAATTGAAGGTCAAGAACAAAAAAATGATTAATTCATGCATGCAGGACTTTCTTTTATTGATTTATTTGTGTTCTCTGTAGCACTTCGGATAGTCTCCAGGGTAATCTTGCGCATTACAAGAGAACATATTATACGTTTTACAGAAGAAGAAATAGTGAGTGATTCTGTAATAAGAGCCTGGAGTTAAGAGCTGGACCCTTTCTGCATTTACTGTAATATTTACCTTTTTAAATGTGATAAAAGAAAAACTCAAAGGGGTAAAAGAAGGTAGAAGTCTGGCTGCAGCTGTGGAAGGGTGAACAGCTTTAAAGGTGAGAATGGTATCACCTTTGAAGTGGTGCTTTATGTATAAAAGAGTAAGCGCTGTGCTTCACTGAATTAAACATATTACAGTAAGGAAGGACCCAGGGTGCTATATCATGCACTTACAAAGGGCTCTAGTAGAAGTAACAGTCACACTAGAATATCATTGTTTTGTTATTCTATACAAACAATACCATTTTACTACACAGCTCCACTGGTTTTCTTTTTAATCACTTTTCTATTTTATGGAAGTTAACTCGTTTTCCATAATTTCTCACCCCTACTTATTTTTCCACTGTCACTCCTCAAACCATTGCTATTTTGCTCCCCCTTTTCCTTCACTTTCCATGCTCACTTCTATTCGTTGTGTTGTGAAATGTCAAGATAACTTATATGCCTTAAATTCCTATTACAATTGAGCTGGAGCTGTACACCTCAAGTTTCATCTGAAGTGGGAACACTCTTGGTAAAACTTGATGAGTTTCTACAAATTTTCCTACTGCTAAAATGAAAAAGTGTGCGGAAATAGATCTAGAGTCATGGGGAACCTGCAGGCTGTACCTGTTCAATCAGTGTCCCGCATTTTTCCATAATTATGGGCCTCATGGTGGCCAATGCTTGAGGTGGAGATACAAGTTCAGGTATCTCCTATAGATACTGTCTGACTTGTTAAGCGGGGGCCTTAAGCTGGTAACATTTTCTTGCCACACTAGGTTGAAGAGCTGGGAGGGTCGTGATCTATTTCTGGTATGTCCTGTTATACATTTTTGTATTCCATCACTGGGATCAAAGAGCATGACCTACTACTCAGTCCCAAGAGACTCAGGTAGACTTTATTGCAAGATATAGCTGGAAATCCTTTTATAGTTGCCCAGCCTGAAACAATTCCCCAAGAATAGCATTGGAATTTCCAGACACAAGTATTTTTGTCTAAGAATAAATATAGTCGAACAGGGTGTGATATGATTGGTAACAATATTATAATCTGAAAGGTTGGAAAACTGATATGAAGTCGTCTGTATCGCAACTACTCTGCTGTAAGGAAATAGTCTCATATGTGCACTGCAAATTGTTATGGAACCAAGGCTCAAAGGTTTTCATAACATTTAGGTTACAATAATGTCATCGGCATGATATGTCATTTAACAAAGGTCATTGTTTTTTTTTTGGGGGGGGGCTGCTGGCCGAAAGTAAGTTTTGAAAAGACTATGGAATGATCCACGATGAAAGATTCCTCATTTAAGTTACTATTCGCGCAGCAGAGCTCTCAAATATCTGGCAACTGGGTTGTTAAAATATTGACAGTAATTGCCATGATAGCTCAAAACAGGCTGGTATTTCTCCAGTGAGCGAAATGATAGAGTTTTCCAGACATCTTAGTTATCCATACAAAAGAGTTTCCATCCCAAGCCTGCGTTCAACAAAATACAGGAATAAATATGACATGTAGTAACTGCAAGCAGTTGTTACCGGCAGTGAACGAGTGGACTAAAACACCACTGCAAAGGTGTGAAATGTAACAGTAATTCTTGGCTATGCTTATTTTTAATGACAAACCTAGAGATACAGCAGCACTGCCTTGCAATCGTTGTATTACCACAGCTGGGCACTCAGTATATTTAACGACATGATATAGATAAGACATGAGATATATTTTAGAGTTGCACTTTTCCACTAATCCTTTATTTCAAAGTAAAAAATGACCTGTAAAATGATTTACCTATGAAATAACAGGTTACCTCAGTTTTCATGACTTTTTAAATTACTAAACCTCTCAAAAATTGAAACACGTGTAATTACCTACACAATTAAGTACACATGTAGACTACCGACAGGTGGGCGACTACGTATGGGAGGGAAAAAAAAACTTCATAGGTAGACCGTGCAGTCGGGTACAATGAAGTTCAGGAAAAAATTACATATAAAATACAAGTGTATTCATGCATCATAACCACTTATGCAATGAAATCACGTAAATTCATTTTGTTTTGAAATATAGTCCTTCCCGCTCCTCATCCTCTGCTGCCGTAGTTCGACAGGAGTAATGATAATGATTTCTTCTGTGCAAACACAGGCCTTTACCGCCCACCCACAATACTGAAAACAAAAACATAAAATATTACGTTCTTTTCAATAACAATATTTTTCAGCATTACTTGTGTTAATGCTTGTGTATGATTGCTTTCGGATCTGTAAACATGGTGTGGAGATTTTTAGCACTGTGTATGAATTACTTTTAAAGATAACCCCCTTTTCCAGGATGAAAAAACCTCCATGCAGTAATCTCAGCAGGTGGGGGATTGCTAGGTTGAGAACTACCAGACATGCTTGAGTGTGCATGCATATACTCACTGGAAACTAACATGTATAGAGCATTCTCATTCGTGTGACTTCTTCGGAGTCTGGAAGAGCACAGCATCTGTTGGAAGAGAATTGTGGAAGTATAGGTTACAGGTTGACACACTGGGCTAGATGAATGTAGAGAAATGAGATAGGGATCGTCACACTTCCATATTCTTCATACTGCAGTTCATAGTGCACAGTGCTTTAGTTTTGATGATGCAGTTGTGAACCTAGTCTGTCATTGTTGTTACTTTGTGAAAGGGAGTTGGGCTTCACTGACTGTAGTCTGTGATTGTTATGTTCAATGAGGGGGTGTTGACTGTGTACAAATGTACATTCTCCTACATCTTTGAACGTAGTCTGTGATTATTCTGTTACTTTCTATGAGGGGGTGTTGACCTTCAATAAACAAACAATTTTAGAAATTTGATCTCTAGTTGGCAGAGGTATGCACCCTGTCCAAGTATAAAGGAGGGACCGCAATTCTAGCCAGAGTAAGTGAGATACACACCCTAAATTAACCTGCGCTCACCCCAGGTAGCTTGGCACAGAGCAGTTAGGCTTAACCTGATAGGGAATATGTAAAGTATTTGTGTAACACTTAATTACAGTAACACAGTGAAAGACACCACAAAAAGACTCAACACAAGTTTAGAAAAAAGAGAATATCTGAGTAAAACAAGACCAAAACAATAAAAATCCAATCAGTAGAAGTCGAAATGTGATTTTTAAAAATTAAATGTGAAAACAATGTTTAGAAATCTATAGCGGTAAAAACGTTATTTGAGGTCACAAGGGACTGGAGCAAATCCAAAATCCAGTTAAACCGTGAGGGAGGGTAGGCTGGCTACAGAACCTATGCAGAGTCCACTGGACAATACCTTTGTGGGAGCAGTACGTCGACGGTGAGGGCATGATGTGTCAATAATTCTGGTGCACTCTGGGTGATGATTCACTTTTTTGAGGTTTGTAGCTGGAGAACCCATTTCTGAGGCCCAGGACCGGAGGTGGCACCTTAGACAAGGGTAGGACTCACAGATGGCAGTCCAGCAACACCAGGAGATTTGCCTGCAGTCTTTGATATACCTGAGACAGCAGAAGAACAAGGGGCAAGCCATTAAGCCCTTGGAGACTCTTGAGTGAAGGAATGTAGAGAACAAGCCCAGTCCTTCTCACTGCAGGACAGAAGCAGTAGATCAGCAAAGCAGGTAACAAAGTGGCATCCCTCCTGGCAGCACAGCAGTCCTTTTTCCGGGCAGAGTGTTCTTGGTTCCAGTGGAGATCTTATTTAGTGGCGTTTAGGGTCCAGTATTTTTTTTTTTAGTGCCCTGGTCTGGAAGGTAGGAGAAACTTCCAGGCCTTCCTTTGAAGGCTACAAGTTCCCTGCCCTGCCTTCCTTGGCTCCAGACACTCTACAGGGGGTTATGCAGCCCATTTCTGAGGAGAGGTAGAGACCTATTCATGAGTGTCAGCTCCTCCCACCTATCTAGCCCAGGAAGACCGATCGGGCTGGTTATGGACTATCAATATGCAAATCCCATACCCAACCTCCCTTTGTGTCTGACAGTCTAAAGATGTGTATTCAGGGGCAGGCAGAGGCACAAAATAGTTAAAGTTAAAAAAAAAAAAAAAAAAAAATCCAACTTTCTAAAAGTGCCATTCTCATGCTTCCAATTTAAAATCCGATTTCACAATAAGTTGTGATTTTAAATTGTGAGTCTAGGAACACCAAACTACATGTCTAGCTCTTCTCAATTGGAAAATGCACTAAAATATGTTTTAAGGTAATCTCAATGCTATCCTATGGGAGAGATAGGCCTTGCAGTAGTGAAAAACAAATTTTAGTTTTTCACTCTCTGGACATGTTAAACCTAAAAGCTTTTTAAATACACTGTACCCTGCCCTTGGGGTGACTCACATTTAATAAAAAGGAAGATTTGGGCCTGGCAAGTGGCAGATCGAAATGGCAGTTTTAACCTGCACATACAGGCTCTGCAGTGTCAGGCCTGGGACGTGTTGAAAGGCTATTGTAGTGGGTGGCACAATCAGTGCTGCAGGCCCACTAGTAGCATTTAATTTACAGGCCCTGGGGACATATAGTGCCCTTTACTATGGACTTAAAAGTAAATTAAATATGACAAACAGGTGTAGCCTAATTATACCATGCTTAGAGGAGAGAGCACATGTTCTTTAGCACTGTTTCGCACTGGTAAAGTGTCCACAGTCCTGAAGCCAACACAAACAGGGTCAGAAAATGATAAAGAGGAAGGCAAAAGGTTTGGGGATGAACCTGCAGAAAGGGCCATTCCCAAAACATAATCTTTGGAAGTTTGAAGTGAAATATGTTTTGCCTATTAAGCAGCAGGTATCCAAGGGCAGATGTTTACAAAATGTGAGGTAATGTACTCAAGAGGTTGCCATCTCAATAGAGTCCAACTGGAAACCAATATTTATGTACTGCCATTCCTTTAGCAAGATTGTTTATAGCTCTCTGCTGAAAGAAAACTGGACTGGGTGAATTATACACTCATCAGGTTGGGACTAGTTGACAGGTATCAAATGTGCAGAAGACTTACCTGGAAAGAACATGTTGATATAACTGAAAACATATAGGCCCAGAGTTAAGAGGGCCTAGCACTATTCCAATGCCACATTAACATCACTTTTTTACACTAGTGTGCCATTGGCAGGCCAAAAATGCTGTGCCATATTGACAAAGTGGTGCAATGCTTGCATTGTGCCACTTTGTAACTCCTTACGCCACATTATGGCTGCACCAGGCATAATGTATGGAAGGGGGTGTTCTGGCACTTTGGTGGTCTGAAAAAATTGAATTAGCTTTGCATGTGAGCCTCAATTTATTTGTGCTTGACAAGGTATTATTGAGGGTTGTGGCAGTTATTGGATTGGTTCAGTTGTATTTCAGAATGAAGTAGTAAGGGTGTTACTGAGAGTTTGGCAGATGTGGAACATACGTTGAAAGTATTTTATTTTCATGTAATCTTTATTTTTGTTCATCCTCATTTATCATTCCTTATCTAATCCTATGTTCCAAGCCATTCCGTGTTTGTCTCTGCCACTGAGTTACCTGCACACATCTGTTTTTTAATGTGTATAAACAGTCTCATTTTTCTCTGGAACCAGCTTCACTTAAGTGTAATATCTCCTTGCAATGCAATAGTTTTAATAAAAGAATACCTAGCTTTTCTAAAACAAATATCTGTTGTCTATTTGCACTGCATCTTAGGATCAGCCGTGACTTGCAGCCATGTAGTAGGGGGTGCCAGGGAATCTCCGGTAAGCATAGAAATTAAGTCTTTCATACCCATGCTGAGAAGTAAGAAACATCCATAATTAGGGTGCACGTAGCCCCTCCAGCACTGGTAGCCCATGCCACTGCACCTGCTACACTATTGATAACTATACATATGGTGGCTTGATTTGCTTTCCTTTGTTTTGTTTTTCTTCCTCTAATTGTACACCTTTTGAGTACAGTACTTTGCATAAAAGTGCTATAATGAAGTTATTAATATAATCTCATCACTAATGAAAATATTTGAGCTACTGATGCCAGTAATGCCCGGTCCCTTACAGCCAAAACAATTTCCCTGAATTATTGAGAGGAACCAGTACATAATTTGCAAAAGAATAGGTGCCAGGGCCTGCAGTTTTATTTAGAAGCCCTTGGCTGTCGCTATTGAAGGTTTGGGGGTCGAACGCCAAGACTGCTTAGTCTTGATTTCACCTCATTGCACTTTAAACAATCACCAGATACTCCCTACCTCTTTGGATCCCTCTTGCAGGTTCGTTTTTTTTATCCCTGATTTTGCCCCTTTGTCATGGTTTCATCTTTCTTTTTCCTCCTTTCCAACTTTTATGTTTTCCTCTCCCCTGCTCTGGATCAAATTCTGTTAAGGAAAAATAAGTGTTGGTCCCATAAAATCAGTGCTCAGGGCTGCTTTTTGCCTTTAACCCTTTCATTGTTGTGTTAACTGCAAGACATAAAACAAGACTCACACTCCTCTTTGTAAGAAGTAGGGTTGTTGGTAGACTGGGGTGTGAGCCCTGGTCAAGCAGCAACCACAATCCTTGTCAGGGAGTGGCACAAGCTTGGTACAGAGCAGTCAGGCTAAACTTAAAAGCAGTGGGTAAAGTAATTGTGCAATAATACAGTGAAAACTCCACACATAAAGTATCCTACAACATGTTGGAAAGATCCAGCTTTTTTAAATAAATAAAACAAGACCAAAATCAAGTTTAAAGATTTTAGTGAAAATAGTGCCAAACAGTAGAAAGCACCTACTGTTGCTATGTAGTCACGCCGTACTGGGACTAAGTCACATGTTTAGGCTGAACAAGATGGAGTGCTAGCCAACTATAGGGACGCCATTAGGCCTGCTGAACAGAGTACCTCAAATCCTGGTTTGCAGAGCGTTGTGAGGATCCGTGTTGAAGATGTATCATGCATCTGAAGTGATGTAAAGGTTCTGAGCTGTAGCAAATCTGCGATGTGAGGTCCTGCATAGTCCGACGAGGGCTTGCGATGTGATGTCTAAGAGGCTGCATCTCTGCTGGGGTATGTTGGTTCCAAGGATCTGCGATGCGGAGTCCTGCAGTGTAAGCACAGCTGCTGTTGATGAGGGGTGCAAAGGTCTGCACCTAGCAGCGTCAGTTCCAAAGAGGCTGCAGAGGTGATGCGGGCCTTTGCAACAGGTAGAATCCATGCAGCAACAGAAATGATTCCGTTCTGCTTGGGGTTGTGAAGCAGAAGTGATGCATTGGTTGAGCTTGGTCCACAGAGGCCGGCAGAGCACCTTAAGCCCACTTTCAAGGGTCCAGAAGTGGAGTGGCACCACTTGGCAAGGTAGACTCACAGATGGCAGAGCCAGGTGCAAGGTTGTTGGGACCCTGCTATGTCCCTGAGGCTTCAGAGCAGGAGGCCAGCCAACTATCCTATGGAGTCACTCTGGGTTATGGGTTTGGTTCACGAAATGCAGGTTCAGTCCTTCTTACTCATGCAAGAGGGCAGCAAGGCAGTACAGCAGGGCAGCAGTCCAGCAGAGAGGCAGTCCTTGTAGCAGCACAGCAGTCCTTCCTGACAGGGTATCCACAGGTCCAGAAGTGTACTGAAGAGTTGGTGTCTCAGGTCCCGCATTTATTTCCAGTTGTTCTTTGAAGTCGGGAGAAGCTTCTAGAGGTATGTGCAGAGGTGCCCTGCTATCTTTGCCCTGGCTCCAGACTAAAAACAGTGTGTATACAGCCCATTGGGTACAGGCAGGGCAGGCACAGCCTAGCCAAGTGTAAGTGTGGCTGTGCCCAGCTCCTCCCTCCCATCAAGTCTGTGATGGAGCATCCAGGCACACCTAAGCTCCCTATTGTATGTGGCTGTTTAGGAGTACACAAAGTCCAACTGTCACCTACACCCAGTCATGTGACCTAGACACAGGCTGCAAGCACCAAATGGCTAAGGCAGGAAACCGCTAAATTTTAAAAAGTGGCATTATCAAAATTGTAATTTAAAATTCGACGTCACCATAAATTAGGATTTTTCATTACAATTTCAAGGACACTAAACATGAAAGTTACCCGTTCCCATTTGGCATTTAAATCTTACTAAATGTAATAAGATAATGCAGGTGTTATCAAATGGGAGAGGTAGGCCTTGCAGTACTGGACAACTAATTTACAAGTTTTCACTGAAAGGACATGTAAAACTTAAAAGTACATATTCTCCTTTTTAAATACATTGCACCATGCCCTCTGGGATGTCCATTGCCTACCCTAAGTGTGACTTATAAGTATTAAAAAGGAGTGTTTGGGCCTGGCAAAATGTTTATTTTGCCAGGCCAAAACAGCTGTTTAAAAGTGCACACACAGGTTGCAATGGCATGTTTAAAGTGCTACTTAAGTGGGTGACAGCCACTGCTGTGCGCCCACTAGGAGCATTTAATTTTCAAGTCATGTGCATATGTAGCGCTACTTTACTAGGGACTTCAATATGCTAATGGGGTTTAAGCCAACTTCACCATGTTTTAAAGAGAGAATACAAGCACTTTGTGCACCTTACCGCTGCTAGCCTGTGCTAGAGTCCCAAGGCCAGCAAAAATAAAGTCAGCAAGTCTGAAGGCAAAAAGTTATGGTGAAAACAACACCAAGAATACCAGTTCCACAATAAAGCATCTACTAAGATGTTATGCATGTTTGCATCACAACAATGATGCAAATCAATACAAAATCTTTTTTAATCTATTTACTTTGCAGCGCAAAACTTGTTTTACTCTGGAAACTCAATTGAAAGTAGCACTGCTATGCATTACTTTGTGCCAAGGGAGTGTTCCCACTAAAAGAAGGAAACAGGGTTTTGTGTTAAAAAAAAAAAAAAAAAAATAGCACCCGTTCCTACTAGATACTATCACTGAGAAATGATTTTATTTCTCCTTTCTTTTCGGGCTCTGCATGTGTGCTGCACTGCACAGTGCAGATACTAAGAGGGAAACGTTTTGAAGTCTGTCTAAGCATGGTATTTTGTACTGGAAGGCTATCCTTCCAGTACAATACCCATGCTAGACTCACGCAGACTCCCTTGTACTATGGTGTAAAGGTGTGTGCATGGCACACAACAGCAGATTACTACACCAGCACTAGGGAGAGTACCATATTTCTGTAAATATGTCACACTCCTGCTCTCTCCTTCTCATGGAGTGCAGCTTTTTTTGCTGCTGCACTGCAGTGCATGACAACCTAGTAAATCTAGGCCCTAGTGATTTGTCCATAACCTTTGCATAAATTGGGCCAATATGGTGGGCACGGGCCTTGTTCGAATTACTTTGTCCTACTTTTTTATAGCGATACTATTAGAGATGTTTGAAAGGGTGTGGTCTTATTTCAAGGTGCTTTCTATGCTCTCTCTGCTGGACACACTATTGTCTGAATGCGTGCTTCATAAATCGAAATAATGGCTAAAGCATAGGAAGGTACTGCTCATTATGCAATTGAAGTTCTGCAAGGTCAGTCAATACTGAATGGTCTGCATGCGTCTGTTATTAGCTGAATGTGCATTGATTCTTAGTGCCCGATCACTTGATGTTATTGATTTTATCGTTTTTCAAAGTTCTTTGATGTAATAAATCAAATTCCTCCGTAAGAAGCTAAGGGCAGTGTTAGACCTGACATGCCTTAGGGTGGTTACCCCTAACTTTTTGCCTGCCTCCCTCCACTTTTTGGACCCTGTTTTGCTGGCTTTTAGACTCTGCGCACTTTACCACTGCTAACCAGTGCTAAATTGCATATGCTCTCTCCCTTTTTAAACATGGTAACTTTGGATCATACCTGATTGGGCTATTTAAGTTACTTATAAGCCCCTAGTAATGTGCACTATATGTGCCTAGGGCCTGTAGATTAAATGCTACTAGTGGACCTGCAGCACTGGTTGTGCCACCCACTTAAGTAGCCCCCTTAACCTTTTCTCAGGCTTGCCATTGCAAGGCCTGTGTGTGCAGTTTCACTGCCACTTCGACTTGGCATTTAAAAGTACTTGCCACTTGCCAAACCTAGAACTCCCCTTTTTCTACATATAAGTCACCCCTAATGTGTGCCCTAGGTAACCCCTAGAGCAGGGTGCTGTGTAGGTAAAAGGCAGGACATGTACCTGTGTAGTTATATGTCCTGGTAGTGTAAAACTCCTAAATTTGTTTTTACACTACTGTGAGGCCTGCTCCCTTTATAGGCTAACATTGGGCTGCCCTCATACATTGTTGAAGTGGCAGCTGCTGATCTGAAAGGAGCAGGAAGGTCATATTTAGTATGGCCAGAATGGTAATACAAAATCCTGCTGACTGGTGAAGTCGGATTTAATATTACTATTCTAGAAATGCCACTTTTAGAAAGTGAGCATTTCTTTGCACTTAAATCTTTCTGTGCCTTACAATCCACGTCTGGCTGGGCTTGGTTGACAGCTCCTTGTGCATTCACTCAGACACACCCCAAACACAGGGTACTCAGCCTCACTTGCATACATCTGCATTTTGAATGTGTTTTCCTGGGCTGGGAGGGTGGAGGGCCTGCTCTCACACAAAGGACTGCCACACCCCCTACTTGGGACCCTGGCAGACAGGATTGAACTGAAAGGGGACCTGGTGCACTTCTTAGCCACTCTTTGCAGTCTCCCCCACTTCAAAGGCACATTTGGGTATAAAACAGGGCCTCTGCCCTACCTCATGAGACACTTGCTGGAGAAGAAACCTGAACCAGAAACTACATCCTGCCAAGAACTACTGCCTGGCTGCTCAAAGGACTCACCTGTCTGCTTTCTACAAAGGACTGCTGCCTTGCTGTTGGCCTGCTGCCTTGCTGAACTATTGTCTGGCTGTGAAAATGCTCTCCAAGGGCTTGGATAGAGCTTGCCTCCTGTTCCCTGAAGTCTCAGGACCAAAAAGACTTCTCTTTTTCACTTGGACGCTCCGTGTGCCGAAAATTTCGCCGCACAGCTTGTTCCGCGGCGAGAAAAACGCTGCACACTGACGCTGATAGACGCGACGCCTTCGGGACGACCGGAACTTCGATGCACGGCTTCGCAAGGACAACGCCGCCCGACCTCTAGAGGAGAAATCGACGCAACGCCTGCCGTGAGATCGTAATTTCGACGCGCAGCCCCGCAGAACGACGCGCAGCCGGAAAACAAGCAGGAAAATCCACGCACAGACCCGGGACATCTGGTAATCCCCGCGATCCACAGAAAGAGACTGTCCGCGCGCCGGAAAACGACGCACGACTTCCCAGCGTGAAAAATAACGACGCAAGTCTGTGTGTGCTGAGGAGAAATCGAAGCACACACCCTTTTTCCAGATATCTCTTCTTCTGTGGCCCTCTGAGGAGATTTTCCACTCCAAACCAGGTACTTTGTGCATGAAGGAGACTTTGTTTGCTTTTTAAAGACTTAAGACACTTTATATCACTTTCCAGTGATATCTCTACAAATTCACATTGCAACTTTATTTCGTTTTGACCTACAGTTATCCTGATAAATATTTTATATTTTTCTAAACACTGTGTGGTGTATTTTTGTGGTGCTATATGGTGGTATTGTATGATTTATTGCACAAATACTTTACACATTGCCTTCTAAGTTAAGCCTGACTGCTCGTGCCAAGCTACCAGAGGGTGGGCGCAGGCTAATTTTGGATTGTGTGTGACTTACCCTGACTAGAGTGAGGGTTCTTGCTTGGACAGAGGGTAACCTGACTGCCAACCAAAAACCCAATTTCTATCAGGCAGCTATTAATTTCACCAGCAATTTGATTTTGACCAACCTACACTTCAGGTATGCTAGAGTACTATCCCAATTATATCCTCATTACCTCATCATATCTTGGTTTCTCTAATCTGGAGCCAATCAGCAAATACTTCGTACTGATGCAAAAAAAAAAAAAAAGAACAAAAAAAAAACAGGGACAGTCTTGTCAGCATTTTTAATGATTATGGTTTGCGGCATATAGTATTCACGAAAATGCACATCAAGGACAAGCAAGCTTCACACTAGTATCGTTTTGTTTATGTAATACACGTTTGAAATGCTCCTGTTACTATCGCAACTGTTTCTGTAGCACTCTCCTTGGAGTCAGGTCTGTACTGCATCAAATACCTGAGAGTGAATGAGTCGTATCATAGATCTGGTGAGGTGTATTAAATTGTTTTGTTGACGTGCTTGGTACAGACAGCTTGTAAATTGAGCATTATTAATATTGCGTTCTGTGGACCATGACACAAAGACTAGATCTCTACCTTGTACAGTGCGCATCATGCGCCTAGCAAAAAATTAGAATACTTTTTTAACGTATGTTTTTTGGGGTAATTCCAAAAGGCATAGGTACATTTCTTTACTCAGAATATTTTTATTGAAGTTGATGTGCTAATACGAGTAATGGAATGTTAAGTGCTCAATTGAAGGCAATGGATTAGCAACAGGCTATAAACACTGGTGCAGGCCCCTGCTCCGATACCCTCACCACCACCTTGGACTGTGCCCCCCCCCCCCGCTTTTCCACGTGCAATGTGGATAGGGCAGGGGAATGAGAGAGCTAGTGGCACACAGTGAGCCTCCCCGCCTCTGATCTTCACAGTCACTGAAGCCTCTACAGGAGGGAGAGGGCATTCTGCTCAGCTCCTGTCTTCCTTGGCTCTGCCAAATGATGAAGAACGGTTTGTCAGAGCCCAAGGAGGACCAGGGGCAGACTGCTGACGCTCTCACGGGTCTTGCTGTGTGCTTGCTAGCAACTGTTAAGCACACACACAGCAAGAGCTATGAAAGGAACTGGTGCTTCGGTGGTACAAGAAGTTGTAGGCACTGCATTTATTGATTATGGCATTCTACCCTTTTGGAGTGGAATATTCTGTCGTAGAGGGCTTCACCAGCCTCTAAAGTCTCACTCCCTTGCCTTTGTCAAGGAATTCTAAGACCATGGGCCATTATGGCCGGCTGTAGGACTCTATCAGAACATTGACATGCTAGCTCTGTTGAAGACGGTGGAGTGGTGCAGAGCTAATAATGGCTGGTATGGGCCTTCTGCTCCAACATTTGAACGTTCGTCCTTTTTCTCCCCTTTTAATTTAAAACATTCTGCCATAAGTGAGTGTAATGTTCAATAGCCTTATAGCTCTTAAACGTCTGGTTATATCATTGATTAAGGGCAGCTCTCAGAAGAAGCTACATGCCTGTAGTGTTGGCACGCATGCAAGCAGACAGCTAACAGTGCCACCCGAGGCCTTCCTGTTATGACACACTCCCTTTAACTCTTCCTGGTATGTGCCTGCTACCTTTCTGTCATTATCCTTCTCATTAGCTTATGGTTACCGTTTAAAGGCTCTAATGGTTTCTGCTTAGATCTGAATAGCTACTAGACAAAAAAGCTTGTGTGTTCTGACTTCTATTTCACAGTCTAATGCGTCCTTTTTTGTTTCTGTCTCTTGCTGAGCACTACTTAGTTTTGTATTTTCCAACTGCACAAGACCTGTGTACAAATGCAGGCAATATCTACACAGCACTTGTTTAAATTAACTCAAATTGTGTACAGGCCATACATAAGTATGATTACATCGCAAATCCAACAGCAGGGCTCTCTGATGGGCTGTGGCAATCCTTTTCAATTAGCAACCCAATATATCATGATCTGCAGCAGTCTGCATGGAGGATGCCATTGAGTCAATGCTTATATATTATCTGTCAGCCATTGCAGGGAACCGGGGCAAGTCCTGTCAGTTGATGTGCTGAACTAGAGACTGTCCTAAGGGCATCCGTTTACCAGAACGTGTCCCGGGGAAAATGTGTATCCTACTTATGGAGACCTATCTTTTTCGTCAAGCAAGTCGTTTTAAAGTGATGCTGCACGGTCAATCATTTCTTCTGCTCCACGAGAAACATTGCGGGATACCGTGTCTATTCACTATAAAATAAATAAATAAATAAAAACTCAGTTTTCTTCATTTCTCAAATATAACCCAGGCTTCTGTGCCAGCCAGTTACTTTGATTCACTTCTACATTGAGTCGCTTATTACTAAAGCCACCTGTTCAGAGACATTGTGAACAAAAAATTATCAAGTATTATACAAGATAAAATATAGCTGGGCAATATTGGTGATGGTAGTTTTAAAGAGTGTTCTTTTGACTGAAGTAGTGAAGTTACCAGTCGGACAAGTAGTACTCTCTATAAGATTAGAAGTATTAGTAGAAAAGGTTAGCAAATCTAGTATCTGTGGTAGTAACGGACTTAGAGGTCAATTATAATTTGTATGGTACAGGGTGCTGCAAATACCAGGGCCAGAATCACTGCCTCCAGCGGACACAGCTCTTGTCTCAATTAACTGAAATTGGTTCCTATGGAATTATGAGCTGTAGTTCCCAGAATGGAGAACAAACATTTAGACCTGAATTACCGGTTTCTTTTCCTCATGTTATCCCTGATTTGGGGAGTCTCATGCTCTCATTCACCATCTGCTCTGATGAGATGGTAAACTGCAGCCCAGGACCCATGCATCTTCCAGGATAGGGGCCAGGTAGTGGTCGGGGCAAGATCTCCTGAGGCTGGGTTGACCGGTCCATGTTCTTCCGTTGGAGAAGGAAAGGGTTGGGTGGGGGCCAGGCTGTGCATGGCTTCAGTCCTGGTAAAATTAGGTTGGGTGTTCCTGTGCTCTGTAATTTCTGATGTGACAAAATCTGATGACCACGTCTGATGTGGTGTCTACTGCAACTGTAATGCAGACCAGGATGATTTTAATTGATCAAACATATATCATTAAAGACAGATTTGGAGACTCCAATATAAACAAAGATAACATAGTTTACTAAGCTCTGTTGCAAATACAGGACCAGATTTACTAATGTTTCATGCCGTGCAATAGCCAAATATGCTGTGCTACATTGTATACAGGATAGAACAATGTCCATGGCCATAGCTACTAAGATTGGCAGGTTGCTGCTGCTGCCTTCCCCTTCACTGGAATACAGACAGACATTCAAGAACAACAGCCTTGTGCCAAGATGCAGAGGTGAGTGTGTGCTGTCTAGTATAGGCTTTGTAGTGGAAACCCAGCCATCTGTTACAAATTCATATGTGTAGAAACACTAAGGCAAGACTCACGCTTTGGGTATATTCAGTGCACTGCAGGGCACATAAAGTGCATTTTTTCACAAATAAGCACATTTCTCCTTGCTAAGGGCTGTTTCATGAAGGTACTAGCTTATGATGCAAAACCTGGACTGGCTATATTACTACAGTAGGATATACATCAAAGCCTTAGTAAATCCAGGGCAACATACTTTAAACTTTCGAAATGAGGTTGTAGAACTGATAAATGTATGGAACAGCTGAAAACCCAAATCCACTAGCCCCAAGGTCTTTCTGAAAGGCTTTTTATTGTGTCATTTAGAGCTTTACAGTCAAATCCTTTGATGTATTCGGTTTCAAGGCAATATGTAGAGCCGGATGGTAGTGCATCCAATCGATCAATCAAGATCTGTGGCATCACAAACACTGAGGGAAACCTAAGGATTAATCATCTTAACCTGCCATACGTTGTATATTGCTGTATATGTCGATCAGGGGCAGAAAATGGATCATAATTCCAGCCAGATTTTAATACTAGTTCAGTTTTATATATTTATTTAGAAGGTTCACCAGTGTATTACAAAAAAGTAAACTAAGGTTATGAGACGTATCACACTATATCGAAAACAAATATAGGTCGTTAAGGCACAGTAATTACCAATTGAAATACTTTAAATTATACTTTTTTTTATCGTTTTTTTTATTTTGCTGTTCAAGGCAAACTGTTAAGGTTGAACCAACGTTTTACTTAATTAAACTAGTTTATGTAGGGGCCTGCATGGGCAGTGTATGGGCTGAACTTCAGCTCATGTTCTTCTAAGCAGGTTTCTCGCTCTCTCAATGATTACGAGTATATATTCTGCATTTAAAATATGCTTGCAAGTGTCACTTAGTGGTCAAATAGTGTGAAAATGGAATAGCACAATGTCTGAGAATCTGAAATTTTTATGTGCCCAAGAAAATGACCTATGTTTTGGAAATGTAACTTGGGGTCACTACGTCTTCAACAAACTCATTGAATTATTCCTACTAGATACAGACTGGTATATCTAATTTTTGGTACAGAATTAGAATTCAAATTTTAGATTCCTCAATAGTCACATGAGTGGCAGTATGTAGCCTTTAAACAGAATGGGGGAGAGCATCAGCCTTGTGAATAATCTAGTCAACAAGGTTTTTTTCTTTAAGGGAAGGGTGTAAGACTGATATTTCCCTTTTGGACAGTTAGAAATGACTCGATCCAATTAAAAAAAGGTCCAGAGATGTCTATTGCAGCTGCAAGTATCTACCTGTAAGTTAGAATGTGATGTCCCTCAGCGGCTTGCACATTGATTCTTATATGTGCATTGTTGCTGTAATTCTGTAGATTGAGGGAATACTGTTCCGTTACCCTCCGCTGACTTGTAAAGGAAGACACAATTTAATAGTGCAGAGTGTGTTGAGTGGGTTTGATCTCACGTCCTTGCTTCAAACCTAACATTGTCTGAGCCTCCCGCTCAGGCTCAGACATTATGGAAGGGAGGTATGAAGAAAATAAAGTGTTGTCCTTAGATTGACAGGATGGAAGTAGATGATCAGCCACAAACCTTGTAATTTCCTGCACTATTCCTCACCATAATGTTCTGCAGTCCATTACCTTACACATTGTTAACCCAATGATCCCGAAAGGGCATGAGAGGACATCCATTGACAGATTAGTAAATTTACTGAAGAGTAAATTTGCAGAGTGTAAATGGCTCCTGGACTGCCTTATAGGCCAGTGCCCTGTTTACCTCGCAGTTCCCTAACCCCAAATTCGCCAAGGCTGTATTTTAGAAGTAGGAAGGTGCAGAGGTGCCCATCAGCATGATGTATTGCAGTGATTCCAGCTCTTATTCAAATGTGTATATATCAGTGCATGTGTTATCAATGTTTCTGTTTGCATAAGTGTGCATGTTTATTTGAACAAGTTTACATCAACTGATTGGGCAACAATATCTTTTAAGTCAAAATTGGTTACAAAATGTGTGAAGCTGACAGTTGAGCAAGCACTGCTGAACTAGGGAGCAGTTATTCTTTTGCGATCATTTTTTAGATCATGGATTATGCTTTATTGCTGCTATAGGCACATCTTTATATCAAGGTTAGTGATTTCAAGATCTATATTCTTAGATTTGTATGATCTTATCATGACTGCATATGAGGACTGTTGTGCTGAGTCCATAGGAAAAGCAGATCTTGCTCTCTAAGATTTGAGAGGTAGAATTACTACATAGGGCTCAGCTTAAGCAATTCATGCCATTTCTCTTTGTCTGACTATTCCCTTCCAAGGAGATTCTCCATTGTATTAAGTGACGGATGACCTAATTGTAAGGGACAAGAATATTAGGAGTGGAAGGAATTGCAGGCTGTATCAATTTGCAAAAAGCAAGTTGCTTGAAATGTGCTTTACAGACACCATTTGTTGAACTCATTGAGCAAAAGGTACATTTTAACCCTTTTTTTAAAAAATCCATACACTCTTCTAGTGTGAATATGGCAGAGTGGCTTGGTGAGTAAAAGGGCTATGGGCTGGAGTACGACCCTGAGCTACTGCCAGTGGTTAGACTTACTGCAAGCAGCCTCCCGTCATATTTTGTGTGTTTCATGTACCACCCCAAATGGCATGGGTATGCCCAGATGTGAGTTCAATGCTCACTGTTTCATTGGAACTGATTTGTACCGGGTTGATGAGCGAAAAACTAGGTTGAAACCGGTCCTGAGTTGCTTGTGTTCTGGATGAAGGAGGACCTGGCTTTGCAGTGCAGACTGGACTCTCCCCGTGAGACGTAGGGTCAAGATTGAGTTGCATTCGGCTAGGCTCAAACAGAGGTGGCATGGTGAGCAAGATAACTATGAGTTTGCTGGTGTGGGTATTGTTTCAGTTATAGCCTGCTTACTGTTCATCATGGCCAACCACTGCCGCCTCAGGCCAATGGAGCTTTGATGTTGGCTGAGATTAATCACATTTTATTATTGTAACATTTAGAGAGTTAAATGGTTTTATTAATCAAATCTTTAGTAGTTCACCTTTAGGATCATCACATAAATCCATCAACATGGGTCATTAGTTTTGTCAATAATCAAAATAGGTAATTAAATCAAAATAATTGCATTAAGCGTGTTCCATAAAGGATTAAAACACTATTCTATGAATGAGACGGAAACAAGATGTCGGTGTCAGAAACTTTAAAAAAGTTCTGAATTTGGGAGGAATCAAAACATAAAGATTCAGCATCAATAGCTCAACATCTAATCACAGCAGAATTTCTCATGAAGTGAACTCCAAGAAACTCAGAGTATCTATGCAGTGAATGGCATGGACAGCGAGCCAAACAAGTGATGAACAGTGAATGAGGAATGAGTGGTGTTAGAAATGGGGTTTTTGGTTGGCAGTCAGGTTACCCCCTGTCCAAGCAAAAGCCCTCACTCTAGTCAGGGTAAGTCACACACAATCCAAGATTATCCTGTGCCCACCCTCTGGTAGCTTGGCACGAGCAGTCAGGCTTAACTTAGAAGGCAATGTGTAAAGTATTTGTGCAATAAATCATACAATACCACCATATAGCACCACAAAACTACACCACACAGTGTTTAGAAAAATATATAATATTTATCAGGATAATTGTAGGTCAAAAAGAATAAAGTTGCAATGGAAAATTGTAGAGATATCACTGAAAAGTGATATAAAGTGTCTTAAGTCTTTAGAATATAAACAAAGTCTCTTTCAAGCACAAGTACCTGGTTTAGCGTGGAAAAATCTCCTTAGAGGGCCACAAAAGAAGAGGTGCGTGGAAAAAGGGTGTGTGTGTCGATTTCTCCTCAGCACCCTCGGACTTGCGTCGTTATTTTCCACGCGGTGAAGTCGTGCGGCGTTTTCCGGCGTGCGGACAGTCTTTCTGTGGATCGCGGGGATTACCAGATGTCCCGGGTCTGTGCGTGGATTTTCCTGCTTGTTTTCCGGCTGCGCTTCGTTCTGCGGGGCTGCGCATTGAAATTACGATCTCACGGCAGGCGTCGCGTCGATTTCTCCACTAGAGGTCGGGCGGCGTTGTCCTTGCGAAGCCGTGCGTCGGATTTCCGGTCGTCCCCAGAGCGTCGCGTTGATCAGCTGGAGAGCACTTTCACAGCCAGACAAGAGTTCAGCAAGGCAGCAGGCCAACAGCAAGGCAGCAGTCCTTTGTAGAAAGCAGACAGGTGAGTCCTTTGAGCAGCCAGGCAGTTCTTCTTGGCAGGATGTAGTTTCTGGTTCAGGTTTCTTCTCCAGCAAGTGTCTGATGAGGTAGGGCAGAGGCCCTGTTTTATACCCAAATGTGCCTTTGAAGTGGGGGAGACTTCAAAGAGTGGCTAAGAAGTGCACCAGGTCCCCTTTCAGTTCAATCCTGTCTGCCAGGGTCCCAGTAGGGGGTGTGGCAGTCCTTTGTGTGAGAGCAGGTCCTCCACCCTCCCAGCCCAGGAAGACCCATTCAAAATGCAGATGTATGCAAGTGAGGCTGAGTACCCTGTGTTTGGGGTGTGTCTGAGTGAATGCACAAGGAGCTGTCAACCAAGCCCAGCCAGACGTGGATTGTAAGGCACAGAAGGATTTAAGTGCAAAGAAATGCTCACTTTCTAAAAGTGGCATTTCTCGAATAGTAATATTAAATCCGACTTCACCAGTCAGCAGGATTTTGTATTACCATTCTGGCCATACTAAATATGACCTTCCTGCTCCTTTCAGATCAGCAGCTGCCACTTCAACAGTGTATGAGGGCAGCCCAAATATTAGCCTATGAAGGGAGCAGGCCTCACAGTAGTGTAAAAACAAATTTAGGAGTTTTACACTACCAGGACATATAACTACACAGGTACATGTCCTGCCTTTTACCCACACAGCACCCTGCTCTAGGGGTTACCTAGGGCACACATTAAGGGTGACTTATATGTAGAAAAAGGGGAGTTCTAGGCTTGGCAAGTACTTTTAAATGCCAAGTCGAGGTGGCAGTGAAACTGCACCCACAGGCCTTGCAATGGCAGGCCTGAGACAAGGAAAAGGGGCTACTTAAGTGGGTGGCACAACCAGTGCTGCTGGCCCACTAGTAGTATTTAATTTACCAGCCCTATGCACATAAAGTGCACCTTACTAGGGACTTATAAGTAAATTAATAGTCCAATCAGGTATGAGCCAGAGTTACCATGTTTAAAAGGGAAGAGAGCATATGCACTTTAGCACTGGTTAGCAGTGGTAAAGTGCGCAGAGTCTAAAAACCAGCAAAAACAGTGTCCACAAAGTGGAGGGAGGCAGGCAAAAAGTTAGGGGTGACTACCCTAAGGCTGTCAGGTCTAACAAGTGGTAACCAACTCTAGGAACATGCACTAGTAAAGACATATGAAATCAATGTTCCAAATTCATGAGGCTTCTCACGGGAATGCGTTCAATCTCAGTCTTCTCACAGGAACAACATGTTCTTCAGGCAGAAACTTCTAAGACCACAACTTTGTCTTCCATTGTAAATATTTAATCTAAGTTCTCATGATTCATTCTCCCATACGAGTCTGCATTTCCGTGTGTGAACCTTGATATATAACATTCTAAATAAAAAGTTTGTTCATTAGCTAACAATGGTCTTTAAAGAAGTACAAACATCTGTATAAACAAAAAGAAAGCATTTTGTGCAACACCCATTCATTGTGAAAAACAAGTCTTTCAAAAGGTCAAGATCAGGCATTAAGCTAACTCTACAATTTCACTGCTTATTTAACTAAAACATATCAGTGTCTTAACGTTTCTGGTCTAGTACATTTATGTATGATTGCCTACTACAATTTTGCATTGATGCACATTTTAAGCATCTTTAGCTTTGCACATTATTTACCATTATATTTCAACATTTGTAAGATGCTTCTCAGGTTGATGCAACCCAGAGCTATGGCCAGTGGTTAGACTTACTGCAAGCAGCCTCACATCACCTTTTCTGGTTTTCACTTTTCTGAGTATACAAAGATTCAGGTCCAAAACATTTGTGGGAAAGTGGTTTAACTATCCATGTAACTGAAATAGCGGACTATGTCATGAATTTGTATTCAAAACTGCATCTAGAACCTAAGGGATTATAGCCACATTCTCAGGAAAATTGTAATGTAAATATACAGTTTGCCCCATTAGATGAGTCACACTAAGCTTTTTCAATTTCTGCATAGCCAAGGGATTTGCACTTCACATTTGTCAAAAATGACAAACACACCATACCCAATGATGACGTTGTTGACCAGCCAAAGAAGATGATCACTGAGAGTGTATTAAAAGTGGCGTGAGCTAGACATTTGTTGATTGCCGGTAAACATGTTCCCAGAAACCTAATAATCAGAAAAACATGTGTAATGCCTGCTTTATCTAACATCTTACCACAATAGTCAAATAAATTGCATTTATTGATTTATTAAAGCGTTTGTGTCCTGCTAAATAATTTCTGCTTCCTGCAAAGGGCAGATCTGCCAGTAATAGCTGAATGCTTTCATCTTTGGTTATTAAACTGATTCTGTAGTTGATTTGAGAAAAGCCTCCATTTTTGTATGCATTGTATTAACATTTGAACTGATTTCCTAGAGCTCTATTTAAATTCACAGTTTTCCGCTGTTCACTGAAGCAGAGTCCACTTAGATTAGCACCAGCATCACCAGCATCTGTTTGTTGTCCTTGGGGCATGTGAATCAGTAGCAAAGTGCAATCATACAGAATATGCAGGTGGTGTAATGAAGCACACAGAATTGACTCAGGAATGGAATATAAATGTTACTTCTTACAAGCTCTTTGTTAGCCTCGTGTTGTATTATTCAACCTTTGAATCAAGAGCTGAAAAAAATGTGATTAGGATCAGTGACTACATTGTGGTGGATCTCTTCTCATTTGATGTGCATGTCTGCCATAGCAAACCGCTTGCAAGACCAACAAATTTGAATCTCTTCTCATTACATAGAGGGTTTTGCAGTGAAAAACAAAACCCTTAATCAAACTTGGTTTTCCTTGCTGTGACTTCAGCAGCCAGGAAGATCCAACTCCTCGGTCATCTCCCCCTCTCCCAGGTTTTCTCAGACATTACAGTTTTAGACCTGG
Source organism: Pleurodeles waltl (assembly GCF_031143425.1). Classification (NCBI taxonomy): domain Eukaryota; kingdom Metazoa; phylum Chordata; class Amphibia; order Caudata; family Salamandridae; genus Pleurodeles; species Pleurodeles waltl. Next base: position 161,118,666 of record NC_090451.1, read on the forward strand.
CAGCCTTATGGTGGTCACCCCTAACTTTTTGCCTTTCCACTTTTTGGATACTGTTTTTGCTGGTTTTAGGACTCTGCACACTTTACCACTGCTAACCAGTGTTAAGCTGCATATGCTCTCCACCTGAAAACATGGTGACATTGGTTCCTACCCAATTGGCTTATTTAATCTACTTTTAAGTGCCACCCACATAAGTAGCCCCTTAACCATGCCTCAGACCTGCCATTGCAAAGCCTGTGTGTGCAGTTTCACTATCAATTCAACTTGGCATTTAAAAGTGCCAAGCCTTGAACTCCACTTTTTCTACATATGTCACCCTAAGGTGAGACCTAGGTGACCTATAGGGCTGGGTGCTATGTAGATAAAAGACAGGACATATACCTGTGTAGTTTAAATGTCCTGGAACTATAGAACAATGAATTTTGTTTTACACTGCTGTGAGGCTGTAGTGCTTTCCTCTTATCTAGTTTCTAAGCACTAACATAACACAACAGAAATGCACTTCTGAGGTCAAAGAAGACTTTTATTGTTATATGAATGACGAATTAGTAGCTTTCAAGTCCGCGTTAATCAAACAAAATATATCAGTTTGCAATATACACAGCAGGTTATATTTATAAGATATTGAATGCAAAGCAAAACAAATACTTCACCGTGTAGGAACTATTTACAGCTACATCTTTCTAAGGTCTGCAAGCTGATGACCCCTGTCAGCCGCGAGAAAGAGTTTCATCTACCCACACGGGATGCTGGCAGCTGGCGCCAAGCTCCAGCACGAGGTCCGGCAGATTCGAATCTGACTCTCTGCAGCCTGTTACATTCGTTACAAAGGTGTGCCCCCTCCTCTCAGACCTGGGAAACTGAGCAAGCCTTTTGGAGACTGGCCAGGTCTCCAAGACTACTCCTGTTCCCAAGCTCAAGCGAAGAGAAAACAACACCCATGTACTCTCTCTTATCATGTCTAGTCTACTGTGAGAAAAACATCTTGGTTCTCTGGTGCAAAAACACAGCTTGGAAAAATACAGCTTGGATTCTCAACTGCAATGTCTAACTCCACGTTAAAGGCAATGGGCAGCTAACCTAAATATCAAATGCAATGTCATGTTAAAGGCAATAGGCAGCTAACCTAAATATCAAATGCAATGTCTAGTGTCATGTCAAAGCCAATAGGCATCTAAGCTGAATACAAAATGCAATGTCTTATATCATGTCAAAGCCCATAGGCAGCTGAGCTGAATATAAAATGCAATGTATAATATGTCAAAGCCAATAGGCAGCGGAGCTGAATACAAAATGCAATATATAATATCATGTCAAAGCCAATAGGCAGAATATCTAATAGCATGTCAAAGTCAAAAGGCAGCTAAACTGAATACATCATGTCAAAGTCAATAGGCATGCAATGTCAAAGCCAATAGGCGGCTAGACTGGATACAGCATGTCAAAGCCAATAGGCAGAATACAGAATGTAATGGCTAATGCAATGTCAAAGCCCATAGGCGGCTCAACTGAATACAGAAAGTAATGGCTAATGCCATGTCAAAGCCAATAGGCGGCTAAACTGAACAAAACATACCATGTGCTACTGGTGAACATTGAGCAACTAATATGCGCAGTGGTGAAACACAAAGTCATTGGTCAAAACAAACTCCATCAAATAGCAGTACAGAGGCCTGCTCCTTTCATAGGCTAACATTAGGGCTATCCTCATATTATGTTTGAGTGGTAGATTCTGATCTGAAAGGAGCAACAAGGTTATATTTAGTATGGCCAGATTGGTAATACAAAATCCTGCTGACTGGTGAAGTTGGATTTAATATTACTATTTTAGAAATGCCACTTTTAGAAAGTGAGCATTTCTCTGCACTTAAATTGTTCTGTGCCTTACAATCGGTCTGGCTAGGTTAGTTGACAGCTCCCTTATACATTTCTCTCAGACATTCCCCAAACACAGGATGTTCAATCACATCCCCACACTGAATGGGTCTTCTTGGGCTGGGAGGGTGGAGGGCCTGACATTTTCATTTGAAAAAAGGACATTGGCTTGCCCTCACAATGGACTGCCAAACCCCCTACTGGGACCCTGGCAGACAGGATGGAACTGAAAGGGGACCTAGTGCACTTCTAAGCCACTCTTCGAAGTCTACCCCACTTCAAAGGCTCATTTGGGTATTTAAACAGGGCCTCGGACCCCACCAACTTAGACACTTCTGGACAAGATACCACATGAAGAAACTCTGAACCAGAACCTGCAAACTGCCAAGAAAAACTGCCTTGCTGCCCAAAGGACTCGCCTGACTGCTTTTCTGCAGAGGATTGCTGCCATGCTGTTGCCCTGCTGCCTTGCTACCCTCTGGCTCTGCTGAGAAGTACTCTCCAAGGGCTTTGATGGAGCTTGCCTCCTGTTCCTTGAAGTCTCAGGGCCAAAAAGACTTCATCCTGCAAAGAACTCCTTGTGCTGTGAAAATTTGACGCACAGCTGTCAGAAACAACGCACAACCTGCATCGCGGTGAGAAAATCACCACACACCGAACCGGAACGATGCAGCCTGGCTCCCTGAGAGAAAATTGAAGAAGCACCAGCGTTGCAACTGGAACTTTGACACACCGCCCACTGGATTGAAGCATAGCCAAGCTGGAACGATGCAGAATGACTTCCTGCGAGAAGAATCGACACAGCACCGGCAGTGCGACAGAATTTTTCCGCATTGCCCACCGAATTGACGCAGCTCCTGTGCCTTCGTCCTGCACGCCCAGGATTTCTCTGTATCGTCCACGGGGAGTCCAAATACCCCGCAGCCTGAAGAGGATCCAAGTCTTTGCAGCGGAAATCGACGCAAGGCCCTGACTGCATGGAAAACTATTGAAGCAATGTCTGTGTGCGCCCGGAGAAACTGATGTAAACCTCCCTGTTTTCCATGCATCTCCTACTCTCCGGCCCCTTGTGGATAATTTCGAAGCAAACCAGGTATATGTGCTTGCAATAAATACTTGGTGCTTTTTGAAAGACTAGACTCTTTTTATCATTCTCCAAAGTGATAGTTCAACGTGTACTTATCAAATCTTGGTGGTTTTGACCTGCATTTATCCAGATAAATATTCTATATTTTTCTAAACACTGTGGTGTATCTTTGTGGTGTTATACTGTGTTATTGCATGATTTATTGCACAAATACTTTACACATTGCCTTCTAAGTTAAGCCTGACCACTCCGTGCCAAGCTATCAGAGGGTGGGCACAGGATAATTTGGATTGTGTGTGACTTACCCTGACTAGAGTGAGGGTCCTTGCTTGGACAGGGGGTAACCTGATTATTTTTTAAATAAATGGAACTATTTTTCCCACATGCAACACCTGTGGACTTTGTCTGCCCAGGTCCTCCCTTATTGAAGTCAGCTCAGTCAGAAAGGGAAAGCAGGTTAGACACTGTTTCCCAGTTACTTGTACAGAGCACCACACTGGAAAATATATTCATAATTTATTTTATTTTTTTAAGATATGTGAATGTGAGGAAGGTAGAGGAAGCAGTACACAATCGAATTATGTTTTTTATTTTGAAAATCATGTTTATTGTTAAGTTTTAAGAACTACAAGGACTTAGTTTCAACTGCTGAAAAACATGGAGTTATCAGGTTATGAAGAGAATCAGTAAATGAAGAAAATGAGAAATAGATCTGAGGATTATTGTTGCGAAGAATGAGACTGCATCATAGATTCTTGTCAAATACTTTTATTAAAGCTCAGAGGTCGCGTGTGACTTCCATCTTTGCGAGCTCCTCACAACGGTTGAAGCTTGGAATGCCACTGCTCCCATGCCAACAAAAGAACTTTCAGACATTCTAAAGCACTTCAAAGGAGCACATTACAACACAAGACCACATTATACCTATATCTACATTACAACATTCCTCCTCCTTTCACAACAGAAGTTATCCAGATGTAGTATAACCTAGAATTTCATCTTAAGAAAACTGTAAAAGAAAACATAATGCCTTATCATATAATCTGAATTTAAACATCCACCAATAAATTTAAACAAAACCTAAGAAGGTAAACATGCTACACATGATTACCAACAGATGACTTATCTGACGTAGTTCTGCAAATATGTGGGAATTATTTTTGGCCTTTGAGCTCTTGTAGTCCCAGAAGTCATGTACCTACTACTTAGATCTCTTTGAACAGTTTCACCAAGGATTCCACAGGGCGAGCATAGCACGAGTCAAGTGAAAGTCTTTTCTTGCACGCCGAGTTGTGTCCATCACAATCAGCAATTATTATGCAGGAGCAAGGCCTGCAACTGTCATTTGCTTGGGGATTGTCATGCACTAAATCAAGACTGTAGAACATGTGCTGCTAATTCAATGTTTGTTTGTTTTTTATTAATTGTCCATGTTCTCTGTTAGTGCCTCCTCACTTGTGCATTTTGTTTTCAAAATAGAAGTCAGAGCTGCCTCACTTGCATGTTACAGAAAACAAAGCCGGTCAGAACTACATGTATCAATATACAGCGCTTTTTCTGCTTCGTTTGCACTGCTCAGCAAGCATCTTTTTTAAGCAACAAACAAAAATACTCTAAGGAGGGAGAGGGTCCAAGGGCACTACCTTCCTGTGTAGAATGCCATTTTTATTGTATTGACGTGGGAGCTCAACCAGAGGACATGGACCCAAATCCTCCAAAGAAGAAATATACTGGAAGAAAAAATGTGAAGTCCCACTTAGAAAGTCTTTGTTGAGGATCAAAGTACCATGAGTTCAGTAAATTAGGATAAACAGGATTACGAGAAAAGTCTTTGTTACTCCAATTTTAATTATTTATTATGTTTTTAGAAGACAAGTAACTCCCAATTGAGATACATCAGAATGGATTCAGAGAGAGAAAACAAGGGTCAACCAACACGTGTTTCGCCCCATAGGCGCGTACGCCAGGGCTTTCTCAAGGCCTTTAGACAATATTCGGCTTGCTAAGGCAATCAGTTATATATGCTGTCTCGTTTTTCTTTTAAAAAATTATGGAGACGGACGCGGACGCATAACATCGGATATCCCTTCTCACCATCTTTTTTAAGCACACTGCACCTCACCTTGGTCTCAGTTGTCACTTCTGGCCGCAATTCAATATTTTGAATGTCCCCGATTATATGCTTGTTTAGTTTAGTTTATAAGATTTGTAAAGCGCATGGCGACCCGAAGGCATCCCAGCGCTAAAAGCAGCAACGCACAAATAGGAGGGGGGATCAATGCTAATTACAGAATAAAAAAGTTTTGAGCTTTTTCCTAAAGAGGAGCTCGGAGGATTCATAACGGATCTCCAAAGGAAGGGTATTCCAAAGGTGGGAGGCCTTACTGGAAAAAGAATTGTTGCACCAGGCTCTCTTAGATCGAGAAATGTGTGCATACCTAAGAGAGGAGGAACGTAAGTTCCACGAAGGAGTATGCAGGGAGATCCGTTTCCTTAGAGAGATGGGACCTTTACCATGTAGGGCCCTATGGACAATGCAGAGAGATTTAAAATGGATCCGTTCTTTGATGGGGAGCCGGTGGAGATAGCCAATTTGGCAGATGAATATTTTGAGTGAGTAAGAAGCCTGGCAGCTGCATTTTGCACTCTTTGCAGCTTCTTTATAACATAAAAAGGGGAGCTAAGGAACAGAGAGTTTCCGTAATCCAGACGGGAAAGAATTAAGGCTTGGATGAGAATTCTTCTGGCTGTAGGAGGAAGAAGAGAGAGAATCTTTCTGAACATGTGCATAAGCCCAAAGCAGGTAGAAGAAACTTTACTGGCTTGAGAGTCCATAGTAAGCCTGGGGTCAAGCATCACACCTAGAGTTTTAACCTGAGATTTGGGGGGAGGAAGAGTACTGAAGGCATCTGAGAGCGAGGGAAGGGGAAGAGGGGGGGGACCGTTGCCCAAAACCAGGACTTCAGATTTTCCATCGTTAAATTTGAGTTTGGACTTGGTCATCAATTTGGCGATGTCACGCATACAGCGGGAGAGATTGGTCACCGGCGAGTCTCCAGAGCTGGAGAGGGATACAACTAACTGGGTGTCATCTGCATAGGTGACCAAGAACCGATTATGAGGGGCAACTACTCTAGCTAAAGGTGACAAGTAAACGTTAAAAAGAGTGGGGCTAAGGGACGAGCCCTGGGGGACTCCACATGCCAAGGGAAAAAGGCCAGAAAAGAAGGTCCGGTCCAAGACTTGGAAAGATCTGTCTCTAAGGAAGGAGGAAAACCAAGAGAGGGCGGAACCTCCGACTCCTACATCTGATAGTCTCCGACAGAGAAGATCATGGTCGACAGTATCGAAAGCTGCACTTAGGTCAAGCAGGATGATGGCTACGTGAGACCCTAGGTCTAAGAGCTGGCGGGCCGTCTCAGTTACTGAAAGGAGAGCTGACTGAGTACTGTGCAAGACTCTAAAGCCCATTTGGGTGGGATGAAGAAGTTCATTGCTTTCGAGATTGTTGGTTAGTTCAGTGTTGACATGTTTCTCAAGGATTTTTGCGGAGATAGGGAGGAGGGCAATAGGTCTGAAATTTTCCAATAAAGTGGGGTCAAGTTTGGGTTTCTTCAGAAGGGGCTTAACCACAGCATGTTTAAATGACTGGGGAAGGGAGCCCGAGGATAAGGAGCTGTTAAGAATTTTAGTGAGAGGAGGAGCAATGGTGCCTGCTACCTGCAAGAGAGCAGAGGGAGGGGCGGGGTCCAGAGGGGAGCCGGATTTAATTTTGGACAGGAAATTAATGGTCACCTCCTCGGTGAGAGGGGGGAAGGAGGTTAGAGAGACTCCTACAGGAAGGGAGTCAGTGTCATTACAAATAGAGGGATCATTCATATAGACGGGAAACCCTGTGCTGGTGCTGTTACTCTCCGTGATATACCAGATGCCGTCTTTGAAGTTAAAGCTGGTTCTTGAAACTCACGCTGCAACCTTGAGGTCATAAGGGAAGAGGCAGCAACTCGTCACCAAAAAACATATTGCGAAGGATTAGATGGCAATGTTGCTTCTTGTGAAACACTAGTTTATTAATGCTCGGAGGTCATGTGTGACTTCCCTCTTTGCTAGCTCCTCACACAGCCAAGGCTTGTAATGCCACTGTTCCCATGCCAACCAAGGAAGTTTCTGACATTCTAAAGTCCTTCAGAGGAGCACATTACAATACAGGATCATATTATGTCTATAACTACATTATAATAGAACATTCCTTTTTTTTTTTTTTTTATGTTGTTTTTTGTTGAGTTTTAAGGACTGCAGGGATGTACAGTTCTCAGCAGAACGACAAGGTGTAATCTGATTATGAAGAGAATCAGTAAATGAAGAAAATGAGAAATAGATCTGGAGATGATCTGTATAAGAAAGACAATTAAAGCCAAAGGAAGACATCAAATGAAAGTATAGGTAGGAAAGAAGTGGGGAAAGCTCCAACCCTTGGGGCACACCAAGGAGAAGAGTATAAGGGGTTTAAAGAGTGAACAAAAACAGAATAACACATCATGTCAAAGAATGCAGGCAGATCAAGAAGTATACAAATAGAACACTCTTTATTGTGGTAAGTGTGAATTATCGTGCTAATTACAGAAATAAGTGCAGACACATTTGAATAAGCAGGACAAAAGCCAGATTCAAATGAGGAAAGAAGATCATTGATCTGTAGAAAGGGAATAGCTAAGAAAATACAATATATTTCAGTATTTTAGAGGCCAACAGAAGCAAAAGGAGAGGCTGAACAAAAGAAAGATCATCAGGATCAAAGGTAGGTTTCTTAAGTAATAACATACTTATTAGAAACTTATTTAGAAACAAAAAGGGGAATGACCCACAGGACGTAGAAAGACTGAAAAGCTAAACTACATAAAGCATTAGCAAAGGGTTTCCAGATTCACCCAAGGGGTGAACAAAGGATCAGTTCATGAAAGAGGAGGTTTCGCTCTAGGTAGGTACATGTGAACATTATATGATGAGCTCGAATTCTGACCAACTAGTCCAATAGGTGTGTGCAGAAGCACAGGGAGGAGAAAATAAATCTGGAGGGAGAGATGGGATGGCTGGTTGAGCTGACAATAGCAAGTTAGATACTAGAAATGTTTGAAGTAAAGTATACAGCTAACTGAGCCACAGAATGTGAAGAAAAAGAAGAGTCAAGCGGAGAAGAAGAAAGCATAAGTTTAAACAGAGCAGACGATGATCATGACAGTGTTAACTGAGTGACTGAAAGAAGTGTCCCTTAGATTTGAGTGGAGCAGCAAAGTTGTACTGAGCTGAGAAAAAACAAGATAAGCAAAAAGGGGCCTGTTTTTCCTCCACAAATGTTGAAAATGGCGCATACTTTTGCAAAGAGCAGCAATTTTAGTGGATAGCCATAACTTAGGGAATCTTACCATAAGCTTTAAAGGGTTTAAGAGGTGCACAAGTACAAAAACAGTTAAAGGGAGGAGAGAAAAGTGAAGTAGCAGCTTGGTTTAGGCATAGGGAGAAAAGTATGCCATCACAAGAAAAAGTATCACCGACCGAGGCTGCCAAGAAGTAAATTGAAACAGTTTTCAGGCTAACCTGAAATAATTATCAGATTTATCTAAAGATGATGGCACAAGGTCAGTACGCTTAAGAAGTAACTAACATGAAATGATTAAGGAGAGGAAATAGAGATAGATAACTCAGGGAGCTAGAATGAAAAAAGTGGGAAGGGAATGCACTCTAGCATACCACCAAGAATTTGTGTAGTTGGATAGCGCAAAAATGAAAATTAAAAAATTCCATGAGAATATTGAAAGAAAGTATAGCTGCTTTATTAGAGACCTGTAAATTGGAATAAGAAAGTGCCTGGGATACAAGAAAAAATAGTATCCAGGCCCTTGACAAATGAGATAAGTGGCACAAGTAGGCAATAGATAATAGGAAAGGTGTAGACTGATCAGATAGTGACAAAATGCAGTAGTTGTACGAGCAATCCTTTGAGGGTGATGAAGACCAATGTAGTTAACCACCTATCCTCTCCAAGGAGAATTAAAAAAATTAACTGACATAGTCAAAGGATGGAAGACAAAAGCATCATGCTGACCTAGTCATTATTCAGCAAAACATAAGACTTGTTCTGTTTGAACAACCATAAAAGTGTGTAGAGCAGTGACAGGTTTTGAGGTAAATATCTGTCATTCAAGAGACTTAGCTTGATATTGAGAGGTAAACGAGTATTGTTAGCCAAAACCTAATTCCTGAAATGAAAAGATTTGTAATGCTCATCAGTGAAGCAAACCACAATATGTATATTATATCAAATTTAACAAAGAAGCCATATTAACATAAGTCACATAGAGGTCAAAGGTTATTGAGACAACATGGCTAGTGGTAGACTAATCTGGAACTCCTAGACGTAGGATGACTTTTCACTATGTTGGCATCAAGTCATCATTATCCTAGGTAATGAACAATGTCAGACAAGCATGGCAAGAAGTCTGAATGATGAGTCCTATTGAGTAGGACTATCTTTGGTTAATGCTAGAAGAACTATAAAGCTCCTAAGGCACTTTAATATATCTCTGGCTAGTAATCAATCAAGTATAGGGAAAAAATGGAGAGCCTATAAACCCCTCTAGAGTCTAGGCTACCAAGATGGAAAGGGGTTCTAGCGGGACCAATCAAATTTTTTGTCATCAGCAATGACACTTCATTTGTTATTGGTTATATTACAATTTTTCATGTGGTAGAGGAAAATTTGTAAGTGGTTGTCTCCTGCTGTGCACTTCTAAAATGCAATAATTAGTAGCACAGATGCAACTAAACAAACGTATTTGTAATATAAAATTTGAATCTCAATCATATCTAAATGTTCATACACAATCCTTGCATAAACATAACTCCATCAGGGGATGGTCATTAAGAAATTTCCAATTGTGAACTGTCAAAAGATAGTCTGCTTAATTTTTATAATGCTTGAGTTTATACTTTAAAAGCTGCAATGTCTGGAAATGTTACCCCGTACTGTGAGGTACAAACTTTTTTGATAGCGGCTTATAATAAACTTTTGAAGATTTTCTTTGCAACAGATTAGTAGCTACATGACACGGGGTCCTTTCCTCTGGATCTGCACGTCGCTGGACAAAAGGCCCACCTCCTGGCGTCACCAACTCAGAAAGCTATTATGGCACAGAGTTATGGAGAAACCAGTCGGGGGAAGGGAATTAGGGAAGGGAACAGCAGGGAGAGTGATCTGAAAAGGAAAGGTTAGAACAATATGCATTTACTCATTCATAGAAACGTAAATCATTTATGGACTCCTGACTAAATGTGTCTCCGAGATATCAGGTGGAGACCTCTTCTAAAATGAGGGCGAAGCCCCTTGTAAAACACAACCTCAGATTCAAGAGATGGCAAGAAAGTTGAACTATGATTATACACAGAATATCAATCTTGTAACATTTATGTATTCACAACATATACCTTTGATCATGACTTAGAAAATCTCAGACTTAAATATGCTTTTCATATCTTAAGTTATTCAAATAACAATGAAAACTTTGATTTATCTCCAGCAATGCTTTCACATTCATAATAATAAATGCCCAAAAGGTTTTACTCATTAAACCTAAAGCACCTTACTTAAGAACCTTTTCCTCCTGTGAATTGAAGCGCTTTATATCTGGGAACTGAAGCGCCTGAATTATCAAGCCAAGAGTGCTTTACATCTGAGAACTGAAGCGCCTGAATTATCATGCCAAGAGCGATTTACATCTGAGAACTGTAGCGCTTTGAATTACTGTGCCAAAAGAGTGCTTTACATTTGTGAACGGAAACACCTTGAATTACTTGTGCACAAAAGCGCGTTACCTCTGTGAACTGAAACACTTTGGATTATTGTGTCAAAAGAGCGCTTTATCTCTGTGAACGAAAACATCTTAAATTACTGTGCACAAAAGTGCATTACCTCTGTGAACTGAAATGCTTTGAACTACTGAGCCAAAAGAGCGCTTTACATCTGTGAACGGAAACACCTTGAATTACTTGTGCACAAAGCACGTTATCTCTGAACTGAAAAGCTTTGAATTACTAAGCCAAAAGAGCGCTTTACATCTGTGAACGGAAACACCTTGAATTACTTGTGCACAAAGCGCGTTCTCTGTGAACTGAAACGCTTAGAATCACTGAACCAAAAGAGCGCTTTACATCTGTGAACGGAAACACCTCGAATTACTGTGCATAAAAGCACGTTACCTTTTGGAAGTAATAACTTCCTCCAAACTTGGATTCAGCAAGGCCTTACTGCTACGAGTACGACCTACTCTTTTTAGAATGCACCGTGGACTTTGGTTAGACGACACTTTGCCATTCAGAAAGTCTTGACTTCTCCAGAGAAACCACCATGAGGTCTGGCTGCATCGAAGTCTTCAAAATAGTGAGCAATGTACTTGGGTGTGACTGGGCTTTATGGGCCTGCCACACCCCAAGATGGCCACCGCCTCTAAAAACATGGTAAATGTAGTCCTTTCATAGGATAGCACTGATAAGTGCATCTTGTCCACCAATGCCCTGAACCTGCAGCTACGTGAGCTTCACCACAGGGTAGACGACGCTGATGGCCATTATTGGAACAAGCGGGGATGACCAGTGGTGCGCATCAAGCGCTGCAGAGTTGCGCAGCGGAATTTCGGGCGAGATCTGGACCGCGTCTGGCCTTATTCCCGTCACTACATATTGATGTGTTTGTCATCTCTCTACAGGTTAAATATTTTCTGCTACATCCGAACTACTAATACTCTCCAGTGAAAGAGCAAGATGTTTTGGAATTTTGGGAGCGAATAATGCTGTGATCATGTACTATAAGGAATAAAATACCATCTGTTGTATATCAGAATGATATTTCAGCGCACCATGACATTATGTGAGCGTATTAAAGAATATCAGGCTGCAGTCCCCCATATAGTCCCGGAATTCAGTGATGGGCAATAATCTTATAACGTTGAGAGGGCACCTTATGCCCAGTATATTGATGATGAATGAGATCCTAAGGCCCATATTTATGAAGCTTAGCGTCCCCTTAGCGTCATGAACTTTGGCGATAAAATGGCGCTAACTTAAATCCAAATTTATATTTTGATGCTAGACCCATCTAGTGTCAAAATATGGAGTTAGCGCCTTTTAGATGCAAGGTAGGAGTTCCCTTCCTAAAAATTACGCTAGACCCCCAGCACCATATTATTACCCAATGCTGAAATGACGCCCAAGTGGGAGGTGGACCTAAATAAAGGTACTAAGCCCGCTTAGCACCATTATTTAACACCTGGTCAGACCAGGCGTTAAAGTGCCAGAAGTCCCATTTCTATGGGGAAACACCATGGAATGGGCACAAAGATGCCTACCCCAAACCCCAGCATCACCTGCACCCACACCCACACCACAGGGACACTATACGAGGAGGGGGCCCATCCCAAGTAAGTTGCAGGTAGATGTATGTGTGTGTGTGGTGTGCATGGGACCCCGTGGCTGGCACTGGGTTTTTAATGCTTTTCCATGGGACACTGGGTCTCCTGTGGTGGGCACTGGGATGGTGGTAATGACTTCTGTCTATAATTAGACAGGAGTAATTTTTTGGCAACTTGTGCATCACAAAATGATGCTAGGCTGACTAGCGGCATATTTTTTGCTGCTAATCAGCCTTCCTTAATTCTCTACCCACTAGCACCGTTTTCCCTAACGCCATCCCTCACTGGCTAGCATCTTTCTTTTAGATGCTAGCCATTCCTTACCACCATCGTGCATCATTTCATAAATGTGGCACACAGATGGCGTTAGGGAATGGCGTTAGCTCGTGTTAAAAAGAAAAATTACGCACAACTGCTGGAGCCGAGTTGTGCACCATTTTTCATAAATATGGGCCTAAGTCTCTGAAATTGGCATGACAACATGACAGAAAAAGAATGCATGCTGTAAGCTTCTGAAAGTATATTGCGAGCTCATGGAGATGAATAAGATGTAGCAATCCATGAACAGCAGAATCAAGCCTGTCTCTCAAAGTGATGGAATAGTGGAGGTCAGAGCTGACATTTCAGGGCCTGCTTTTAGCAGAACAAATGTGAGCAGTAAGTCTGAACATAATTGCCAAAATAGGCTTAATCTTCTTTCACAGTGTACTAAAGGACCCGGTGACTAGGGTTCCACTTCAAATTGTTTATTTCTTCTTCCTGCAGCAGGAACAAAACGGGGACTATACAGAAAAGGAATTTAGGCTGACCTTTATTTCCCATGAAAGTTGTCAATTTGCTAAATTGAGGCAGTTTAACATTTTTATCCGGAGTCAGTACTTTGGTGTAGACTTGCTTTCAACTGTGCCAAGAAAGAATAGAGCAACGATGTTTGGTTCTGCAAGCAAAATAGAGTTGTACTGCTGGGGTGCTCCCCATTCACTAAGAACATTTTGTTCGGAACTTTGCTTGATATTAGGAATAAGTAAGTGGTGGGTGCCTAAGGCTCCTGCCTTACGTCACCTTATGAAAATGTCAGCACTAATGACAAGAACGTTTTGATTCAGGCACTAATGTGCCTGTGGTTAGTCAGAGATAACTGCAAACTGTGCCCAAGTTGTTGACTAGAGGCCTGAGTTCTAATCCCGTCTCCTCCTCCTGACCGAATAATCTGATATGTGGCACATTACCTCATATCCATTTGACTCGAGCTCTGTATCTGTAAACCTTGAGAGTGCTTAAAAATAGGTAACTGATGAGTATAAAGTGTCATATGGACACCTACAATTTACATTTGCATAAATGGCACACTTGTGTACTTAAGAAAGAGCTCTAGCTGTGATTTACTGCTTATTTATTATCTGTTAGGTGACTCGGTGTCTTCTTAAATCTTTCCCATAACGAGCATTCACCAGGGCAGTGTTCAATGCACTTAAAATTGAATTTGAATCACTATAGACACAAAATCCAATAGGGTGTTTCAGGATCACAAACATTAACTAAACCCATGTATTTAAGTAAAGCAGTAGTAATTCTTGGAATATATTACCGCCATTTACGTAATCCAGTGGATGTAGATGGCAGAAAAGGAGAAGTTTTGCTCTTGATTGATACTAATATAAAGAATAAGTCTTTAGGAATTCAGTGGTTTACTTTACACCCTGCACACTGAGCCTATTATTTTCAATTAGTTAAAGGAAAGGTTTCAAACTGCAGTGTTTGTGTTTTTTAAACTGTTCGCAACTGCAATTTCCTTTTCTTTGCTGCCTGGTTGTTGTGCCATGTAGGCAGAAAAATTTGATTTTCACGAAAATAGCGAACTCAGAAAATTTCGGCACACTCTTGAGCGCATATATTGACATTATGAAATTCTTAGCAGGCTTCCAGAATTTCACAATTTGCCTTGATAATCTGTCATTTCAACCACATTTCGAAGGCATGTGTCAAGTATTTGGTTGGTGTAAATGCACACTGCAGCCCACATACGATATTTTACTACTCATGCTGAAGGTGCACTTTAGCCACTATTTAAAGCAGACTTTAAAGGAAGTTTGAATAGATAGATCAGCTAGGGAGTTAAAATGTACAGCACACGTTTTAGAGGGGAAGCACTGGTTTAGCAGCAGCAAAGTGCAGGGAATTCACCATTGTCCTCTTCAGATCGCTACCATCCACAACAGCTTCAACACCGGCCCACCGCCAGATCCCCCCCCCCCGACGTCTCCAACCGCGACTGCCGCCTCACCGCCTGGACCCACGTGGACGACGCAGAAACCATGGCAACCATGAACACCATCCACTCAGGCTCCCCCAGGGACCCATGCCCTCATCATGTTTTCAACACAGCCAACGCCACCATCGCCCCCAAACTCCGCAAGATCATCAACCTCTCCTTCACTTCCGCCACCTTCCCGGACAGCTGGAAACACGCTGAAATCCAACCCCTCCTCAAGAAACCCAAGGCCGACCCCAACGATCTCAAAAACTTCCGCCCAATCTCTCTCCTCCCTTTTCCAGCAAAAGTCATCGAGAAGATCGTCAACACACAACTCACCCACTTCCTCGAAGACAACTCCATCCTGGACCCCTCACAATCCGGATTCAGACGAAACCACAGCACGGAGACTGCTCTCCTCGCCGCCACAGATGACATCAGACATCAAATGGACAACGGCGAAACCTCAGCCCTCATCCTTCTCTACCTATCAGCCGCTTTTGACACACTCTGCCACTGCACCCTACTGACCCGCCTCCAGGAAGCCGGCATCCAAGACAAAGCCCTCCACTGGATCTCATCCTTTCTCTCCGACAGAACTCAGAGAGTCCGACTCTCCCCCTTTCGCTCCAAAGCCACCAACCTCATCTGCGGCGTCCCCCAAGGATCCTCCCTCAGCCCTACTTTGTTCAACGTCTACATGGCCCCCCTCGCAAAACTGGCCCGCCAGCATCACCTCAGCATCATCTCCTACGCCGACGACACCCAGCTCGTCCTCTCCCTGACCAAAGACCCACTCACCGCCAAAACAAACCTCCACGAAGGACTAAAATCCATCGCCGAATGGATGAACAACAGTCGCCTGAAACTCAACTCCGACAAGACGGAAATCCTCATCCTCGGGCGCTCTCCTTCGGCCTGGAACGACTCATGGTGGCCCGCCGACCTCGGACCCCCACCCACCCCTGCCAGCCATGCAAGAAACCTCGGCTTCATCCTGGACTCTGCACTCACCATGTCCAAACAGGTCAGCACCGTCTCCTCCTCCTTTTTCAACACCCTCCGCATGCTCCGCAGAATCTTCAAGTGGATTCCAACAGAGACCAGAAAGATGGTGACCCAAGCCCTCGTCAGCAGCAGACTTGACTACGGCAATGCACTCTACACAGGCATCCCAACCAAAGACATCAAACGACTCCAGCGTATCCAAAATGCCTCCGCCCGACTGATCCTCGACATACCCCGCCGATGTCACATCTCCCCTCACCTGAGGGAACTCCACTGGCTCCCGGTGGAGAAGAGGATCACCTTTAAACTCCTCACCCACGCTCACAAGGCACTTCACAACGCCGGACCCTCCTACCTCAACTCCAGACTCAATTTCTACGCTCCCACACGTCAACTTCGATCCGCCAACCTCGCCTTCGCTGTCGTCCCCCGAATCCAGCGCAAGACCTGCGGCGGCAGATCCTTCTCCTTCCTCGCCGCCAAGTCCTGGAACTCTCTCCCCACATCTCTACGCCAGACCCAGGACCTCCTCACCTTCAGGAGACTCCTCAAAACCTGGCTCTTCGACCGCTAACTGCAGCACACCTCCACCCCCCCCCCCCCTTCCCCCCAGCGCCTCGAAACCCTGACGGGTACATAGCGCGCTTTATAAATATCGTGATTGATTGATTGATTGATTGATCGCACAATCCGAACAGCCCCCACAAAATAGGGTTCCTTTGCATTGCGCAGTATATATATACGCATACCCATCCATTATACTGAGTGTCCTGTACATAGCAGTATTTATATAGTGAACATTTTGCTATGAAGAAATGGAGTGTTCTCTTTTATTTGGAGGGAGCATTCTATACGATTGCATTCATCCAGTGGGGATTACACAAATACATTTCACATGTTTAGACACACAGAAGTTAAGTAATTTGCCGAGAATCACACAATCCTGACCCAAGCACCGAGATTGGGGTACCAGGGTTCCAAAATTGGTATCTCTGGGTACTAGGCCACATTTTCTCCCCAATCATACCTAAATATGATATAGGGGCAGATATCAAGGTCAGCAATATGTCAACATTCTCAATGTGATATTAATTGCATTATTCATAAATCTTAGCATTTACCTCGAACTAATTTCAACGAGCAATTTAAAGAAAAATACAATTAATGTCAAGTCCAAAATCTTTTCGATTATTTTGCATCTTTGCCATTGCTGTAATTTTCTTTCATTGGTCCCGATTCCCATTAAACAAACACATCTCGGTTTTATCCTTCCGGCTGAAATAGGATTTGTCGCTGGCATTAATGAACTCATTACTGTAACACTTCATATGTTAAATTACTGTAATGGACACCAATGTTCGCCACAGTAATGATATCTTTAAAGATCTCTGTAATTCTCAAAATGTCGGATGCCTACACGTTTAAGATTCTAATTTTATTTCTAACCATTATGTTTCAACACAATAAACATTACAGCACTGCAGACTAATTTGCCTTCTTTTATTGAAAAGTAAAACGTTTGGTGTGTGCGGTAACGACAGACGAAGCAAGCCATAAAGTGATTTTAGTTCCTGTGTTATGAATTGAGCTCCTTAGTGTTCTGATCATGAGGGCGGTCTTCAAGAGAAATCGCTAAAAATCTGCAAAAAGTACTTCGAACACTTCCCCATTTGTCAAGGAGAAAATTAATTTTCAGGGAGGTATGAGAGCCACATTGCACAGTAAAGAACTTAATAAAGGCCTGTCCACCATATTACTAGTGCATTAAAGCCTGTGGCACTGATATTCATCATTTCATACTCTATGATGTCTGACAAACTCTATGTAAGGTCGTTAGTTTTCTTTTCCCCAATTTCATGGACATTTATTTTTAGTATTGCACTCCACATCACTGGGAATGGAATTTGCAAATTGGATAAGTGCCCTAAAATGCCCAAAGTACCATTTGAATACCCCGACGGAGACATTGAGTTGCCCTGTGTCATGTAAGTAGGTCTTTCAGTTATCCTCGTATCCAGATACCCTAAAGCAGCCCCGGCAAAAAATTCTCAAACCAACTGTTCTCTCCTTGTCACCTCACACTATCTGTCTCTTTTCTACCATTCACTCTGTCTTCCCTCTCTTTTTTTCTCACACTATCTTTTGTTTTGCCTCCCCCCTCCCTCTTGGTCTTTGAAGCCCTCTGTGCCTGCTGCAATTGGCCCCGAGGAGCCGGGGAAAGTGACTGAGGAACCAGGAGTGGCCCTGGACTTCAAAACCGGCCTCAAATGGTTCCAGGCCACCCCATAAACACCGGTTGGAATAAAATGCCTGTCCAGGCCTCTCACTGGCCCTGCAGAGACCAGGTAGAAGTGGTGGAAGGACACATGACAATATGCAGCCCCCACCCAACCTCCCTTAGTCTCTACATAAATAACTGAGGAAGATGGTGGAATGTGTTGCATACTGCGGAGTCACATTGTGCCATTTTCCCTAGTTTACATGAGCCCATAGATATGTAGACGATAACAGTTCTCTGCAGGGCTTGACACTTGCTTTTTGTGGCAAAGTATGCTTGAGAAAGGAGTAATGGGATGAGAAAGGCTTAAGGCCAGAGTCAGGTGAGGAACAGTAATTAGGAAGGCAAGTAAAAAAAATTCCGAAGGGAAGAAAGGGACATTAGGAAAAGTGACGATGCCTGTATCTTCAGAATATATTCTATTTGAGACATGCGAGCAATAGGGCATTATAACATAAATTCTATTCTATTGTATGTGTCTCAAATTACTCCTATATTGATGCATACTTCAAATGGTCCTTGTTATAATGGGAATTCCAGGAGGAGGTGTATCCAGAAAAGTACAAATTTACTCAGGAAGGGAAGTGAATGTAAAAATAAAAATAATCTAACCTAGTGTTTTTAAATTATATCGGAATGACGTCATGCTGAGAGGTATAATTTTCATTGAATTGTGCAACAAGTGGCATGCCTGTGATGAAATTTGATGTTAACTTTATTTAGTGTACCAGGATCATCTGAACACCAAAAAGTTATCCTTTCCATCAGGGGTAGGCATAGCTTACATATTTCCTAGTAGCATAGCCACGTGGATTTAGCCTAAAATTCAGCAAAAGTAGGCAGAATTAGTCGAGAAGAGTAATTCTGCATTTTGCCCTATTTTCCAAGCACACAAATGCCCCGACGTGAGGATGCATTTGGCACTAAGAAATAGTGCTAAATGCATCAGAACATGAATAGGGCATGAGCCGCCTCTTAGTTACTGTGCATTTGGGGAAGGATTTTCCCCATCTTAATCTCAGTATTTTTTAAATACATCCTTGCATCCACAGTTTTTATGAGGATGCATTGTGCGCTATGAAAATAGCGCTAAATGAAACAGAAAATAAACAGCCGAGCAAGCAACCCCTTATGCTTGATAACTGTGCTCTCATGGTAGGATTTGTTTCCCTCCCCAATTACTCTTAATTACGAGCGTACTGTCATCATTTTATAGATAATTCTGCATCAAAGCACAACATGGAATTATCAAAATTTCGCTGATTAGTCATGTGTTAGAAATGGGGTTTTTGGTTGGCAGTTAGGTTGCCCTCTGTCCAAGCAAGAACCCTCACTCTAGTCAGGGTAAGTCACACACAATCCAAAATCAGCCTGTGCTCACCCTCCGGTAGCTTGGCACGAGCAGTCAGGCTTAACTTAGAAGGCAATGTGTAAAGCATTTGTGCAATAAATCATACAACACCATAGTATAACACCACAAAAATACACCACACAGTGTTTAGAAAAATATAGAATATTTATCTGGATAATTGTAGGTCAAAACGATCAAAGTTGCAATACGAATTTGTAAAGATATCACTGAAAAGTGATATTAAGAGTCTTTAAGTCTTTAAAAAGCAATAAAGTGTCTTTCAAGCACAGAGTACCTGGTTTCTGGTGGGAAATCTCCTCAGAGGGCCACAGGAGAAGAGATGCGTGGAAAAAGGGGTGTGTGCGTCGTTTTCCACTCAGCACACACAGACTTGCGTCGTTCTTTTCCACGCGGGGAAGTCGGGCGTCGTTTTCCGGCGCGCAGACAGTCTCTTTTTGTGGATCGCGGGGATTACCAGATGTCCCGGGTCTGTGCGTGGATTCTCCTGCTTATTTTCCAGCTGCGCGTCGTTCTGCGGGGCTGCGCGTCGAAGTTTCGATCTCACGGTAGGCGTCGCGTCGATTTCTCCTTGGAAGTCGGGCGGCGTTGACCTTGCGAGGCCGTGCGTCGAAATTTTGGTCTCACGGCAGGCGTCGCGTCGATTTCTCCTTGGAAGTCGGGCGGCGTTGTCCTTGCGAGGCCGTGCGTCAAAGTTTCGCACTCACGGTAGGCGTCGCGTCGATTTCTCCTGGGAAGTCGGGCGGCTTTGTCCTTGCGAGGTTGTGCGTCGAAGTCTCGATCGTCCCGAGGGCGTCGCGTTGATCAGCGTCGGTGTGCGGCGTTTTTCTCGCCGCGAAACAAGCTGTGCGTCGAAATTTTCGGCGCACGGAGCGTCCACGTGAAAGGAAGAAGTCTTTTTGGTCCTGAGACTTCAAGGAATAGGAGGCAAGCTCTATCCAAGCCCTTGGAGAGCACTTTCACAGCCAGACAAGAGTTCAGCAAGGCAGCAGGGCAACAGCAAGACAGCAGTCCTTTGGAGAAAGCAGACAGGTGAGTCCTTTGAGCAGCCAGGCAGTTCTTCTTGGCAGGATGTAGTTTCTGGTTCAGGTTTCTTCTCCAGCAAGTGTCTGATGAGGTAGGGCAGAGGCCCTGTTTTATACTAAGTTGTGCCTTTGAAGTGGGGGTGATTTCAAAGAGTCTCTAAGAAATGCACCAAGTTCCCTTTCAGCTCAATCCTGTCTGCCAGAGTCCCAGTAGGGGGTGTGGCAGTCCTTTGTGTGAGGGCAGGCCCTCCACCCTCCCAGCCCAGGAAGACCCATTCAAAATGCAGATGTATGCAAGTGAGGCTGAGTACCCTGTGTTTGGGGTGTGTCTGAGTGAATGCACAAGGAGCTGTCAACTAAACCTAGCCAGACGTGGATTGAAGGGCACAACAAGTTTTTAGTGCAAAGAAATGCTCACTTTCTAAAAGTGGCATTTCTAGAATAGTAATATTAAATCCGACTTCACCAGTCAGCAGGATTTTAGATTACCATTCTGGCCATACTAAATATGACCTTCCTGCTCCTTTCAGATCAGCAGCTGCCATTTCAACAGTGTATGAGGGCAGCCCCAATGTTAGCCTATGAAGGGAGCACGCCTCACAGTAGTGTAAAAACGAATTTAGGAGTTTTACACTACCAGGACATATAACTACACAGGTACATGTCCTGCCTTTTACCTACACAGCACCCTGCTCTAGGGGTTACCTAGGGCACACATTAGGGATGACTTATATGTAGAAAAAGGGGAGTTCTAGGCTTGGCAAGTACTTTTAAATGCCAAGTCGAAGTGGCAGTGAAACTGCACACACAGGCCTTGCAATGGCAGGCCTGAGACAAGGTTAAGGGGCTACTGAGGTGGGTGGCACAACCAGTGCTGCAGGCCCACTAGTAGCATTTAATCTACATGCCCTAGGCACATGTAGTGCACTCTAATAGGGACTTACAGGTAAATTAAATAGTCAATCATGGATAAACCAATCAATAGTACAATTTACACAGAGAGCATATGCACTTTAGCACTGGTTAGCAGTGGAAAAGTGCTCAGAGGTCAAAAGCCAACAACAACAGGTCAGAAAAAATAGGAGGAAGGAGGCAAAAAGTTTGGGGATGTCCCTGTCAAAAAGCCAGGTCCAACATGACCCCCCACCAGCCTAAAGCCAGGGGAGAACAATCACTATCCTGATGTACTTCCCTGTTTGAGGCGACAGAACAAGGACCCAGGCCCACAACAGCAGGGGCATGCTCCAGTTCTTCGCCTTCCTGACTCCAATTGGATCCCTCTGTCCATACTCTCAGGGCCCACTAAGCCCATCCATGGGGAACCTTTCTCCTTTCCTGCGGATCCCATCTGTGCAGCACCTAACCTGACATTGCTCACAGATGTATCCCAGGAGCAGGATAGTACCACCAGGACCAACACAGTGGTGTTACCCATTCTATCCCCGGGGTGTGACACTTGTCACCTCCCCAGGGATAACTCTGTCCACCCGGACAGCAAGCCTCTGTGGTTACTGACAGTTGTCAGGGATGAGAGCCAGGCCCCAGGCCTCTCAAAGCTCTCCCACCACTGTGGCTGTGGAGAGTGGGGGGCGGTAGCCCCAGGTGCTGGGCACCCTTTAACCACTCTCCCTTCCACCAGGTCAGGGATGACAGCCTGAACCTGGTCCTCCCCTCTGGGGCTCTGTACCCTCCCTCCTGGAGCGGTACCCCCAGAGTCCACCATGGTCAGGGTGCTTATAGAAGTCGCCCTGTACCATTCCTCCACCAGTGCAGGGCTGTTAACCTGCAACTGGCCCTCCAACCTGGGGTCTGTACCTTCAGGTTGGACTAGGGCCCGGGGTGAGGCTTCCCTCCCCCTGCCCTCCCTTCTGGGGTCCAGCACTCTCCAACTAGGAGTGGCCTCCTCAGAAGACAATAGGGTAGGGGCACTGTTATCAGTAGCCCCTCTCTCCAGGTCCGGGGGGACACCCTGAACCTGGTCTTCCAGCCCAGGGTCTGTACCCTCAGACTGGATCACTGCCTGGCAAACCAGGACTTTCTGGGGGGCACACCTACCCCCCACCAGGTCAGAGTTTAACCTCTGCACCTGACCATTCAACTCAGAGTTGCCACCCTGAAGTTGAACAATTGCCTGGCACGCCAGGACTTCCTGGAGGGCACACTGACCCTCCACCAGGTCAGAGTTTAACCTCTGAACTGGGCCATTCAACTCAGAGTCACCACCCTGAAGTTGAACAATTGCCTGGCGCACCAGGGCTTTCTGGGAGGCACACCTACCTCCCACCAGGTCAGAGTTTAACCTCTGAGCCTGGTTCTCCAACCCAGGGTCACCACCCTGAGGTTGGGCAATTGCCTGGCACGCCAGGACTTTCTGGGGGGCACACCTACCCCCCACCAGGTCAGAGTTTAACCTCTGAACCTGGTCATCCAACCCAGAGTCAACACCCTGAGGTTGGACAATTGCCTGGCACAGCAGGGCTTCTTGGGAGGCACACCTCCCCCCCACCAGGTCAGAGTTTAACCTCTGAACCTGGGTATCCAACCCAGAGTCACCACCCTGAGGTTGAACAATTGCCTGGCACGCCAGGACTGTCTGGGGGGCACACCTACCCCCCACCAGGTCAGAGTTTAACCTCTGAACCTGGATATCCAACCCAGAGTCACCACCCTGAGGTTGAACCCTTGCCTGGCAGGCCAGGACTTTCAGGGAGGCACACCTACCTCCCACCAGGTCAGAGTTTAACCTCCGAGCCTGGTTCTCCAACCCAGGGTCACCACCCTGAGGTTGAACCATTGCCTGGTATACCAGGACTTTCTGGGGGGCAAACCTACCCCCCACCAGGTCAGAGTTTGACCTCTGACCCGGGTTAGCCAACCCAGAGTCACCACCCTGAGGTTGGGCAATTGCCTGGCATCCCAGGACTTTCTGGGAGGCACACCTACCTCCCACCAGGTCAGAGTTTAACCTCTGAACCTGGCCATCCAACCCAGAGTCGACACCCTGAGGTTGGACAACTGCCTGGCACGCCAGGACTTTCTGGGGGGCACACCTACCCCCCACCAGGTCAGAGTTTGACCTCTTCACCTGGTAAGCCAACCCAGAGTCACCACCCTGAGGTTGAGCCATTGCCTGGCATTCCAGGACTTTCTGGGGGGCACATCTACCCCCCACCAGGTCAAAGTTTAACCTCTGAACCCGGTTATCCAACCCAGAGTCACCACCCTGAGGTTGAATCTTTGCCTGGCATGCCAGGACTTCCTGGGGGGCACACCTACCCCCCACCAGGTCAGAGTTTAACCTCTGAACCTGGATATCCAACCCAGAGTCACCACCCTGAGGTTGAACCATTGCCTGGCAGGCCAGGACTTTCAGGGAGGCACACCTACCTCCCACCAGGTCAGAGTTTAACCTCTGAGCCTGGTTCTCCAACCCAGGGTCACCACCCTGAGGTTGAACCATTGCCTGGTATACCAGGACTTTCTGGGGGGCAAACCTACCCCCCACCAGGTCAGAGTTTGACCTCTGAACCGGGTTAGCCAACCCAGAGTCACCACCCTGAGGTTGGGCAATTGCCTGGCATCCCAGGACTTTCTGGGAGGCACACCTACCTCCCACCAGGTCAGAGTTTAACCTCTGAACCTGGCCATCCAACCCAGAGTCGACACCCTGAGGTTGGACAACTGCCTGGCACGCCAGGACTTTCTGGGGGGCACACCTACCCCCCACCAGGTCAGAGTTTGACCTCTTCACCTGGTAAGCCAACCCAGAGTCACCACCCTGAGGTTGAGCCATTGCCTGGCATTCCAGGACATTCTGGGGGGCACATCTACCCCCCACCAGGTCAAAGTTTAACCTCTGAACCCGGTTATCCAACCCAGAGTCACCACCCTGAGGTTGAATCTTTGCCTGGCATGCCAGGACTTCCTGGGGGGCACTCTCACCCCCCACAAGGGACACGCCGTCCCCAAGGGCCACACAAGAGTCTGGTTGGCGCAGGTCTCCCGACCTCTGCCCATCCGGCAGAGTCTGGGTTTCCCCCAAACCAGAAACGGTCTCACCTGGGCCATTCCTGGGGGGCTCTGCTCTCAGAGCTGACCCCTGACTTTCAAGATCCTCCACTGGGGTCTGCCACCCCCTCTCAACCCTATGTCTGGACTTCTGCACCCCCTCACTAGGAGTGGTACTGCCAGACACCAGAACTGTTGGGATGCTGTCTACAGTCATCCCCCCAAGTTCTTCTGACACTGCGGGGCTTCCCTCAAAAGGTGGCCCTACGGTACAGGTTAGGCTCTGAGACCTACCTGGGACACTACAATCCTCTCCCACCTCACTTGGTCGGGAACCACCTAGACCACTCCCTTCAGGAGCACCCCCAAATGCCTCTTCAGACTCTCTGGTACTCACCCAAAAGTCTGCCTCCACTGTAAGTTCCCTTGGGTCAGAGAACTCACACTCCACCTGGTGTTGGCGTAGCTCTGGAAAATAAGGACTAGACATATGCTCTCCAGCAATTACATCACTCTGCCCTTCACATGTATTAACCACAGTACCCTTCACCCAACCACCCAGTAACTCAGCCTTGGAAAAGCACTCTATATCACCCTCTTGAGACTGGTGAGACAGTATCTGCCTGTCCCTGACACTCAACCCATACTCTTCTGGGATGTCTCTACACTCTATATCCAGGACGTCCACCAGGGGGGAACCCTTTTCTCTGTCACTCTCTGCTAGAGTCAGTAAAGTGTCCCTCCCCCCAGTAGGAATATGACTCCCTGTGCCAGTTCCCCAATCCTTCTCAGGGACCCTGTGCATAACGGGAACTACCTCATACCCTTGAACTACCTGGGGTGTGTCAACTCCCTTCTTCAAGTTGGGCACCACATCTCTGGGCTTGTGCCCTTCTTCAGCAGTACTAGATGCAAGATTTTTGCTGCCACCATCTGAACTGGACTCAGCCCTTCCGGCCTCCAGTTTCAGCTCTTTACCGCTCAGCTCTTGAGCTGCAATCTTTTCTTCTTCCAGGGCTAAAAGTCTTTTTGCCTCAACCTCTGCAAGATACTCCTCTAATTGTTGCTCCTGTCGCCTTTGACTTCGGAGCCATTCATCTATTTCTGGGTCACTGTCCAACTCTGAGTAGCCCTCCTCCTCATCTGAGTAGTCTTCCTCCTCATCTGAGGGGTACTTAGTCATTTGGTTTCTTGCTGCCTCTCTCTCTGCCCATCTTTCCTCCCCCCAGACTATGTAGTGATGGAGCATCTCCGCTTTAGTAGATCTCCTTGCTACAGGAAGGCCCCATTGTCTGCAAAGCTTCCTTAGGTCAGCCTTAGTGAGGTGGTCAGTACGAACAAAGCATGAGTTGGTAAGCAATCCCATTCTGATAAGATCTTATCAGCAAAAACCAAAATCCAAAGTCCAAAATATCACTAGTATATCCAGGAGGACATCAGAGAACAAAAAGCCAAAAAAGATGAAAAATCAAGTTGACCTTCAACTGTGGGTAGGTAGTGAAATACTTAGCTACTGTATGTCACTGCACAAACACAAGTCCTATCCTCACCGCTGATCACCAATGTTAGAAATGGGGTTTTTGGTTGGCAGTTAGGTTGCCCTCTGTCCAAGCAAGAACCCTCACTCTAGTCAGGGTAAGTCACACACAATCCAAAATCAGCCTGTGCTCACCCTCCGGTAGCTTGGCACGAGCAGTCAGGCTTAACTTAGAAGGCAATGTGTAAAGCATTTGTGCAATAAATCATACAACACCATAGTATAACACCACAAAAATACACCACACAGTGTTTAGAAAAATATAGAATATTTATCTGGATAATTGTAGGTCAAAACGATCAAAGTTGCAATACGAATTTGTAAAGATATCACTGAAAAGTGATATTAAGAGTCTTTAAGTCTTTAAAAAGCAATAAAGTGTCTTTCAAGCACAGAGTACCTGGTTTCTGGTGGGAAATCTCCTCAGAGGGCCACAGGAGAAGAGATGCGTGGAAAAAGGGGTGTGTGCGTCGTTTTCCACTCAGCACACACAGACTTGCGTCGTTCTTTTCCACGCGGGGAAGTCGGGCGTCGTTTTCCGGCGCGCAGACAGTCTCTTTTTGTGGATCGCGGGGATTACCAGATGTCCCGGGTCTGTGCGTGGATTCTCCTGCTTATTTTCCGGCTGCGCGTCGTTCTGCGGGGCTGCGCGTCGAAGTTTCGATCTCACGGTAGGCGTCGCGTCGATTTCTCCTTGGAAGTCGGGCGGCGTTGACCTTGCGAGGCCGTGCGTCGAAATTTTGGTCTCACGGCAGGCGTCGCGTCGATTTCTCCTTGGAAGTCGGGCGGCGTTGTCCTTGCGAGGCCGTGCGTCAAAGTTTCGCACTCACGGTAGGCGTCGCGTCGATTTCTCCTGGGAAGTCGGGCGGCTTTGTCCTTGCGAGGTTGTGCGTCGAAGTCTCGATCGTCCCGAGGGCGTCGCGTTGATCAGCGTCGGTGTGCGGCGTTTTTCTCGCCGCGAAACAAGCTGTGCGTCGAAATTTTCGGCGCACGGAGCGTCCACGTGAAAGGAAGAAGTCTTTTTGGTCCTGAGACTTCAAGGAACAGGAGGCAAGCTCTATCCAAGCCCTTGGAGAGCACTTTCACAGCCAGACAAGAGTTCAGCAAGGCAGCAGGGCAACAGCAAGACAGCAGTCCTTTGGAGAAAGCAGACAGGTGAGTCCTTTGAGCAGCCAGGCAGTTCTTCTTGGCAGGATGTAGTTTCTGGTTCAGGTTTCTTCTCCAGCAAGTGTCTGATGAGGTAGGGCAGAGGCCCTGTTTTATACTAAGTTGTGCCTTTGAAGTGGGGGTGATTTCAAAGAGTCTCTAAGAAATGCACCAAGTTCCCTTTCAGCTCAATCCTGTCTGCCAGAGTCCCAGTAGGGGGTGTGGCAGTCCTTTGTGTGAGGGCAGGCCCTCCACCCTCCCAGCCCAGGAAGACCCATTCAAAATGCAGATGTATGCAAGTGAGGCTGAGTACCCTGTGTTTGGGGTGTGTCTGAGTGAATGCACAAGGAGCTGTCAACTAAACCTAGCCAGACGTGGATTGAAGGGCACAACAAGTTTTTAGTGCAAAGAAATGCTCACTTTCTAAAAGTGGCATTTCTAGAATAGTAATATTAAATCCGACTTCACCAGTCAGCAGGATTTTAGATTACCATTCTGGCCATACTAAATATGACCTTCCTGCTCCTTTCAGATCAGCAGCTGCCATTTCAACAGTGTATGAGGGCAGCCCCAATGTTAGCCTATGAAGGGAGCAGGCCTCACAGTAGTGTAAAAACGAATTTAGGAGTTTTACACTACCAGGACATATAACTACACAGGTACATGTCCTGCCTTTTACCTACACAGCACCCTGCTCTAGGGGTTACCTAGGGCACACATTAGGGATGACTTATATGTAGAAAAAGGGGAGTTCTAGGCTTGGCAAGTACTCTTAAATGCCAAGTCGAAGTGGCAGTGAAACTGCACACACAGGCCTTGCAATGGCAGGCCTGAGACAAGGTTAAGGGGCTACTGAGGTGGGTGGCACAACCAGTGCTGCAGGCCCACTAGTAGCATTTAATCTACATGCCCTAGGCACATGTAGTGCACTCTAATAGGGACTTACAGGTAAATTAAATAGTCAATCATGGATAAACCAATCAATAGTACAATTTACACAGAGAGCATATGCACTTTAGCACTGGTTAGCAGTGGAAAAGTGCTCAGAGGTCAAAAGCCAACAACAACAGGTCAGAAAAAATAGGAGGAAGGAGGCAAAAAGTTTGGGGATGTCCCTGTCAAAAAGCCAGGTCCAACATCATGCATGAATGAAATTGTGCCCGGACCTGATTTTTACATATCTGTTTTTTATGAATGCACATGACTCCTACAGACCTAACTTGGTAGTTTAACAAACCTTGACCACAGCACGTTTTTCCAGGAGAAATTTGTAATCTGTAATATATCTAATACATTGACTTTGTTGGAGCTGAGTTACATTTATAATATATGAAAATCATTTAATTTTCTGTAGAATTATAGTATATTTTTAATGGATGAAATCGTGAACTTCTGCTCTTGCAAAAGTGTCCATTTAAGCAAATGAGTGTCAATATCACGTGTAGTACAAGGTCACTTCCATCCCGCTCTCAAGAGGAAGCATCAGTGATGGAGGCGAGCCCTGTGGAATCTGTGGTCTATTCTTTGATTAATCTCCTTGACAGTGTAGATCAATATTTGTTCCCTCAAACAGGTCGTGTTCTCATTCGGTGATCCCGTCCCAAGGGCTCAGCTCAAGGCTAAGTCACCTGTGCTATGTGTAAGATAAAATCACAGTCCGTGAAGAGATAACGAAAGAAATGAAAGAACTGTGTGTGTGTGTTTTTAATTTTCAGGAAACTAGATTCAGCCTTTTTGGATGACAGGTGTATGCAGGAGGGCATAGAGACTTGCACCAAAATATTCACCTACATGTATTCGAATTGCTACATCTGAAATCATGCCATTATTTTTCTTCTGCCTGAGTGAAGAGGACAGGAGAGGAAGAAACCAAGGCTGAATATCTGACTGGAAAGTTCTTTGAAGAATGGTCTGAATTCTTGAACTGTTTTGTTTAATTTTTTTATCATGAATGATTTGTACCTGAAATATCAGACTGCACATCAGTAGAAATATCAACACATCTTGTATATAGAACAGCATAATTCCCAAGTGAGACGCACAAACACATTTTAAATGTTCCAAGAGTAAGATTCAAGGCAGGAAAAATGATATTCTTTGAGGCATAAAATAAAGCTGAGTAACATCAACCTCGTATTCCGAAAGATAATACATGTGTGCCTATCTACGAAAATTGTTCTCTTCCGTTATTTTCAGTGCCTTTTTCTTAAACCTGAGATGTCGAGATGTAGGTTCAGAAAATGTGGAAATACATATCCAAAAAGATCAAATTTTCTGAGGCGGTGCTGAGTGGTATTAGTAGCACTTGCAGCAAAATATTTACACTGAAGAGAAAAAACAGCACTTTGTCAATTTAAAAAAAACACAATTTTATTTACCTTACAATCCGGCATTGTTGTTAGAGAACGTGTGTAGGCAAACATGCATGATTCAGAATTGTGTGTGAAGATAATCCATAGCCCTATGTACTTCATGGCATGAGTAGTTTGTGTGTGTAAGATGGGAATGTATTTAGGAACTGAAAACACATGTAAATTACTATTTAACACAGGCAACATTTATGTGATTGTAGTTTATAGATGCCTTCATTATCTTTAGAAACTAGCAGCTTAATTGTTTCCCTACTTAATAGGCCCTGTGGTTTACTGCATCTTTCATAGAGCTGGTTAATCATTAGTATGACATGAAGAGATTCCAACATGACACAATGTCACTGCAAGAAACTGGGTTGTCGGTTGACTGGGTTGTGAGCTTTGGTCAAGCAGCAACCAGAATTCTTGTCAGGGTAGGGCACAAGCAAACCCCAAATTAACCTGTGCTCACCCTGTGGGAGCTGGTACAGAGTAGGCAGACTTAACTTAGAGGCAATGTGTAAAGTATTTGTGCAATAATTCAAGCATTAACACAGTGAAAACGCAACAGAAAAAGGATCCCGCAGCAGGTTAGGGAAATGGAGGTGATTTTAATAAATAAAACATGACCAAAATTGTAAAAAATCCAATTGGTAGAACTGAAGGTATTGAATTTTAAAGTTTTTAGTAAAAATAGCACGACAATGCAGTAAAGTGGCAACTGTGGCTATCTGGTCGCTCTGTACTGGTACAAATGCATGAGACTTAGCCGGCTACAGGGATTCAGTCAGACCTGCTGAACACAGTCCCTCCAGGCCTGGTTTGTTGAAAGTTGAGTGGATCCGCGTCGAAGAAGTGTCGCGAAGCGTGGGTTCAGAAATGTGGCAAAGCTGAGATGTGAGGTCATGAATTGTCATCGAGGATCCCATCAATGGGCCTTGTGATGCGAAGTCAGCCCTCGATGGTGTGACGCTCAGTCAGGGTAATGCACCGGTTCTGTGGAGCTTGTGAGGCTGTGATAATGAGTTCGGCATCAGTGTCAAGGCTGCCACTGATGAGGGATGTGAGGGCCTGCATTGAGCATGTGTTGTGCAGTGGCGGTTCCAATGTGGAGACGAGCTGCAATGCAGGTCTTCTTTACAGTGGGTCCAATCTACGCAGCCGTGGTGATGCATCGTTCTGCTTGGGTTTGCATTGTGCAGCAGAGATGCATCGGGTCTGCTGGATCCACAGGATTGCAGAGCACCTTGGGTTCACGTCCAAGGGTGGAGGACTGGGTTGGCTCCACTTTGCAGTGTAGACTCACAGATGGCAGAGTCCAGGTGCAGATTCAGGGTGGTTGGAAGCCTGTTGAGTGCATGAGGCTTCAGATCAGGAGGACAACCAACTAACGCCTGGAATCAGTCTTTGTTCAAGAGATGTAGGTCCAGTCCTCCTCACCCAAACAGGAGGGCAGCAGGCAACAGGTCACCACAGCAAAGCAGGAGCGTAGCAATCCTTCCGAAGCACAGCAGTTCTTCTTTCTGGAAGAGTATCCCCAGGTCCACAAGTGTACTGAAGTGGAGGTGTCCGATGTCCATCTATTTATACCCTGGTGTGCTAGTTCTGGAAGGTGTGAGAAGCTTCTAGGCAGTGGCTTAAAATGCATAGACTTTACTGCCCTCCCTGCCCTGGCTCCAAGCTGGCTGGAGGCACAATGCAAGGTCATCAGGCCCTTTCTGTGAAGACAGGACCCATCCTATTCAGGTGTAAATGGGACTGTGCTCAGATTTGCCCTACTGCCCTCTATTGTGTGACTGTCTGGGAGGAATTCACAGAGTCTGTCACGCCCAGTCATATGACTCAGGCAAGGTTATCTGCACAAAAGGGCAAAGGGCAGAAAAAAGCCAACTTTCTAAATCTGGCGTTTTTATAATTGTGGAAAAACCACAAGTTTTTCCATAAACAGGGCCCTAAACCACAATTCCAAAGACACCAAACATGAATTAGTTATATCTTCCCGTTTCGAAGTTACACTTATAAACTGTAATAAGGCGAACTCCAATGTTCTTCTATGGAATAGATAGGTTTGCAGTAGTGAAAAACAAATTTGGGAGGTGTTCACTACCAGAGCATGTAAAACTTAAAAGTTCATGTCATACCTTTTAAATACACTGCACCCTGCCCTCTGGGCTGTTCATGGCCTACACTAGGGGTGACTTATATGTAATAAAAATGTGGGTCTGGGCCTTTTTAAAATGTTTATTTTACCAGGTTGAAATGGCAGGTTAAACTGCACATACAGGCTCTGCCATGGCAGGCCTGCAACATTTTTAAAGGGTTACTTAAGTGGGTGGGACAATCAGTGCTGCTAGACCACTAGTAGCAATTAATTTGCATACCCTGGATACATAGTTTTAGAAATGGGGTCTTTGGTTGGCAGTCAGGTTACCCCCTGTCCAAGCAAGGACCCTCACTCTAGTCAGGGTAAGTCACACACAATCCAAATTATCCTGTGCCCAGCCTCTGGTAGCTTGGCACTGAACAATCAGGCTTAACTTAGAAGGCAATGTGTAAAATATTTGTGTAGTAAATTCTGCAATAACACCATATAGCACCACAAAACTACACTACACAGTGTTCAGAAAAATATATAATTATCTGATAAAATGCAGGTCAAAACGATTAAAATGCAATAAGTATATGTTTAGATATCACTGTAAAAATGATATAAAGTGTCTTTAGTCGCTTAAAAGCAATAAATGTCTCTTTCAAGCACAAAGTACCTGGTGTGCGTTCAATATCTCCGCAAAGAACCACAGAGGAGAAGCGTGGAAAACAGGGAGGTGTGCATCGATTTCTCGTGCCGCACACGGTGTTGCGTTGTTTATTTTTCACGCAGGGAAGGCTTTGCGTCAATTTCCAGCCCTCGGTCTTGGTTCCTCTTCAGGTTGTGGGATTTTCAGACACCCCGGGGATGATGCGTGGAATTCCCACACTGACAGGATGAAGTCACAGGGGCTGCGTTGATCCGGTGGGCGTTGCATGGAAATTTCTACCACATGGCAGGCGCTGCGTCGATTCCTTTCTTAAAGTCAGACTGTGTTGTTCCTGCTTCACTGTGCATCGATCCAGTGGCCCGTGAGTTGAATTTCCGGTCTCTACGCTGGAGCCGCTTCGATCTTCTCATTGTGAAGTTGAGCTGCGTCGTTCCGGTTCGGCGTGTAGTGACTTTTTCACTGTGATGCAGGCTGTGCATTGTTTCTGGCAGGCTGTGTGTAGATTTTCACCGCACAGGGAGGAGTTCTTGCAGAGATGAAGCCTTTTAGGTCCTGAGACATCAGGGAACAGGAGGCAGGTTCTATCCAAGCTCTTGGAGAGCACTTCTCATGACAGCCAGAGCGCATCAAGACAACAGTGCAACAGCAAGGCAGCAGTCCTTCACAGAAAGCAGTCAGGTGAGTCCTTTGGGCATCCAGGCAGTTCTTCTTGGCAGGTTGCAGATTCCGGTTCTGGTTCTCTTCTCCAGGAAGTGTCTGAGTTGGTAGGGGCAGAGGCCCTGTTTAAATACCCAAATGTGCCTTTGAAGCAGGAGAGACTTGAAAGAGTGGCTTAGAAGTGCACCAGGTCCACTTTCAGTTCAATCCTGTCTGCCAGGGTCCCAGTAGGGGGTGTGGCAGTCCTTTGTGTGAGGGTAGGCTACTGTCCTTTGACAGTTAAATGTCAGGCCCACCACCCTTCCAGCCCAGGAAGACCCATTCAAAATGCAGATGTATGCAAGTGAGGCTGAGCATCCTGTGTTTGGGGTTTGTCTGAGTGAATGCACAAGGGAGCTGTCAACTGAACCCAGCCAGACGTGGATTGTAAGGCACAGAAGGATTTAAGTGCAGAGAAATGCTCTCTTTCTAAAAGTGGTGTAGGATCATGCCTCATAGTGAGGGAATGTTGAGAGGGTGGAATCTTAGGATCCTGGGATTCCAGAAGTGGAGAGTGGGGAAGGGGTGAGGAGCTGAGTAGAGATGGAGGCTTGATATGTTGCTGGGGGTTATGTACACTGTTGTACTATCAACGTTGGAATAAAGACGAAGAAAACGAACCAGGATTACTGTGTGGTTCCTACATAATTTGGCGACGAGGTGGTCTGCGCAGGGGGCAGAAATTACTTATAACCCCCAACCCCTGGATATCTTCAATCTCTATCAAGACTTCAAGACTTTTATTAATGACTGTAATCTGCTTCTTAAAGTAAGTTATTCTTGTCATTTAATGTGGCGCAATAATCGAAGGGAAGGACTTTCTAACGGTGTTAGTGTTATTTGTACAGCTTGCATGTTTAAAACGAATTTCAACCTGAAGTGGGAACGTCTGAGTTGAATACGATTAATTTGATTATATAAACTTTTTAAAAAATTAAAAAAAAGTTCATTTTGTGCGCCATGACAAACCGAAACCGTCTTTCAGTTGAAAAGCGGCGCGCGCGTGTATAAACACACGCGTACAACGGATCAATTCAAGAATAAACATATAATATACCCCTAAGCAATACATTCTTAGGCATGCAACAGTGTACAATTTCCAGGATTACACCTCATTCTGTGACAGGTGTGTCACCTTTCATTGCTCTTAAAGGGAGAGAGCTGGGTACTAAGGAATCTCCTTGGTGGATCAGTGAGAAACAGCAAGTGTGTGTTGATCAGGAGAAGTTGCAGACAAGAGTCATGTGTTCTCAGAAAAGGAATAAAATGAGTTACGACAGAAGAAAAGGTGTTAAATTTACTGAAGTGAAGTGTGGGGATCTTGTAGCGGTTAAGAAAGTAGGAATGGTAAGAAAGGGTGACAGCAAATTTCACATGCCACAAAAAGTAATTTCTGTAAAAAATTCTGTAGTTAAGTTGGAAGATGGAAGAGAATGGAGTACGGGGAATCTGTGCATAGTCAAACAGAAGTAATGGTTATACTCACCATTCCATGCAATCTTCACTGGCTTTAATGATGTCATCTTGCGATGTGCCAGTAGTGGAAATTACATGTGATGGAAATTGGACACTGTTGCATGCTTAAGAATGTACTGCTTAGGGGTATATTATATGTTTATTCTTGTTTTATTTCTTTCCATTTCAACTCATATTTTTTTTTCTTTTCCTTTCCAATTATTGTAATTTAATTGTGGTTATAATTGTTGTAATTCATAAGGGGGAAGATGTGTAGGGTCATGCCTCATAGTGAGGGAATGTTGAGAGGGTGGAATCTTAGGATCCTGGGATTCCAGAAGTGGAGAGTGGAGAAGGAGTGAGGAGCTGAGTAGAGATGGAGGCTTGATATGTTGCTGGGGGTTATGTACACTGTTGTACTATCAACGATGGAATAAAGACGAAGAAAACGAACCAGGATTACTGCGTGGTTCCTACAAGTGGCATTTCTAAAATAGTAAAATTAAATCCAACTTCACCAGTCAGCAGGATTTTGTATTACCATTCTGGCCACACTAAATATGACCTTCCTACTCATTTCAGATCAGCAGCTACCACTCACACAGTATAGGAGGGTAGCCCCAATGTTAGCCTATGAAAGGAGCACGACTCACAGCAGTGCAAAAACATATTTAGGAGTTTTAAACTACCAGGACATGTAAACTATACAGGTACATGTCCTGCCTTTTGCCTACACAGCACCCTGCCTTTGGGTTACCTAGGGCCTACCTTAGGGGGGTGACTTATATGTGGAAAAAGGGGAGTTTTAGGCTTGGCAAGTACTTTTAAATGCCAAGTCAAATTGGCAGTGAAATTGCACACACAGGCCTTGCAATGGCAGGCCTGAGACATGGTTAAGGGGCTACATAAGTGGGTGGCACAACCAGTGCTGCTGGCGGACTAGTAGCATTTAATCTACAGGCCCTGGGCACATGTAGTGCACTTTACTAGGGATTTATAAGTAAATTAAATAATCCAGTTGGGTATGATCCAATGTCATCATGTTTAAAAGGAGAGATCATATGCACTTAAGCACTGGTTAGCAGTGGTAAAGTGTGGAGAGTCCTAGAACCAGCAAAAACAGTATTGAAAAAGTGGAGGGAGGCTGGCAAAAAGTTAGGGGTGACCACCCTAAGGCTGTCAGGTCTAACACATATAGTACCACTTTACTGGGGATTTATAAGTAAATTAAACACAACAGTTTGGTATAGGCCAAAATTACCATGTTTAGAGAAGTAAGCACACGCACTTTAGAACTGGTTAGCAGTGCTAAAATGCCCAAAGTCCTTGGTCCAGCAAAAACGAAGTCAGAAAAAACAGAAGAGGAAGATAAAAAGTTGGGAGGGAAGACCACCCTAAGACTGACAGGTCTAACAGTCACCACCTTCCAAAAGTCAATTGAGATGTCTATATTCTTAATCTGAGGAGCATAGTTATTCTGTAAGTGAATAACAACTCTTCTGATGGGTTCTTGCTTCATTTACAGCATTGAAAAATTCACGAGGGCAGCCTCACACATATCTAACCTTGCATCCATGTAGTTCCTGGCTTGTCACCCTTAACTGCAGAATGCCTTCCCAACCAACCAAGATGTCATTGCAAATTGACTAGTTAAAAACTCCGAAGATACAAAAAATACTGGACTGAAATTTTGCTTTCTAATGGTAAACATTCAAAAACGTTTGTAGAAAGTATTCAAAATGTAAAAACTAAAAATATAATGCAATGTAATAACGGCCAGAAAAATAGTTTGCAATAGGAAACCCGGTACCAACAGTGTTAGCCCATTTCACGTACATAAATAGAATTAGTCCCGACCTGTTCAGAGTAATGCCATTAATATGACCTAGATAGCAACAGAGAGTAAGCGAGCATCCTCCGACTGGGCCATGACCCATACTCCCACACAGCCTTGTGGCATCCTTCCCTTGAGACAATACTCTATAAATACTGCCACGAGGACAGCCGCACAGCGGGCTACAATGCATGTGTTGCACGTGTTCAGCTGTGCACTGGGTCAGGACAAAGTTTCAAGGACTCCCGTGACGTTGAACTGAAAAGGCAGACAATATCCTGGAAGTATTCATTCATGAGCCACATGATTGCTATTTGTACAGTGTTATATATTATGTGCAGTTTACAAGCAAAAATGGATGTCCGTGTTCTCACGCACAACAAATGCTGCAAGAAGAATTCAATGAGCTGTTGTATTAAACTGTTACTTGACAGTGTTTAGCACATCATCACGAACATTTACACTGGTCCTTGATTGCAACTATTACTGCAAAAGTATTAGTCCCACAAGTGAAATTAGTTTGTCAGCTTTCCATAAACGTTTTAATATCTTATAGGACTCAGAGGAGAGCTAGATAGCAAGATAGGTAAGGGTCTGCTCCTAGAGCTAATCTTGCGTCCTTGAGATTTCGTAAGAGAGCCAAGGAATGCCTCTAGCTCCACGTAGGTGAGTTGAGAACACGGTTTTTGTTTGAAAGGTGAGCCCCCCCACGAGTCATTCCTTCAATGAATATGATATTGATTCGAATCCTGTGCCACGCTTATAACCACTGGACGCAGTGGAAGGATGTCAGAGTCACAGTCCCTTCAGAAGTTTATTTGCGTGTAGAGAATGAAATAAAGAGTGTGCCAACTCCAGCCATGCCCCTTAACGTAGTCCACTGCTAGCCTTAAAATGTGACATGGGTGCAACTATTTTAGACATAAGTTGGATACCTCTACATAAGAAAAAGGGATGCCTCCTCTGTTTTGGCTCCTACTCCTGAGATTAAGCAGTAGGTATATAATTTAGAATTATGCCCGTCATCATAAAGTTTCTATGGTAGTTAATAGAGGTAAACTACTTCAAAAGTGGGCTATAGGCAGACTTTCCACATCAAGGTTAAGGGAATGCAACTGTTTTTGCTTGAAACTGTGAGGTATCAAGGTGACACTAGTCTAAAACGTTTCGATTTTCTGGCTCTGGTAATGCTACAAATCTGTGGAACTATGTTTTTGAACCTGCGAGCCAAAAACTGATATTTATGATATGCAACCAGGGTATCTACATGTTTCCCTAAAGGGTGCTTTGGCCTTTTAGTTTATGTAGGTTCTTTATCTTTATCTAAAAGATTCCATATTCTGAGAGAACTTCAAAGTCCTTTGCAATGTATCCTGCAGAGATACCCAAAATCATATTTTTTTTTTTTGAGGGGGGGGGGAAACTGCATCCTTCATTTAGGGAAAAATATCTGCACCAAACACCATGTAGTAAGGTAACATGTTGCTATATTATTATTTCAAGATAAACTTTTTTGACAAAATAGATACTAATAATATTCGGGTATTGTTCAGCAGGGGAGCTGTTTTATACCAACGGACCTGCATTTAAGGATTTGCAAAGAAAGCGGAACTCATTCTGTCTTTGAGGCTTTTGAGATACAACACATCTCTTTACTTATATCCATGTACAACTGAACGTTGATTATGACTTTCACTGCATCCATTATACAATGCGCACAATTTATGCTTTCGCCATTGACTAACAGAGTAGAGGTGAGAAGATGTTTTCTGGATAGTGATACAAGTGCTTTGAAATGTATCTACATGAATTGTCAAAGCTGCAGTAGACATTGAAATTGATTAGTACCTGAAGTAATATATCAGTAGTTATAGATAGCTGCCAAAATTGTGTTGCAGAATCAGGGATTCATATAGAAGCTATATTCTGTGAAAATCATTGTTAATGCATACACGTATTGCAATAATATTGAATTGTTCACTGCAGGGTGGCATCTGATATAGCCCTTCAGCTGTTGCTGACAATTCTTATTTTGTAAAAGAATGACTGTCAATGCCTAAAGCTCTGCTTGGAAGACTGTCAGCAGTGCTATTAAATGTCGGTGCACAGCATACCAAGGCTGAGAAGTCTTAAATCCACCTCATTCCTCTTTTATACACTATCAGACTCTCCATGTCCCTTTATCTCTCTTGTTAGCCTCTGCTGTATCCCTTTTCTTGGTTTTTCTGTCTCTCTTCCTCCCTCTACTTTATTCATTTCTCTTCATCTTGCTCTCAAAAAATGTTTGAAGAGGAAAAATAAGGGCAAGTCCTCCAAAATGAATGATGTTGGTACCCTCTGGCAACAAACGGCTCAAATTAAGCACTGGCTGCTTAGGGCATTTATTGTTTGCTAAAGGCCATGAGCCCGAATCCGAGGAGGGAGAGTGTCTTTAATGACCTGGCAGAAGGACTATAAGGCTATTAGAACTTCAACCTACAAAGGAAAATGTGCACTAAATTTAAGAGAGAAACCGAAAGACAAACATTGAAATGTTCAAGCAGAACGCTCATAGTAGCCATTGTAAGCCATGAGCCACTTCAAAGTCTTCAATTGATTGTCTAGTTAATGCTTTTTCTTTGAAAAGTACATTTATAACACATACAGCACTAAATACTATGTATGATTTTATATATATATACATATATATATATATATATTTATTAATATTATAAAAAAAGACAAAAAGATCTCTGGTGACATTGTGAAATCACATTTAGATCCTGACCCCCCAAAACCATAGTACGCACCTCACTTATGCAGCTAGGGGTACTATCATTTCAAATAAAGAAGGCTTATTGTTCCTGATTGGGGGGGGTACGTAAAATCCATTTATAAGGACTCCGTTACATCACAAATGTTTTTTTAAGTGTTTGAATATTTTTACCGATTTGTTATGGTTTTAAGTACCTACACAATAAACCTTTACTTTACCTTATTGGTACCTATGGGGGGGGGGAACCATATCAATATATAAAGTAAGACTTGGCTTTATCAAAGGGTCATCACAACAATAAATAAAACAAGCCTGCATGTTAAAAATCACCATCATATCTCTGAAATCATTAACTATGTTTAAATGGAATAATTATCAAAGCATTGCAATCACTGTTAAAAATATACTGTATAGTGAATAAAACATTGATGCTTGAAATGGGGTCTTTGGTTAGCAGTCAGGTTACCCCTGTCCAAGCAAGGACCCTCACTCTAGTCAATGTAAGTCTCACACAATCCAAATTATCCTGTGCCCACTCTCTGGTAGCTTGGCACTGAGCAATCAGGCTTAACTTAGAAGGCAATTTGTAAAGTATTTGTGCATTAAACCATACAATACCACAATTTAACACCACGAAAATACACCACACAGTGTTTAGAAAAATAAGCCCCTTCGCACACAGACTTGCGTCATTAGTTTCCACGTAGGGAAGACGTTGCGATGGGTTCCGGCGTGCAGACTTTGATCCTCTTTGGGTTGTGGGGTTTTCAGATGCCCCAGGAACGATGCCTGGAATCCTGGGTTTGCGGAGCAAAGTCACAGGGGCTGCGTCAATTCCAGTAGGCGATGTGTGGAATTTTCTTCCTCACGGCAGGCGCTGAGTCGATTCCTCTCAGGAAGTCGGGTGTCTGCTTGCATCGATCCAGTAGGGCCGTGCGTCGATGTTCCGGTGGTGTCGCTGGCGCTGCGTCAATCTTCTGTCGTGAAGTCGTTCCGGTCTCGTGTGCGTTGAATTTTTCACCACGTGCAGGCTGTGTATCGTTCTTGGCAGGTGGTGCGTCGAATTTACACCGTACGGGGATTTCAGCTGCAGGAGAGAAGTCTTTTTGGTCCTGAAACTTCAGGGAACAGGAGGCAAGCTCTATCCAAGCCGTTGGAGAGCACGTCTACAGCACAGCAAGAGAACAGCAAGACATCAGGGCAACAGCAATGCAGCAATCCTGTTCAGAAAGCAGTCAGGTGAGTCCTTTGGGCAGCCAGGCGATAGTTCTTCTCAGGTTACAGGTTCTGGTTCAGGTATCTTCTCCAGGAAGTGTCTGAGTTGGTAGGGCAGAGGCCCTGTTTTTATACCCAAATGTGCCTTTGAAGTGGGGGAGACTTCAAAGAGTGGCTTAGAAGTGCACCAGGTCCACTTTCAGTTCAAACCTGTCTGCCAGGGTCCCAGTAGGGGGTGTGGCAGTCCTTTGTGTGAGAGCAGGCCCTCCACCCTCCCAGCCCAGGAAGACCCATTCAAAATGCAGATGTATGCAAGTGAGGCTGAGTACCCTGTGTTTGGGGTGTGTCTGAGTGAATGCACAAGGAGCTGTCAACTAAACCCAGCCAGACATGGATTGTAAGGCACAGAAAGATTTAAGTGCAGAGAAATGCTCACTTTCTAAAAGTGGCATTTCTAAAATAGTAATATTAAATCCAACTTCACCAGTCAGCATGATTTTGTATTACCATTCTGGCCATACTAAATATGGCCTTCCTACTCCTTTCAGATCAGCAGCTACCACTCGTACAATGTATGAGGGCAGCCCCAATGTTAACCTATGAAGTGAGCAGGCCTCACAGTAGTGTAAAAACGAATTTAGGAGTTTTACACTACCAGGACATGTAAACTACACAGGTACATGTCCTGCCTTTTACCTACACAGCACCCTGCCCTAGGAGTTACCTAGGGCACACCTTAGGGGTGACTTATATGTAGAAAAAGGGGAGTTTTAGGCTTAGCAAGTACTTTTAAAATGCCAAGTCGAATTGGCAGTGAAACTGCACACACAGGCCTTGCAATGGCAGGCCTGAGACAAGGTTAAGGGGCTACTTAAGTGGGAAGCACAATCAGTACTGCAGGCCCACTAGTAGCTTTTAATCTACAGGCCCTGGGCACATATAGTGCACTCTACTATAAAAAACAGCAAAAACAGTATCTCAAAAGTGGAGGGAGGCAGGCAAAAAGATAGTGATGACCACCCTAAGGCAGTCAGGTCTAATTGAAAATCAACCTAACGTCTGTGTCTTTCCTTTTGCACCTCTAGGTCACATAAAATGCAGCCATAGGACCAACCTCTAGATGTTCTTGCACTGCCAGCTGTAGAGCAAAACCTCCAGCCTAGGAAGGTTTTGGAAAGAAGGCAGAAGGTCATGTTTCCTCTGAGCTGGGAGATAAAGGGTTAATTTTCTCCAAAGTATTTATGGGGGGGGGGGGATCTGCATCTTCTGAAGAGTCTGCCTGGTTTTGTTTTCTATAAACTGTGGCCTTGTGCCACATTTCTCTTACCAACTTTATTCTTTTTTTTTTTATTTATTTTTTTGAGATTAGGTGCCAGTTCCAGTCAGGGCACCTACAACCATCTGGAGCTTTGGGGCAGTGTGGGGAGCCCACTCCCACACTGCCTTGACAGCTCTCCAGGTGCCTTCCAACACTGGTGCGGGAGCAACCTTTGCTCATGACCCCCACCCACAGGGGGAAGCAGTCCTGGTTCTTATGGGTTCCAGAACCAGTCTTTGTCTTCAGGACATAGGGAGAGAGAGTCCTGGGCTCCCTTTACGTTTATGCCAGCCCTAGGGATGGGGTTTCAAGACAAGTAGAAGTC
The DNA here is from genome assembly GCF_031143425.1 of Pleurodeles waltl. NCBI lineage: Eukaryota > Metazoa > Chordata > Amphibia > Caudata > Salamandridae > Pleurodeles > Pleurodeles waltl. The sequence goes on from NC_090451.1 coordinate 161,160,422, forward strand.
TGGAGATGGGGCTCCATCCCTGAGCATGAATTTGTATTGATGCTTGCTCTGACCCAACCTGGGGGTATTTTTTAAAATGGAGGTAGGGTCCCTCATACTCTGTTTCTGGAGGTGGTTGATGAAAGGTTAAAATCTTTGAATGTGCATAATCCAGGCCAGGATGGTCTGATTTTAACAATCCTTGACTCTTTGTATTCCTGATGGGGAGCTTTAGCTAAAAGATGCTTTTTAATCAGGTCTCTAGGCCTCTAAAAAGAGTGTACCTTCAGAGGAATTGGTTTGACTGGCTTCCTACACCAGCTGCCTCCTTTGTGTTCCCTTTCTAGATCCCATGGTCTCCTGGCTGTCTTGCAGGTCACCCCAAGGTAGCAGTGGAGTCAAGAACACACCCCAGCTTTCCTCAGGGCGTGTAAGGGGGCCAAAATTGTTGACCCCAGAGAGACCCATCTAGCCCAAGGGCTCCGCTGCAGACAGAGGGCCTCATTATGAGTTTAGCAGTCCTGGCTCTCCGACAACCAGACCACAACATTGGCAGTCAGACCACCAGGGCACCGCCATCACCAGGATCACGGATCCCAATGGGGTGGCAGCGGGCAGAGTCATGGTCAGTCATGGCAGTCCCCATGGCAGCAGTCGTGCTGATTGAGTCCACTTTCCACCAGCATTTCAATGGTGGTTTTACCACCATGGAAAGGCTGGAGGAAAGCCAGTGTTGGGGCCCACCTGCGGGCCCCTGAACTGCCCATGCTCATTGATAGAAATGGGGTCTTTGGTTGACAGTCAGGTTACCCCCTGTTCAAGCAAGGACCCTCACTCTAGTCAGGGTAAAAGAGAATCACCCTCAGCTAACCCCTGCTTACCCCCTTGGTAGCTTGGAAGAGCAGTAGGCTTAACTTCAGAGTGCTAGGTGCAAAGTTTTTGGACCAACACACACAGTAACTTAATGAAAACACTACAAAATGACACAACACCAGTTTAGAAAAATAGGAAATATTTTCTAAACAAAAAAAGACCAAAACGCCAAAAATCCACCATACACAAGTCAAGTTATCAATAAAAATGCAAAAAGAGTCTTTAAGTAGTTTTAAACACACACTAGCGCTGCTAGAGTGAAAATGTACCTGGTGCGTGTCAAAAATAACAACGCACGGGCAGGTGTGCGTCAAAAATAACTCCGCACGGCGGTACGGGAGTCGAAAATCCAGCCGCACGATGATATGACAATCCCACAGCGCAGGTTGTGATCTCCCAGCCTCCGTCAGTGATGCTGCGCGTTGTTTCTCCTGCTCCGTGCGTTGATTCTTCAGTCGCGTTTCCTGCGAGCGTCGTTTCTCAGCTGTGGAGTCGGCGGCGCGTAATTTTTTCAGCTGCAGATCGGATTCGCATCAATCTTTTTTCCCCACACGGCGCTCTGTGCTTGGATTTTCTTGTCTTTAGGCTGCAAGCTTCTACGTTCAGGGTCCCAGGAACTGGATGGGCATCACAGGGCAGACTAGGAGTCTCTCCAGAGACTCCAGGTGCTGGCAGAGAGAAGTCTTTGCTGTCCCTGAGACTTCAAACAACAGGAGGCAAGCTCTAGATCAAGCCCTTGGAGATTTCTTCTCAAGATGGAAGGCACACAAAGTCCAGTCTTTGCCCTCTTACTCTGGCAGAAGCAGCAACTGCAGGATAGCTCCACAAAGCACAGGCAGGGCAGCTCTTCTTCCTCAGCTATTCAGCTCTTCTCCAGGCAGAGGTTCCTCTTGGTTGCAGAAGTGTTTCTAAAGTCTGTGGTTTTGGGTGCCCTTCTTATACCCAATTTCTCCTTTGAAGTAGGCCTACTTCAAAGTGAAGTCTCTTTTGGATGTGAAATCCTGCCTTGCCCAGGCCAGGCCCCAGACACTCACCAGGGGGTTGGAGACTGCATTGTGTGAGGGCAGGCATAGCCCTTTCAGATGTGAGTGACCACTCCTCCCCTCCCTCCTAGCACAGATGGCTCATCAGGATATGTAGGCTACACCCCAGCTCCCTTTGTGTCACTGTCTAGTGTGAGGTGCAACCAGCCCAACTGTCAAACTGACCCAGACAGGGAATCCACTAACAGGCAGAGTCAAAGAAATGGTATAAGCAAGAAAATGCCCAATTTCTAAAAGTGGCATTTTCAAAAACACAATCTTAAAATCAACTTCACTAAAAGATGTATTTTTAAATTGTGAGCCCAAAGACTCCAAACTCCACATGTCCATCCGCTCCCAAAGGGAATCTACACTTTAATCATATTTAAAGGTAGCCCCCATGTTAACCTATGAGAGGGACAGGCCTTGCAACAGTGCAAAACAAATTTAGCGATATTTCACTGTCAGGAAATATAAACCACATTACTATATGTCCTACCTTAACCATACACTGCACCCTGCCCTTGGGGCTACCTAGGGCTGACCTTAGGGGTGTCTGACATGTAAGAAAAGGGCAGGTATAGGCCTGGCAAGTAGGTATACTTGTCATGTAGAATTTACAGTTAAAACTGCACACCCAGACACTGCAGTGGCAGGTCTGAGACATGATTACAGAGCTACTTATGTGGGTGGCACAACCAGTGCTGTAGGCCCACTAGTAGCATTTGATGTACAGGCCCTGGTACCTCTAGTGCACTTTACTAGGGACTTCCTAGTAAATCGAATATGCCAATCATGGATAAACCAATTACATACAATTTACACAGAGAGCATATGCACTTTAGCACTGGTTAGCAGTGGTAAAGTGCTCAGAGTTCGAAAGCCAACAGCAACAGGTCAGAAAAAATAGGAGACAGGAGGCAAAAAGATTGGGGATGACCCTGCATAAGCAAAAACAAGTCCAACACACATGGCGTGGGCAGTGCTGAGCCTCCCCTGCCAACACCCTCGGAATGTGCACTATCTGCTCTGGGATCCTCGCCGAAGATGCTGTTGTGTGACACCATTGGCCTCAACTCCCTTAAGAGAGCCGTGGTCCATGGTGTGGCACTGTTTTTGCCAGGCTGACTGGTGAAAACATTGTAATACGATGTTTCTGTCGGTCAGCCTGGTGGAAACATCCTAATACAATGCTGCCTGTGTTATGAAGGCAGCCTCACCTCTGCAGGTTAAGTGGTCTGATGGTTGGACCGCCAAACTCATAATGTGCCCCAGTAGTCCATCAAGGCATCATAGGCCTTGTCCTTTCAGCTATCCTTGTTAGTGTTGCCATTGCTATCCAGGTCCAGGGTTTTGCTTTCCTTTGTGTTTTGCCTGCCTTTTTTATGCCCAGTAGCCACCTGGGGTTGGGAGACACCCCTTTGTTAACTCTAAATCAGGTCAGTTCCTCTATCTCTTCTGGGATTGGCTCCTGGCAAGTGAAACAAAGGGAGGTGCAGGCTTGGTGTTGGGTTCCTTTGTGTGTGTTGGAGGCAGGTTCATTTGAAATGTAAGCAGGACATGCCACAGCTAGTACCCATCCATCCTGTCAGAAAGGCCCACTCCTCTGTATATCAGGGCTCTTTGTCTCCTCTCAGACCTCAGTACACATTGTACAGTCGGACAGCCATCACAAGCCCAGGGAGCTGGCTACTCATAGAAAGGTCTCAAAACATTAGGCAGGGAAATGTTAGCTTCTGAGAGTGGCATTTTCAAAGTAATAAATTAAAATCCAACCTTACCATTAAAGGGAATTTTTATTATAATTATTGTAAACCGTATTTCTCTAGCTACTACCAATCTGACTTTAGAACTTAATAAATGTAACAATGTAACCTAATGATTCAATATGGCAGCACAGAGGCTAACAGAGGGGGTTCTTGGCCATCAAAGGCCACCTTGAACTAAGGGGACACCTTCGTGACCTAGGCCAGGAGGCACCTGTGCTGAGTGGGCCCGGAAAAGGGCAGAGCCTTCCAATGTGCTCTTAGCGCTCACAGCAATCCCACTGCACTGGACACCACAGAGGATAACTGGCTCCCAACGACCATCCTGAACTAAGGGGACTCCATCCCCCATCATGCCCAACACATGAGGTGCCTGTGCTGAGTGGTCCCTGAAGGGGGAAGGGCCTTCTAACATGCTTTTAGCTTCCTTGGCAATCTGGCTGTATGGGAAGTGCTCGGGCAAAGGCCTGGGCCAAGGGCAGAACTGGCTCACGCCTTTCAGAGCCCAGAGGAGGCTGGGCTGACCCACCCCCCTTGGTTTTTCTTTTTTTGTTATATAAAGGTACAGTGATTTTCAATATCTTTGGATTGCTACTTCGGACCTCTGACTTACTGGAGTAACATTCACTGAGTTTTTCTTGTGGTGACATATTAACATCTGTGAAATTCTGTATTCAATGCCTATACTGTTTTACTCTCTACCTGTGCTTTTATAATGACCCCTATGGTTTGGTTATGTTTGTGAACTACAGTGGTGATTATTGCACACCAAGATTAAGGCTCTATTAATTATTTTGATTCATATAATTGGCTTATTGTTATTATCATTGTTTTATTTTATGCAATTTGACTGTGCCAACTTTCTTTGTTTTTGTTTAATTCCTCACTGGGCTTCAGATCTTTTGGTACCCTCCCCTTCATTAGTCCCGTTAAAATGGGGAAATGCAAGGCATCCAACCTTGTGTAGGATGCTGCAAATCCTCCACACAATCCAATAACTGTACCCTCAATGAGACAGACCTGCTACTTAAAGAGGTAGAATCCATCGTAGGGCGGACCCCACACCCCAAGGCGATTTAGTGGGCTCTTCCAAGAAGCAAGTACAAACCCTCCCTAGTTATTTTAATAGGAAAATGATCAGGACATCAACTAGTAGAACCTCTCCTTCACCAGCAGATGTTGACCTAGCTTGTATGAGAGAGAACAACACCTGTGAGCTCCCAAGCTTACCCCATCAGCACCTTGTAGTAATTGTTTTTTGCCCTTGTTAGGATTGGCAGGGGAGCAAGCAACCCCCAATATTTCTAGTGGGCCCACAGATGCATTAACCCTGTTGCTTCCTTCTTCTGGTGACATAGCTAACTACACATTACTTATTAAGGAACTGAGGGCAGAGGTGGGAGGAACAAAGCTTTTGGTAATAAATTCACCCAAGACTACTTCAGGATTATCCAACAAGGTAAAGATCCTGCCCAGGGCCCTTTGAGGGCTGACCCCACCTGCCGCCAGAGAACATAGTTCACCCAGACACTCAAGCGTTTGGAGCTAGTTAGGGCCTGTACAGGAGTCGAGCCCCTATGAAGCTCATATAAATGGTCTAGGAAGCAGTATGTAACCAGCCCTTATCTAAGGCCAGTAGTAGGTGCTCCCCCTGCTAGCTCAATTTCTATGGTTAATATTCAGAAACTCCATTTTTCTATAAGGTTTGAAGGGATGGGTTATTTTAAAACAAAGCCATTCACTTGATTCTATATGTGAGGGGTTGACGCTCCGTTATTCTTGATGACATCCTCTGCGCCAAAAGACACTAAGGAACCAGAGCTTTGACAGTATAGAGCTACTTCTCAGGGACAGGGAATGGTTGATAGTCTAGACATTAGGTCTTGCTCTCCTAATAATTCAAACATTCAGTTTAAGTATCAGTAGACAGGCGACCGGCCCGCATGTGCCCCGAATAACAACTCATGGCCTTCATTTGGATCTTCTCCACTGTGTAAAATAGATTGACTATGTCCACCTTCCATCCACTCATTAACTCCTTGTTCAGTTTCACCGACATCTGATAGCTTGACTATGCAAACCTCAAACTATCAGCCAGTGTTAAGATAATTCCTAGTGTAAACGCCACTTCAGCTAATGTCCAACAATACAATGCTTTGGTATGTTTATTAGATACTAGTGTTGTCATACCTATTCAAGAATATCTTGTTCAAAGAAGTCCTTCCAATTTGATTACAACCATGCACAAGCCCTCATTGGTAACATTTGTCTAGTGGAATGTGACTGGCCTTAAGTCAAAAGTAGCCCTACCTGATTAGAACAAGTTAATCGACAAACACAACATTTGCCTGTTTCAAGAAATGTGGGGGTATTGACCCTAATTTTTAAAGCAGATTATTTAAACTTCTATGTCACAGTGAAACCAAACTCATCTGGGAGACCTTCTGGAGGCCTACCGATCTGGTTCAGAGCCTCTTAAAATTAAAAACTTTGAGAACTAGATAACAACTGCCTGGATACCCTAAGCATTCAGATAGAGAATGACAAGAAGTTGTGTAGATATTTTTAATATCTATGCCAGAGGGGTTAAGAGTGGTCTGGCATCAAACTGAACAATTCCTTGAGGATTACCTGGAAAGTAACCAGTAAAAATCCCATTTCACCTTTCAGGGGACTTCAATGCCACCTTTGAGCATCTGGATAGAGATGACACTGTTAGCTTTTGAGGAGAAATGGGCCATCCCGCAGTTGGACTTCGCTCCCATAAAACGTTGGTCTTGTGCTGCTTTACAGTTGAAACTATAGCAACACAAAAAGGTGATGGAGGGAATGCCCAGAAGAGGGTACCGGGTTTACTGGACCACTGGATTCAAGCTAGCCTGGCTGATGAGGGGTGATGCCCAAAAACTGGTCCCAGATTGTTTTTCTGGTTCAGGGAAGGTCTGGCCTGGCAGTTCTGACTGAAATGTTCTCATTTGGAGAGATGGCAAGACTGATCTGTATATGGCTGGGTCCAAACTGGGGTGGCAAAATGGGTAAAAAAACAACTTATGGATTAGGATGTGACCTGAGCATTAGCCAGTAGCTGAGATTAATTCAAACATTCTATCCATCACCTTGTTCGTTTTCTTTTAGAGTGGAAGGCCTTATATTTTGAACAAGGGCCACTAATGGTCAGACTAAATCAGATATAAATTAAGTTTTTACATTAAAAAAGCCGAACCATATGCGTCTCTTCAACTATATTTTAGTTGATCTGAGGCTTTGGCTCTATGACAATGATATGGTTGTTATGGAAAGAACAGAGTGGTCACACCCCATTGTGACTTAGCATGTTGGCACTCTGTGGTGGGCATTCTTCCCCGCTCACCTTCCCCTACTGGGTCACTTGAACTATCGACTGATATGCACCGTCTCAAATGGTGCCAAGTAGCTGCCCACCCTGATATCTTACCTGCCATGAGTTCTAATCTACATGTGGGACTAGCCAAGCTGAACACCTGCTTGAACACAGAAACTGATTTAACATCATTAAGCAACCAACATAACTCCTTTTAGCATATTTTACTGTTCCAGTGTCCCTCAGTTAAAAGCATGACAAAATCCTAGTACCTGGTTTAACAAGAAACATAGACATCCTAGAAGGCTCCTGGCTTTGGCCTTCAAATCAAAGGAATAATGCTTTAATCTCTTCCTCTAGTAAGGCTTACAAGAGAAGCCTACTCAAAGCCAAAAAAGGATTGAGACGCGCAGAGGTGGCTGGACATAAAAGAGGCATGCTCTACCAATCTCTGGTCACTTGGGATGGCAATGGCTCTGCGTTCCCTCCCTAAAATTAATTATATTTATTCTCTAGTGTGATCTGAACACTTCAGAAATGTGTACTCCAACGAAACTCTAGTCCTTGCTGAGGGGTTCCCCCTAGTAAAGGAATCCCCTAGCCATGTTACCCCAATGTTTGGGAAATATGATCATTATTGCTCTTGATGATATTACAAGTGGCAGGGCTTACGGTTCTAATGCTATACTAGAGGATATATTTATTTGTGACAAAGAAAACTGGTCAAAATACATTCTTAAACTTGCCAATGCTATTGTAAAGGGAGCCTTAATCCTGGATTTATGGAAGGGCACTGACGTGATACCAATCTTTAAAAAGGGCAATAGAAATTCACCACTAAATTACAGATCAATGAGCCTGATAGATTGTATCCAAAAGATTTTGAGCTGTCTAGTACTAATCGAAATTCAGGACAAGATCAATTAAAAAGATATACTGACAACCTTCCAAGCTAGTTTTTGAGGAAAAAAAAAAAACAGCACTATTGATCCGGTCTCATTTTTTACTCCTATATTAGAAGGTGGTAGTTATTGGCAGAGGCAACTTGTACGTTGTCTTGGTCAATCCCAAATCTACTTTTGCCCTTGTCCCCCCTCCAAAGTTATGGCAGTTACTACAAGACATGGGCATGCCCCCTGACATTTTATTATTAGTTGTTTGCTTGCTTGAAGATAACTGTGCCAGAATTCAATGGGGTGTTCAAGGCCAGCTTACTTATTGGATTTTTGTGAGCAAAAGAGTTTGTCGGGGCTGTGTCTTAGATCCTACATTGTTTTCCAGCACTCCACTGGCACGCCCATTTGTAGCCAATGTGAGGACACCTATTCTTTTTGCAGACAATACCTTATTAATATCCAAAACCCCTAGCAGGCTTCAGCAACTGCTGAACCACTTTGAGGAGTTCTACTGCTCTGCGACTTGGAAATCAATGCAGCAAAAGCGAAATATGTTACATTTAATCAGCACAAATCCTGCAAAGCGAGGTTAGCAATATGGGGTATGATTCTTGAGAAGGTGGACTCATTTGGTTTCTTGGGTATAAAATGTCTTCTGCTATGACATGGAAGTTCCATGTCAACCAAACGATTGTAAAACACAAACACATTGCAGGTGCCATTCTCAAAGAACATTGTGCATCCTTTAATAAACCTACAGCATCTCCCCTTCAGGTTTACAAAGCAAATGTTGTGGGATCTGCCCTTTATGGAGCAGAACTCTGGGGCTTTCCAAATGTCAATGGGAGGATGAGACCTAACAATAAGTTTCTAAGGAATTTAGCCCGCCTTCCACCAAGTACTCCGTTATATCCATTGACTATAGGCATGGGTAGGAAAGTGATTCAAAGCAATGCTTGTCTGCACCCACTACTATTTTGGAGGAGGGTATGGTTCTCCCCCTGAGCTTGCCCACTATGCTGCAGCCTTGCAAGATGTCATTAAAGCAGATAGATTCAATAAAATCATCTGACCTTTGAACATCGAAAAGCATGTGGCTTCAATGGGCATGAACATGCTCTAGGAGACTTCGCTCAAGACCCTATTCCTTTTTAGAGGCTCTTAAAAACAGTATTGATTCTGGACAATCAGGAATGATGCCCAACAGGATGCTAGGGCTACATTGATGGGGAAACGTACTAATGCTTTTGAGCAATATTGGGACAACATAGCTGTCCTAATCGACAGGAAGCTCTGTTTTCAATTTAGGACTGTTTTTTTACCTCTGAAAACATTTACTTGTAAACAGGCAGCTATTGACTCCATATTTTGCCCAGTTTGCGATATTGCAGATGAATCTGTATCCCATGTTTTGTTTGCTTGTCTGGCTTATGCTAAACCATGACACAAATGGATAAAACCCCTGTGCAAACAGATGGGTACAGAAAGTCATCGTACTGCTCTAGGAATTGCAAGATTAGATTCTTGCTCTCTGTATGCTTCTTTGGTTTCCAAATTCTTCGGTCGAATGTGGCCCATAGGAACAATGGCGTTACTATCCCAATAAGAAGTGAAGGCAATCCCATGCTGGGGCTTGTTAACTTTTATTTGCACATTGCACTTTAGTCTGTATTTCTCACAATCTTTTGTCTCATCATAAGTTGCTTCTTCGGGTGTCTAATCAGTTCTTATGCTTAACTTGTCCCTTCACAGTGGCTTATGACTGTTTGTGGAAAACCAGCATATGTAATACCTATTAATGATTTCATATGATGTTTGTCATAGCTTTTACTGTTTTAGCCACTACGTACTTATAGTTAGGACCTAGTTTCTATAGAAAAAGTGTTTTTGGTTGTTCTAATATCTTTGGCACGTTTGAATATTCACATAATTTTCTAAGAAAATACAATGCTCATTTTTGCGTCCATCTGGAAAGTTTTGGGGTGATTCGTCAAGTGGGGGCCGAGGAAAAGGGGGTCTCAAAACGCTTTTTCCCCATTAATTTTTTACTTAGGTATTTTGAACAGCAATAGCACTAGATGGAATGACACCAAATTTCGAAAAAAGGTAGAGCTTGGCTCAGAGGGGGGCCGTTTTGTAATTTGGTGGAAATCCATTCAGTAGGTTTAGAGAAACTAAAGAAAATCCAAATTTGTAAATAGAGGATGCGAAGGCTCCGAGAATCCTGCCGATCCCATGCTGAGATCTGATTCGCTGCCAACATCTTCAACAAGGAGGTGTTGGGAGCCATGTTGGTACTTGGCTTCAGCCGAGTCCCAGAATAAAAAAAGTAAAAAATAAGAAAAGGGGCCAGGATAGGGACACCCAGCAGACCCCTTAGCTCTGATGATGAGGTCCCAGAGGGACCCTCCCAGGACAAAAAAGCATTTCATTAAAAAATGTTTGCATGTCGCAGCAGTTCCGCAGGTTCACCAAGGTCCTGAGGGAATTGTTATTTTAAGGTGGGGGCTGTCCACCCCCCTACTGCCCTGGGGACCGCCACTTCCCCGGAGCTACAAACTAATTCAATGCGGGGGCTGCCTGGCCTGCCCGCAGCCCCGGGGAAAACCATCTCCCTGGGGCTTATAACAGATATGATGTGGGGGGGCTGCTTGCCCACCCTAACTGCCCCGGGGACCACCACCTTCCTGGGGCTTAAACATAAAATGATGGGGGGAGCGGAGGGACATGGTGTGTTTCAGACATCTCAGCCACAGGGACCACCACCTCCCTGGGGCTGTGCTTGATGGAGTTGGGGCTGCGGGACCCCCATGAGGAGCCACTGATGGCCATGGGGACCCCCCCCACCCCCGGGCTGGTTCCTGCTGTGTACCAGGGTGCCAACCCCTGGAACATTGCTGTTTGCGTGTTTGCATTTGCTTGGTGGGAGCTATCAGCTCCCATCAAGCAAAAGCAAACAAAGTCCAGTTTCTGCAAGAGAGCTGTCTCTTCCCTGCAGGCAAATATGCGTGCAGAGAAGACAGATGAAAACATTGCTTCCACATGCATGGAGCCTCTACTTAAAGCAGCTCCCAGCTTGTGGAAGCAATGCCGGCTCCTGAAGGATGTAGGGAGCTGGGTAGGACCGCAGGGGCTTGAGGCTCCCCCCGCTGTCCTGTCTCTCTCTTCCATCCCATAATGAGATAGAAGAGAGAGAGCAAGAGCATTAAGCATTCACCTGTGGCAAAATGGTTAAGGTCACAGACCCTCACACTGAACGTTGAGGGTTCTAGTCCAGGTGTGTCTGTGGTCATTTCTCTATTTTAATTTATTTTAAACTTTCAAAGTTTAAGGTTGATATCAAAAGGTGATCTCACTCTTTTTAATTGACAAATATATTTTTCTTTTCTATTCATCCGGAAATATCTCATTCTAAGTACATAATTTGCCAAGGCCTAAAATACTCCCTCTCCCTTTTTGTTTCTCTCTTTCAATTTCAGATGCTCAATCTTTCTCCCACTCGCAGACCCACTCACTCACACACCCACTCACAGACCCAATCAGACTCTCATGCACCCAGCCAGACCCACTGAAACTCTCAAGCACCCACTCACAGACCTGCACAGACACTGACGCACCCACTAAGACACTGATGCACCCACTCTTATACCCAGACAGTCACTCTTATGCCACTCTCACCCCCGGCACACCCTCTCACACCTATTCTCACACCCAGAGAGACCGGCGCTGCCAACTCCAGACATGCACAGCCAAAGGGCTGTGCGCAGAGGTGGGTTAGGGGGTGTTGGCCTGTTCTGGCGTATTGTTTGTCTTCTGGCACCAGAAAAGGTAATTTCCCTTATAAATACTGATTAAAATGTAACAATTTGAAGAATTTATTACGTTTACTTAACTGCACTATTTTCTAATTGGTTAGAATGTTTTTTTCTTGTCGGATGCGTTGCTGTCACTTACGCTGTTTGCCAGATAGCTGAACATATTGTAGTCTGTCAACGTGATATTTCAAAGCATACATGTCAAATATTGGTAAAATAGAAAATATCCACTGGAAAATAGAAAATCTGGATTGTACGCTATTGTGATATGTAATGAAACTGTCAGTGAATATTATGTGCCTGCTGTTTTATCAGCTCCGACTATTTATTGCAGAGTGTAAATGTGGTAGAGGATAGCTTACATACTTTCTTTCTCTCAGCAAACAGCCAAATACAATTAATAATTATGACTGAATTCAGACTGAATATATTTGCATTGCATTGACCTTTACGCACCTGCTTCCCATTCAATATACAATCCCATAGATGGTTCACCAGGCTATTTCCGTATTTTATAAGATGTAAATGCTTGCATGGGTGTTTGTGAGGAGAGCAAGCCTGCATATGTATATACGACAATATATGTAAATGAGGCGTATACTGCTTGCATTTATATGCAATGCTGGTGTTTCATATGACAGTGCAGTTAACATATGTGTATGATTTGTATTCCATATGTCCGTGAGATTTAGTCGTTGTGTGTGTCAAACTAAAGTTCCTTGCATGTGTCTGTAAAGTTTACACTTTTTACACTTACGTGCTATGCTGCTAGTTCATGCATGTATATTTAGCGTGCACACTTCTTGGATGTCTGTGTGAAGCTGATCTTTCTTACATCTATTTGTGGGGTTGATGTTTCGCTAACTATGATATTTATTACATGGTATTTATTACATGGTAGGTGAGCTTTGACAGTTACAACATCTGTGTGGCTGATCTTCCTTTCATATAAGTGGTGATGATGATCTTTCCTATATGTGAGGTACAGTTTTCTTATATGTAAGCCCAAAGTATTTATCGCATGTTTAAGTGAGGTTAATCATGTTTGTGTTTCTATTACAATTATATTTATAGCCAATCTATTGCTGATTTGTATGCTTAAGCTTGAACTTAATCAGTTATTATTTATGCACGAGGCTGGCCCTTTCCAGCTATATATTTAGCAGATTCTTCTTCTGAGTGTCCTGGAGAATTGTTATATATAATGTGCAAGCGAGACTGTCATTTTTAACATGAGTGGCAAAGATGATCTTTGGTAAATGTTTGTGTGAGGCCAACTTATTACATGCATGAAAGTGCATGGCTCTACCTGTATGAACATGTGATGCAAACGCTTGAACACATGTGAATGGGGTTGTCATTGTTACATGAACTTGTGAGGCTGATGCTCCCTGATGCATGTGCTATGCAGTTTATTATTCTCTATTTTAAGGTCCACTGTTCCTTACATGTATGTGTGATTCTGATCACTGTGATATGCTCACATAATGTTGACCTCTTTTATTCAGGGGGAGGATGATGCTTCTTTCGTGTATTTGTGCAGTATAATATTGCTACATATATTTGTATGTGCCTTAGGTTTTGCATGTGTTTGTGTGTCTAACCATTTTCACACGTTTATGCTAACATGCTGTACAGTGATGCTTATCACAGTTGGGTTATCAACTGATTTTCCTTATTGCTTTGTGTGAGCTTGTTCCTAGTAATACGGGGCTTGACCTATCATGTATACATGTGAGTTTAATGTTTCGTCCAGGTACTTATACTGAAATAACATATAAGTATGTAAGACGTGTTTCTTTAGATGTGAGTTTAATTTTGTGAAGCTCAACATTTATATGAGTTGGAGAGAAAATGGTTATATGTATTTGTGAGGCTGACCCCTGCCACATATGTGGGAAGTTAATAATTCTTATATGTATGCACAGCAGTGATTCTTACAAATGTGTCTGAGGTTTATTCCTTGTGAGTTCGACCATTGTTACAGGCATGTATGTTTGCTAGAAAGTACACCTTTTGCGTGGTCACTCCCCACTTTCTTGGATTGATGCTGGTTTTGTTGATTCTCTGCACTAGGGCACTACTAATCAGGCCCCAGTGGATGGGGATCAGACCCCTAAAATATTGTAAAATTGGGTACCTCCTAATTGACATTATCAACTTTCCTATAAGGAAGGCAATGGTCTATTTTTCAGAACTACATTCATGGGATGAAAAGTTAAATATCACCTGAGGACTGCAGTACTTATAAGGCAGCCCATGAAGGTAGCAAGAAACACAGGGCTTTAGCCATACATATGAAAGCTGAAACCTTTTGACAGGAGAAAAATCTTTCTTTAAATATTGAGCAATCATCCATCTGTAGGCATTGTGTCCTACAAGGTAGGGTGGTTCATGATATTTAAGGGTGTGACAAGCTATTTCTGTTGTATAATTCTCTGACCAAAATATAAGGAAAACTAGAGAGCAGATTATAATATTAAATGGGCTGTTTGAGGTTTGGGGCACACTATAGAAATGGTTCCACCATTATTTTTAATATTAATTAAAATCCAATTCAATTATGCAATTTAGTGTTTGATAAATATTTAGGAAAAATAACTATTAGAAAGTTAACTTTTCCCTCCCTGAAGTTCCTGCGCAATAATTTGCATTAGCCTGCCAGCAGCTGCTCCACCAGTGCCTGGCCTAGTGACCGGTTGGGCTGTTTGTGGAGTATGTGGTACTGATCAGTTTAGGAGGAGCAGCTGGGGGATGGATTATCTTCAATACCTTTAAAGGGATAAATCTAAGCCTTTCCTCTTTATTCATTCTGTAACCAGTTTGCCACCACTCCAGTGGACCCAGAATCACTTTGGCTTGGCTAAAAAGAACGGGGATTGCCTATTTCCTTTACATGAATTTGGCTTACTTACAGGCTTCCTTCTGGGGCAGGTCTGTGCCATTTTGGATTCTCCCTAGAACAGTGCATTTGGGCCATATTACAGTACAGCAAACAAAATCTGCTCCAAATATGGATAGTGCTGCACCTGGCAACATTTTCTTCATTTTTTAGGAAGTGTAAAAATGCATCTCTCCCACCCTCACCCACTGGCTACAGAATTGCACGAAAGTGGCCCTCACCACTAGAGCCCAAGAACACACTCTGGAGCTGTGGAAGAACAGAGAAGGGTTGAGTCTGCTACCACTTGTCCCCAGAACTTAAAAATTAACTTGAGTGATCAAGGATCAGTTGGCTAATGCCCTGTGTGTTTACAGGGGCACAACCAGCTGCAAGATAACTTTTTTTCTGAATTGCCCAGATGACCAGTAGCAACTGGAACTGGATTGGGCCCTGCTTGTGGCCTCTGCTGGAGAAAGTCCGAGTCCATATGGGATGTCTTAAGGTCCTGGAAGCCTTAGAACTGACCCAAGAGAACCTGCCACACAAACTCAGAAAAGGCAGGACTTAGAACATTTTTGAACTTCTAACACCACCGAGTGTCCGTGGGACCCTGAGGCAACATTTAATGTGACTTTGATATAGCACTGGGCTGGTCCTGCTTGAGGAGGTTGAGCTCCATAAAAAAGATTAAGCATAAAGGTAGAAATCCTGAGAGGCAAAGGCTCAAGAAGTATCCCCCTAGACACATAGACTTCTTTATCCACGCAATAGGAATTTTTCTTGAGCCTTTCGTGCCAAAACTAAGTTTTATAGGGGCCTTGTCTAGAAGCTACCCAGCTTCAAGAGGGCTGTAATGGACGTAGCCCTTAGCATTGCCCTGCTTGAGTGTTCCGACTTCTGATGCAGAGACCATTCTGAAGGTAAAATCTTTCATCAGAAGAAACGTGTTTGGTGTATCCAACTCCAACCCACTCTGGTCGACTTGAAATCGCACCTAGGTTCTAGCTACCTATGATCAGTGATTATTGACTGGTGTTTCAATTTTTCTTGGTTCTTTTTGTCTTAAATCTTGAAAAATCATATCAGGTTCCCCTTATTGAATATTTGTTTTGTTTACTCATTTTTTCTCTATCTTTATAAATTGTAGTTGAATTTTTACTGTGTTGTGAATTTGACTTTTCAAATGTGTTGGTTCTTCTAAATGTTTTATGTATTTTCTCCAAGTTAAGCCTGTCTGCTCACTCTGTGCCATTGCTACCAGGTGCTATGCTTATCTATATACCTTGGTTTGGATGTAACAGGACTTTATTAATTGTGTACTTCCATCTACCCCAATTACTTTTCTGTCTTAAAGTGGCATTGACTCTGTTTGTATATATGTGAACTATGTGAACCTGATTCTTCATACATGTTTGTGCAGTTTAAATTAGATCACTCATGTAGAACAATGAGGCCAAGTTAATATATTAACTTTAACACTCCGATTGATAACCATAGCCTGCAATGGGCTAAAGGCTTTCTTGAGCCCTGATGCAAGTGTGGACACTATCACCTTAACCCCTGCATTGGTAGTAAAAACATGCCCAAGATTCGTTGGGAGACACATGTCCCGGTTCCAATGCACCTGATGCACTATAGACAGCTACACTTCTGCCTAAAATAGCAGCTCTCTAACTGCAGTCCTGATATTTTTGCAAGCAATGCATTTATTACTTTACAGGGCAGGTTTTTATCGTTCTGTTACTGGTAGGAATACCATGATTACATATTCTTATAGCCTGGTAAAAAGACTAAGTAGTTGTCATCAGGCTCCATCTCATTGCATATTAAAAAATAAGCCACAGATGGTAATTATTAATGATTTGTGTAGCCTACACCAGAATCCTGTCTGGAATGCCAAGGCTAACAGTTACTTGCTCTGTTACCTCATTAATATGCTGAGATGTGCTGAAATTGCACTCTGGATATATGTTATTGAAGGGAATTCAGTTCACATGGAAAATGATGCTGATTAAAGAGCCTTTGATCTTTGTTTTATGTGGAGTACTTCTCCTGTGATGGAAAAGGGGTGGAAAATCAAAGATTTCTTGAAATATGGATTAAAAGACTGGCTCCGGCAAATTTATGTCTTTTTAAACCAAGCAGAAGGACCCGCATGGCATAGAAATTATCATTTATTTGATTTGAATGGGTCTATATCTGCTGGGATTCCGCGTTTTTACCCGAAGTTAAGCTAATCATTTGCATTAATTTATACCAAAACAAGGACTCCGACGCATGCTCTACATTGCCAAGCACCTCCTTTTCATAAGACTGTGCTTCCGCACAGAGCTAATTGCCACATCTAAAGGTTTCCGCGACTAATAATTCAAGAGCATGAAAGCCCATGTCTCATTGAAAACTGTGAAGTTATTCTTACAGTACTTGGTCAAACTGACAGCACCGTGGGGCTGGCTAATTTATTGTGCCCGCTGCGCTTGACCTTGAGATCACGTGGCCCAGGGGACAAACATACTTCCGAGCCTCTGTTCAGCTCCTTACCGTGTTCTACGTGTACATGCTATGATGAAACAACTGACTTTGCTAAAGAAGGTCACATTTCGTTTTTAGCTCCTCAGGGCAGCGAGCTTTGTGAGACATCAGTATTTAAGTGTTTGTGTTACAGGTGCAGTTAAGGGAGCTATACTGTTTAAGAAAACCAAACGCACTGGCATGTTGTGCCTGAGAAAATAAGGTACTAGGACTGTGAATTAAGGCAACAGATTTGTTAAGGACTGTTAGAAATGGGGTCTTTGGTTGACAGTCAGGTTACCCCCTGTTCAAGCAAGGACCCTCACTCTAGTCAGGGTAAAAGAGAATCACCCTCAACTAATCCCTGCTAACCCCCTTGGTAGCTTGGCAGAGTAGTAATCTTAACTTCAGAGTGCTAGGTGTAAAGTATTTGTACCAACACACACAGTAACTCAAAGAAAACACTGCAAAATGACACAACACCATTTTTGAAAAATAGGACATATTTATCTAAACAAAACAAGACCAAAACGATAAAAATCTGACATACACGAGTTAAGTTATGAATTTTTAAAGATTAAGCTAAAAAATAGCACTTGGAAACACAAAATGCTTCGATGAGGTGTTAACCCCGGCATTGTAACGGAGTAGCTCCCAATAATCTGACACCAGCTGCTCCAGACACGGAGTCGCGTAGACCCCCAGGTACAGTACCTTGGTGAAGAAATGAAAACGGGTCTATGTGCGAAGCCGCGGCGTCTGTGTGAAATGTTGTATCCGCGCACTTCGAGCGGCGTCAGTCACGACTTGATACGGCAACTTTCAAGGAGTCACGGACTTCGGCAGGACTGCAGCAATGTCGGGCCTGCGAAGGTGATCGCATTCCAGCAAAGATCACGGAGTCGGTTGCAGGCGGCGTCACCGGATTCAGCAGCGGCATCGGTCTGGAGTCGTCCGAAGTCGATTTCCTTGAATTTTCGTTGGCTTTCCTTTCAAGGGCCTAGACACTGGGTAGGGCGCCACTTGTCTGAGCAGGAGTCTCTCCAGAGATTCCAGGTGCTGGCAGAGAAAAGTCTTTGCTGTCCCTGAGACTTCAAACAGCAGTAAGAAAACTCTAAATCAAGCCCTTGAAGGTTTCTTCTCAGGATGGAAGGCACACAAAGTCCAGTCTTTGCCCTCTTACTTTGGCAGAAGCAGCAACTGCAGGATAGCTCCACAAAGCACAGTCACAAGCAGGGCAGATCTTCTTCCTCAGCTCTTCATTTCTTCTTCATGCAAGAGGTTCCTCTTGTTTCCAGAAGTGTTCTAAAGTCTGTAGTTTTGGGTGCCCTTCTTATACCTAATTTCTCCTTTGAAGTAGGCCTACTTCAAAGCAAAGTCTCTTGAGAATGTGAAATCCTGCCTTGCTGAGGCCAGGCCCCAGACACTCACCAGGGGGTTGGAAACTGCATTGTGTGAGGGCAGGCACAGCCCTTTCAGGTGTAAGTGACCACTCCTCCCCCCCCCTCCTAGCACAAATGGCTCATCAGGAAATGCAGGCTATACCCCAGCTTCCTGTGTGTCACTGTCTAGTGTGAGGTGCAACCAGCTCAACTGTCAAACTGACCCAGACAGGGAATCCACAAACAGGCAGAGTCACAGAAACTGTATAAGCAAGAAAGTGCTCACTTTCTAAAAGTGGCATTTTCAAACACAATCTTAAAATCAACTTTACTAAAAGATGTATTTTTAAATTGTGAGCTCAGAGACCCCAAACTCCACATGTCCATCCACTCCCAAAGGAAATGTACACTTTAATCATATTTAAAGGTAGCCCCCATGTTAACCTCTGAGAGGGGCAGGCCTTGCAACAGGGAAAAACGAGCAATATTTCACTGTCAGGACATATAAAATACATTACTATATGTCCTACCATAACCATACACTGCACCCTGCCCTTGGGGCTACCTAGGGCCTACCTTAGGGGTGCCTTACATGTAGGAAAAGGGAAGGTTTAGGTCTGGAAAGTGGGTACACTTGCCAAGTCGAATTTACTGTTAAAACTGCACACACAGACACTGCAATGGCACGTCTGAGACATGATTACAGAGCTACTTATGTGGGTGGCACAACCAGTGCTGCAGGCCCACTAGTAGTATTTGATTTACAGGCCTGGGCACCTTAGTACACTGCACTAGGGACTTACTAATAAATCAAATATGCCAATCATTGATAAGCCAATTACATACACATTTTGTAAAGGAGCACTTGCACTTTAGCACTGGTTAGCAGTGGTAAAGTGCCCATTAATTAAATGGAACTATTTTTCCCACATGCAACACCTGTGGACTTTGTCTGTCCAGGTCTTCTCTAATTAAAGTCCCGTTCAGTCAGAAAGGGAAGGCAGGTTAGACATTGTTTCCCAGGTACTTGTACAGAGCCCCACGCTGGAAAATATATTCATAGATTTCTTTTTTTTGTTTTTTTAAGAAAGCCTACCCTATTCTTGCGGCTGGCATAGTTATAACATTAGGCTGCACCAGAGGCTCGAGCTGCCATGTATTCTCTACAAACATGATTGCTTTCTTTACTTCCCACATATGAACTCCCCTGATAACTCATGCATTTATAATTTCCTAAGATCTTATGTGCACTTCCTTCACATAAAAACATACATTTGAGTGAGCTTTTCTAAGTTGCAAGAACCTGTGAATGACCAAGGAAAACCAATCTGCTTACTACCTGTAGCTTCTTCCACAGCCTGGGAGCATGTAGGTGAATTAAGTCACACAGGAGCTGCGGTAAAAAATTACTTTATTCCTCAGCATACACTGAAAAGCTGTGCATTACATCATACTTTCCATTGACCACTCCTTTACACCACCATGTACATTACCTACTGTTCAGAGTCCACTGAGAAATACTAGGATTTTAGTGTGCCTAACATTAAGATACTACATGTCCCCCTTTGTTTAAAAAAAAAAAAAAAAAAGGCCAAAATCACAAAAATCACATTTCCTCAATTAGTCAGAGAAGCGATCTCACTTGGCTCAGGTGATCTGAGATGACTGAAGTCCACCTCTCTCATCAAAGCAGCAGGGGGTCAAGCATTTGAGCTGGACCTGCTGGAAGTTTCAGGACTCAACAAACTTTGCGTTAGGTGTTTGAAATGTGATGTGTCCCGAGTGATGGATTGTCGAAGATGCTTTGCTGTTACCATATGTCATTGCTCGCCACAACCTGTAGTGGATCAGTGGCAAAAGGAGTGTGTGCTTTCTGATGGCGCTTTCGCTTAATCAATACACAGTCTCCTTTGTCAAAAGTTCTCTCTTGGGCAATGCTGATCTGCGCATAGTTTTATTTTCCTTTTCCGAGTTGTGTTGGTGTCTCGGATCATGTCTGTCTTCAATGATCGATCTGAATTCCATTGAGGTAATTTTGTTCTGATGGCTCTAACAAGGCAGCTGGAGTCTCACCAGTTGTGGAGTGAGGACTTGATTGATAGGGACAGAGGGCCCGACACAGGGCTTGGTTTATATTGATTTCCTCCAAAGACGCTCATTGAATGACCCTCTTGAAGGTGCCCATAAATTGTTCAACTACACCATTGGCTTGATGTTTGACACTGAGTTGGGGGAAAAACTCTTTAAACTCTTGGCTGTTAAAGGGCAGGCCATTTTCCAATTTGAGAATTTTAGGGATGCCCCACATTGAGAAGATGTCATTACGCCTGCCATTCTATGAATTTGGCATGGGTTCCACCAAAGGAAAACGTGAATTTTCTTCCATGACTACCATGAGATGGTGTCCATTTCCTAACAGGCCAAAAAAGTCAGCTGCAACTCTCTCCCAGGCGTGGGCCGTACAGTCAGACATTGTCACTGGGTGCTGCATCACCTTCTGGGACAAACAATCAAAACTGTGGCATGCCTTCAGCTCCCTTTTGACTCGCTGATCTAGCTAAGAAAACTACATGCAATCTCTTAAGGTTCCTCTGGTGGCTACAACACCACGGTGTCCTTCATGGGCTGGCTCGATGACCAGCTGTCTTAGGCTTCCAGGTATGGCGACTCTTGAGCCTCTTAGTATGCCTTCTCGGGTAACTGCTAGCTCATACTGTCCATTTTATAACTTTTGAAATTCAACATCTGCAAGTGGTGGGTACTTCTCCTCCATGGTTGTGTGCTAATCACTTCTTTTATTAAGTTCATGTCTTTTTCTGCATTAGTCACAGCAATGATTTGTTCCACAGATAGAGCCACTGGTATGCTGGATTTCACAAAGCTGAGACATGCTTCAGCTGTCTTGGATGTCGACCTGTGATACCGTCACACTTGAGTTAAGTAATCTGCTGGGTTTTGATCCTTTCCTTTCCCAGTTTGTGCACAATCTCAGTCATATTCATGCAGTCATAACCCCCACCTCTTGATGCGAGGGTGCCTCCTAGCCTTCATATTTAGAAAAATTCTAAGTAAGGTTTGGTGATCCATGAGGACGGTGAATTATTTTCCATAGAGGAATACACAGAAGTGTTTACAGGCCCATACTACAGCCAAACTTTCGCTGGCTGAGAGTTAGCAAATTCTGTATCAGACAGGCTTCAACTGGTATAGGCCATGATGTGTCTCTGAGCATTTGGATGGCCATTGTATTGAGCAAGTATTGTCCCTAGCCCTACCAGGCTCACATCAACCAAAAAACTTGAGTTTGATTTTGTGAAACTCACACTTTTCAGCATTCAGAGTGAGTAGTCAGCACACACAGGTAAGGGCTTTGTGATGTTTTTGTGTTCTCCCTAAGACCAGTATGTCATCAGAGTAATTGAAAGTATGTGTAACAGGCTGAATTACCCAGCAAATAACACCCTGATATATCTCAGCAGCTGAAGATACTCCAAAACTCAGTCTCTTATATCTGAACAAACCAACATTAGAGTTTAAAAGGTAGGAATGTACCCTCAATACTCCTCCATTCAAGTTGATGGAATTCTTTATTGACTCAAGGAAAGAAACCACTTTGGTTCCCATCAATTGCATGACTGTGTCCTATATGTTCGGACCAGAGTGTTTCTCCCTTGATGATGGGAATCGGCTCATTATCGAAGACTGAGCACAAAGGTTGTAATTGAGGGATTTCATTCCTGTGTCAGCAGCAGTAGCAAAACTGAGTAAACAAGTACGATGAGATTGCTTGCAGAACATGAATGGTGGCTCACACCATTGTCTTTTTGTATAGCATTGGTTTTGAAATGGCTCTGAAGCAGCCCAGGTATACATCTTCATGCCTGATGGAGTAAATGCCTTTCTACTGGCATGGTGCTAAACAAGACACAACTGTCTATGATGACATTTTTGGATGATTGTTCACTTTCAACTTGATTTTTGGACAGTGTCTCAATGATATCCGTCACTCAGCTTGGTGAGCTTTCCTTGAAATGTGATCTCCTATACAGGTAGCCAACTCCACATGTGCACACAGTTTTGTGGTAGATATTAGTAGTGCACATCCATCTTCTTTGCTGGCACTCAGTAGTGATGTTGAATAACCTTTGTACGATGAGCTTGACAATGATTGATTTTTCTGGGTCTCTTCTTGTCATAGGTGATGTTTCTTTTCAGATTTAGGGGAATGGCGCAAATGTTTCTGGAACATTCTAGCAGCCATTTTCTCTTGCTGCCATAACGCAGTTAACTTCTCTTTGGTTTGGCACACAGTCATAGAATTGTTTATCTCACAACCTTTGCAAACTTTTCCTCACAACCTACGTTCATGGGGAAATGGAAATTCACATCGGAAGCATAGCTTCCTTTGAAGACGTTGGCCTAAATGTATCTTGTTCATACTTGTTCTTGCTCCTCATGGTCAATGCTGATTCATGGTGTGTTGTTCCTGCTTCCATGTCAGCAGCTTGTGGATCTGCTTGTTCTTCTGCTTTTGCAGCCATCAGCATTTTCTCAAGAGTGTGTTTCTCTTAGCATGCGACTTCTAAATGAGTCTGAAAGGCAGCCATCAATGTTTCTGAGGTGCATGGCTTCTTCGTCAGTGAAGTCACAGAACTTTCAAAGGTTCAATTAGTGTATCAAGCCTTTGAACAAACTCATCCATAGTTTCACCAACCGCTGGGTTGAAGGTATACCTGTCGTAGTCGACATTCTGCAATTGATTGAATTTAGCCTCCAGTGCTTTTTCATCAGTCTGTGGGTATTTTCTTTAGCATTCCTTTCCTTCCATCGCCTTCAAAGTTATTAAAATATTTCATGATCTTATAGTTATCTTCTTCCTCTAGTGCATCTATGAATTATTTGAATCTTTTGATCCCTGCAGCCCACCTGGTACCAATGTTTTGCTTCTTAGAAGTGTCAAAAGGCTGTTCAGATGGCTTTCGTAGTACAGGGTAGCACCGACAACTTCTGCAAGCAGAGGTTGCTGCCAGAGTGTGCGCTGCCGTATTTTTCAATTGCCCTTGATGTTGAGTCCATTTTCCATTTTCGTACTCTGCTGATGTGATTATTTCTTGCTCTGCCTGAATAATTGTTCTGTATTTGGTGCACAGCGCAGCATCTCTATCAACCACCACGATAGAGCAGTTTTGGCAGATGTAATAATGCTCCCTTGCCTAGCCTTGAAAATCTTCTGCAGCTGTACAGGCTGGAGCAGGGCTTTGGTTTTTATGGGAGCAGCACAGGAGACGATCAAAGCATCAACAAAACCTGTCAATTTTGAATTTACATAAAGTAACAGGTGAGATGTTTTTGCATGACACCAAGGGGGTTATTCTAACTTTGGAGGAGGTGTTAATCCGTCCCAAAAGTGATGGAAAAGTGACGGATTTACCACCAGCCGTATTACGAGTCCATTATATCCTATGGAACTCGTAATACGGCTGGTGGTATATCCGTCACTTTACCGTCACTTTTGGGACTGATTAACACTCCTCCAAAGTTAGAATAACCCCCTAATTCTCTCAAAATATGCTGGAGCCTCTTCATAGTAAAAGCTAGTAGAGGTTAGTTTAAAAAAAGGAAAAAGCTCTTGTATATTTGCTGTGATTCTTATCCCACATTTTAAAATATGACTGAGTCATCATACTTTATTGGGTGAGATAAATACAACCAAATTATGATTTTTTTTGGAAATATGCTGAGTTTGGTGATAACCATACCAAAATCCAAATGTTAACATGAATTCTGGACATCTTCTCATGATCAATATTGGTAGATTCATCCTGCCGATATTTATCATAAAACTGATAATTGTGATGTGTGGTAATAGCAGTAGCTTCGCAACATAGTTAACTGGTCTCTGGTAATGAGGACCTAAGATTAGTACAATTAGCATTAGGATTAAGCTATGTTTTTATAGTATCTCAATGTGCAGCTCTCATGGATTTTGAAGACAGTCCAACCTTCTGAAACCTTAACAAGTGAAGACCTGTTCTCCTTTCTGTCAGAGTCCCAGTTGCAGTGAAAATACTCATCAAGTCTGGAGAAACCCTTTAGCCATCACACCCTTGGATGGAGTGGGGCATTCTGCTTTACTTGCCTGCCCAGTGTCAGAGTCCTTTGTGCACAGGTGCCTGTTTGCTCTGGTGTCTGTTTACACTTAAGAGGATTAAAGAAGCCAGGTACTGGGGTGGACCGTCCTAAAATCTGAGTTTCTTTGGCTTTAGTTGGGTCTGGCTCGCTACATGATGATTGAGAATCTGACAATACTCACTGTACTTAAAAGTACATTGTTATTTGGTGAGCAGCCTGGGAAAACCATACGTTTACCTACAGTTGCTCTCCTAGTAGCTAGGTGCGGTTCAGTTTTCATCTTCTATTTGGTAAGCTTTAGTGTGGTGTTGAAATTTGACTAAAACCAAGGACCTGCACTTTTTTCAAAGATATATTTTTCACTTGTAATTAGTCTAAAGTGACTGTGTATTTTCAAAAGTCAGATTTTTTTTTTTTATCACTTTTTAGAGTATTTTTCATGCCACTGTCTTTGAAAAAATTTGAAGCCTGTCAATCAAATTGAAGTACAATCAGTGGCTTAAAAAGGGTGACAAGTGGCCTTAAGCAAGCAAAGAAAATTGGCCCACAGTCCTCCAATGGGTAATAAAATGCTTTCATCGTTTGGGAGCAGTGGGACTTTTATAGCCCAATGTTACTGTGCCACTGCACGTGCTTCGGCAATGATTACAATGTAGATAGGATCATCAACAATAGCTCAACAGACAGGTGAGCCCCTCATAGCAATTAATTTCATCCCAGCTCCATCAGTGTGTTATTAATCTTGGCAACCTGGCGACTGACTTATTTAGTGTTTTATTTAAAAAGAATTAACATGAGCTCTTTGGAATCCATTGCCTAAAGACTTTTGTACATTCTGTGCCAGACCACATTAAATGCACCAGTCATTAAAATTCTGTCAGGCTAACTTTTTTTTTTTTACTAGTGCAGGGCAATTTTGAAAAGATATTGAACTGATATTTACAACTGTTACTAAATGTTTTTGCAATTACGATACAGCTTTTGAAAGTGTGCAAGCCAATGGAGAACAGCATAGGATCTGCAAATGTTGCTGTGGCAATCTTTTGACTAGCTTCCATGATAAAGTATGATTCTGGCTAGGAGTTTCCTGATGGCCTTAGCAACATTCTGAGCTCAACTGCTATGAATTAATTGGCTCTTGCATGTAAAAGACATCTTCACTATTGTCGAAGTGCCTTGTATCAAACACTCAAATCAGAGGTCTTCAAGCTGGGTTGGATCGCCCCTGCGGCACCTACATGTTTTACAGGGGACTCAGGCACTTGGCAGAAGGATCATCATGCTGTAAATAGTGCTGTGTTTTAGTGGAAGAAAATGGAGAGGCGTTGAGCCACTATAATGCGATCAGTAACGTATTTGGTTGCTCCTGTTCTGGATGGGAGTAGGTGTCATGGAAGGTGGGTGGGATGACTGCATGCAACCTTCAAAGTCCCTACCCCCATTTCTGATAAGAGCACTCTATGGAAGTTTTAACCATTTTTGGAGACCAGTCAAAGAAAGGCAAGTACAATGCAGCAAACTGAAATTGAGCTCTATATGTTTGGATTGAGTGTAATGAATATGAAATGTATTAAATTTTTAACAGACGTTTGAAATTATGTCAGAGTCTGTAGTTCATAATGAAATGTTCCTGTTGCATCCTCCCCAGCCTGATATCAGGCTCAGGAACACACCACACACGGAACCCGAAGTTACCCACTTTTATTAATCAATGTCCTTCATAAGTCCGCCCCTAGTAACGGGGATCCTAACGCTTAGTTCTTAAACTCTACGATTTCTACTCTGACAACCAATTCTGCCATCACCTCCAATCTCCAAGGAACTGGGTCTGGAAACCTCAATGAAAGGCAACATGGTGGACAAATCGCCATTTTAAAACGACCTTGGAGACATCTTTGTGCTATCCAAACACTATATATATATATATATATATATATATATATATATATATATATCCCTAATTTCAAGGTTATAGCATAATTTGTTTTACTTTTTAAAGATGTTATCTGATTTCTAGTAAATGTTTGCTTTGCCTCGGTTGGAAACTCATGTTACACGAATATTTTGCTTTCGCTTTCTTTGCACCTGCAAATGCAATATGACATTTTTCTTTCCTTTCCTGGCACAGTTTTCTAGTGCAAATACCATTTGCAGCGGCCATATGATAAAACGTTCTTCATAATTGGAGCTTCGCAGTTACTAATGTTGTCAAACATTGTCGCTCCATGCTGAGTTTGGGAAAAAATTACTGATTTAAAAACAACTTTAATCACACTGAAATGAGTGAATGCGAACATGTGTTATGATTTTGGAGCAGCTGTTTTTTTTGTATTTGAGTTCATTATTTTGATGACAGAAAAGAATATATCATACAGAAAAATAGGTTTAACTAGAGAAAGGAATGAAGGTTGCTGAGAGTGGGGACTGTTCATGGCAAATCTTTGCAATAACCTTGTAGGATAAATATTTAAGTGAGGTGCTTGATACGTGAGTGTCTATTTACATTTTTTGATTCAGGATTTTAAAAAAAATAACTGAAAAACTCCATTTGTTTTTAGCTGGGCTTGGGAGCTGAAATGAAAAGAAAATCCTTTGTAATTGTACATCTTATTCAAAATGTTCCATACATAGTTTTCTTCACATTCGGCGAATCATCATGTTCCTGGTAGACATTCCTTAAGGAGCGTTGGCCACTGATCCGAAGTCTCCTGATCTTGCCTCAGAGCATTTTATAGCTGGCACATCACTCGGCAGTGACCTATGATGCTATTTTACAACTCAGATGCACCTTCATCCCTATATGTAACACCAGCAGTCAAGACCTTTCATAAATTATTTTAAACCAACGCACTTACCACCTTAACATGATCTCTGGCTGTGCTTCTCTTGTATGTACAGTAACTAATCATCAAAACATAGATACAAGTATTTGCAAAGTGATACAGTGTTATTCTACCTTGGTCCATATAGAATGGAAACCTAAAAATTGGTGTAATTCAATGAATCAGCAGAAAGTATTCATTTACAAAATTCATTTCCATTATTGAAGAGGAGCCAACTGTATTTGGCATGATCGAAAGTTTCATTTTCATTAATAAGTCCTGTTAGACCTGACAGCCTTAGGGTAGTCACCCCTAACATTTTGCCTGCCTCCCTCCACTTTGTGGACACTGTTTTTGCTGGTTTTTAGACTCTGCGCACTTTACCACTGCTAACCAGTGCTAAAGTGCATATGCTCTCTCCCTTAAAACATGGTAACCTTGAATCATACCTGATTGAACTATTAATGTACTTATAAGTCCCTAATAAGGTGCACTTTATGTGCATAGGGCTGGTAAATTAAATGCTACTAGTGGGCCAGCAGCACTGGTTGTGCCACCCACTTAAGTAGCCCCTTTTCCTTGTCTCAGGCATGCCATTGCAAGGCCTGTGTGTGCAGTTTCACTGCCACCTCGACTTGGCATTTAAAAGTACTTGCCAAGCCTAGAACTCCCCTTTTTCTACATATAAGTCACCCTTAATGTGTGCCCTAGGTTACCCCTAGAGCAGGGTGCTGTGTGGGTGAAAGGCAGGACATGTACCTGTGTAGTTATATGTCCTGGTAGTGTAAAACTCCTAAATTCATTTTTACACTACTGTGAGGCCTGCTCCCTTCATAGGCTAACATTGGGGCTGCCCTCATACACTGTTGAAGGGGCAGCTGCTGATCTGAAAGGAGCAGGAAGGTCATATTTAGTATGGCCAGAATGGTAATACAAAATCCTGCTGACTGGTGAAGTCGGATTTAAAATTACTATTCTAGAAATGCCACTTTTAGAAAGTGAGCATTTCTTTGCACTTAAATCCTTCTGTGCCTTACAATCCACGTCTGGCTGGGCTTGGTTGACAGCTCCTTGTGCATTCACTCAGACACACCCCAAACACAGGGTACTCAGCCTCACTTGCATACATCTGCATTTTGAATGGGTCTTCCTGGGCTGGGAGGGTTGAGGGCCTGCTCTCACACAAAGGACTGCCACACCCCCTACTGGGACCCTGGCAGACAGGATTGAACTGAAAGGGGACCTGGTGCACTTCTTAGCCACCCTTTGAAGTCTCCCCCACTTCAAAGGCACATTTGGGTATAAAACAGGGCCTCTGCCCTACCTCATCAGACACTTCCTGGAGAAGAAACCTGAACCAGAAACTACATCCTGCCAAGAAGAACTGCCTGGCTGCTCAAAGGACTCACCTGTCTGCTTTCTACAAAGGACTGCTGCCTTGCTGTTGGCCTGCTGCCTTGCTGAACTCTTGTCTGGCTGTGAAAGTGCTCTCCAAGGGCTTGGATAGAGCTTGCCTCCTGGTCCCTGAAGTCTCAGGACCAAAAAGACTTCCCTCTTTCGCTTGGATGCTCCGTGCGCCGAAAATTTTGACGCACAGCTTGTTCCGCGACGAGAAAAACGCCGCACACCGACGCTGATCGACGCAACGCTCTTGGGACGACCGAAAATCCGACGCACGGCTTCGCAAGGAAAACGCCGCCCGACCTCTAGAGGAGAAATCGACGCGACGCCTGCCGTGAGATCGTAATTTCAACGCGCAGCCCCGCAGAATGACGCGCAGCCGGAAAACAAGCAGGAAAATCCACGCACAGACCCGGGACATCTGGTAATCCCTGCGATCCACGAAAAGAGACTGTCCGTGCGCCAGAAAACGACGCACGACTGCCCTGCGTGGAAAATAACGACGCAAGTCCGTGTGTGCTGAGGAGAAATCGACGCACACACCCTTTTTCCACGCACCTCTTCTTTTGTGGCCCTCTGAGGAGATTTTTCCACGCTAAACCAGGTACTTGTGCTTGAAAGAGACTTTGTTTATATTCTAAAGACTTAAGACACTTTATATCACTTTTCAGTGATATCTCTACAATTTCCCATTGCAACTTTATTCTTTTTGACCTACAATTATCCTGATAAATATTATATATTTTTCTAAACACTGTGTGGTGTATTTTTGTGGTGCTATATGGTGGTATTGTATGATTTATTGTACAAATACTTTACACATTGCCTTCTAAGTTAAGCCTAACTGCTCGTGCCAAGCTACCAGAGGGTGGGCACAGGATAATCTTGGATTGTGTGCGACTTACCCTGACTAGAGTGAGGGCTTTTGCTAGGACAGGGGGTAACCTGACTGCCAACCAAAAACCCCATTTCTAACATTGGTGATCAGCGGTGAGGATAGGACTTGTATTTGTGCAGTGACATACAGTAGCTAAGTATTTCACTACCTACCCACAGTTGAAGGTCAACTTGGTTTTTATCTCTTTTTGCAAATCAGTTTTTTTCCTGACAATTTTCAAAAACTAAATCCTCACTCAACATGTCTCTGACTGGGTCTCAGACAGGGGACTTTGACCTAGTCCAGTTGGATACATATACGGTCAAACAACTATGAGGATTCTGCAGGGCATTGAGGGTACCCACCCAAGGGGCCTCCAGAAAGGAGGACTTTCAAGTGGCGCTGAGGGCCTGGGCAGAAGCCCATTTAGAGGATGATGAGGAAGAGGAGCCAGAAAATGGCCCCTCAGATGAATTTTCACTATCTGTGGATGGTGTTACCACTGCAATTGTGCACCCTTCCAGACCAGGGAGCAGTGTCTCTGTGCAAAGCCTGACCGCAGAGGAAAGGAGAGAAGAAAGGGAGTTCCAATTGCAAATGGCAAAACTGAAAATTGAGGCTCAACAGGAGGAGAGAAGGGCAGAAAGAGAAGCCAAACAAGCTGAGTCTGAAAGAGCAGCCAAACAGATTGAAGCTGATAGAGCAGCCAAACAGGTGGAAGCTGAAAGAGCTTTGGCTGAAAAGAAACTATTGTTGGCTCATGAACTGAGTCTCAAGGAGCTGGAGATCAAGGCAAGACAGTCTGAATCCAGCAATAATGGTGGCAGCATACTGACAGGACCTGCTGGAGAAAAGAAGGTTCGTATACCCAAAAATGTGGTGCCCAGTTTTGTGGTGGGAGATGACATAGATAAATGGTTAGCTGCTTATGAAGTTGCACTAAGGGCTCATGAGGTTCCTGAAGGGCAATGGGGGGTAGCTATGTGGGGTTATGTACCGCCATTGGGGAGGGATACACTCCTCACATTGGATCAACCTGATCAAAACACATACCCACTTCAGAAAGCCATTTTACTTGCCAAGTTTGGGCTGACCCCTGAGGGATACCATCAGAGGTTCAGGGACAGCACCAAACAAACCACACTAACATGGGTAGATTTCTTTGACTTCTCCAGTAAGGCACTGAATGGATGGGTGTGGGGCAACAAAGTAGCTGATTATAAAGGTTTATATGACTTGATTCTAAGAGAGCATATGCTTAATACTACTTATACAGAGTTGCGCCAGCACTTAGTGGATAGCAAGCTGACTGATCCCAGGAAGCTTGCTGAGGAGGCGGACCTCTGGGTTAGCACCAGAGTGTCCAAGAAGGTACCTGGGGGGGACTCCCACAAAGGTGGTCAGGGTTCCCAACAGAAGAAAGAGGGGGGAGATAAACTTGCAGATAAGGAACTCTCCAAAGGCCCCCAAAAGAATCCCCAGGAAGGGGGTGGCAACCCTTCCTTTTCCAAATTTGGGAAAAAGCCAGGGACATATGACAGGTCAGGGAAACCTAACCCCAAATGCATGGAGTGTTACCAGTATGGTCACTATAAAGGCGATCCCCAGTGCCCCAAGAGGGCACCGTCCACTACCGGACAGGCACCTGGGTTGACTAGTGTAGCGCTCGGGGGGAGATGGACCCAGATCGCTTTGGGGAACAGGTAGAGATTTCCCTAGTGTCCCTGGGAGAAGGAGAAATGGTGCCCAAGGTCCACATGCCCAAAAATACTTCCAAGTACCGGCAGTGGGTCACCATTGATGGGCAGAAGGTGGAGGCTCTGCGTGACACAGGAGCCAGTATGACTACTATCAAGAGTCAGCTGGTGTCAACAGAGCAGATAGTACCTAATACATTCCACCAGGTCATAGTCGCTGACAATCGCGAGAGTCACCTACCGGTGGCTCTGGTTCCCTTTGAGTGGGGGGGGGGGGTCTCTGGTACTCTGAAAGTAGCTGTGAGTCCTGCCATGCCTGTAGATTGTCTGTTAGGCAATGATCTTGAGCATACTGCTTGGAAAGAAGTGGAGCTCAAGTCTCACCTGGAGATGTTAGGGTTACCTGAGTGGGTCTGCATGACCACACGGTCCATGGCTGACCGAGAGGGAAGTCAAGGGCGTCTGGAGCCTGGAACGATGGCCCAGAGAGCTGCCAAGAGGAGGGACCAGGGGCACGGGAAACCGGCCCCAGAAGTTCCCGTAGTGGATGACGGGGCTCCTGAGGAGGAGGCTCCCGAGCCAACTGGGGAAGACATTGCCACCCTAGGTGACTTACCTGAGCTTGCTGGCTGACAAGTTGAGGGTGGACCCACCAGGGAGGAATTCTGCAAGGCACAGAAAGAATGTCCCACTCTAGAAGGTCTGAGGAAACAAGCCTCAAACCAGGCGGCAGGTGACACCTCTGGCGATCACCACCTATATTGGGAGAATGATCTCCTCTACAGTGAGCGTAAGGTTCCGGCCTTTGGGGCAGCACGTACGCTGGTGGTCCCCCAATGTTACCGAACCTTCCTACTGGGTCTGGCTCACGACATTCCCCTGGCAGGACATTTGGGGCAAGGCAAGACCTTTAACGGGCTTGTCACCCACTTTTATTGGCCCAAAATGAGGACACACTCAGATAAATTCTGCAGATCTTTTCCTACCTGCCAGGCCAGTGGCAAAGCAGGAAAAAGGGGTAAAAGCCCCCTGATTCCACTTCCTGTCGTTGGCACCCCCTTTGAAAGGGTGGGCATCGACATTGTTGGTCCCTTGGACCCCAAAACTGCCTTAGGCAACAGGTTCATCCTGGTTTTGGTGGACCATGCCACCCGTTACCCAGAGGCAATCCCTCTGAGGACCGTAACTGCACCGGTGGTGACCAGAACTCTGATGGGGATATTTACCCGTGTGGGATTCCCCAAGGAGATAGTGTCTGACAGAGGCACTAACTTCATGTCTGCATACATGAAGTCTCTGTGGGATGCGTGTGGTGTAACCTACAGGTTCACCACACCCTATCACCCCCAGTCTAATGGTCTTGTGGAGAGATTCAACAAGACCCTGAAAGGCATGATTGGTGGCCTCCCTGAGGCCCTGAGGCGTAAGTGGGACGTCCTCTTACCATGCCTTCTCTTTGCTTATAGAGAGGTCCCCCAGAGGGGGGTAGGGTTCAGTCCCTTTCAGCTTCTCTATGGGTACCCTGTCAGGGGACCCTTAAGCATTGTCAAGGAGGGATTGGAGAAAGCTCCAAAGGCACCCCCTCAGGACGTGGTCAGCTACATGTTGGCCCTCCGCAACCAGATGACCCGCTTCTGGAAAGAGGCC
Source organism: Pleurodeles waltl (assembly GCF_031143425.1). Lineage (NCBI taxonomy): Eukaryota > Metazoa > Chordata > Amphibia > Caudata > Salamandridae > Pleurodeles > Pleurodeles waltl. The sequence goes on from NC_090451.1 coordinate 161,193,466, forward strand.
CAAAGTAACCTTGAGGCCAGTCAAGAGGTAATGAAACACTGGTATGACCAGAAGGCCACCCTGGTAGAGTTTCAACCTGAAGACAAAGTGTGGGTAATGGAGCCAGTAGAGCCTAGAGCTCTCCAGGACCGCTGGTCTGGCCCATTTGAAATCAAGGAGCGGAAAGGGGAGGCCACTTACCTAGTGGACCTCCAAACCCCTAGGAATCCCCTAAGGGTGCTCCATGTGAACCGACTAAAGGCTCACTGTGAGAGGTCGGAGATCAACATGCTTCTGGACACAGATGAAGGAATGGAAGAGGAGAGTGAACCTCTCCCCGACCTCCTCTCTGCCCAAGAAGGTGATGGGTCAGTAAGCGGGGTCATTCTTTCTGATTCCCTGACTCTAAACCAGAGAGGAGACTGCTATGAGCTGTTGGAGCAGTTCTCCCCCCTGTTCTCCCTTACTCCTGGACTGACCCACCTCTGTGTTCATGATATTGACACCGGTGACAGTCTCCCTGTGAAGAACTAAATTTACAGGTTGTCGGATAAGGTGAAGGCCAGCATCAAGGAGGAGGTCTCCAAGATGTTGACTCTAGGGGTTATCGAGAAATCCAGTAGTCCCTGGGCCAGCCCAGTGGTGTTGGTTCCTAAGGCTACTGCCCCAGGTGCGAAGCCAGAACTCCGGTTCTGTGTGGACTACCGGGGTCTCAACTCAGTCACACGGACTGATGCTCACCCCATCACCCGAGCTGATGAGCTCGTTGACAGGCTGGGCGCTGCCAAGTTCCTGAGTACGTTTGATCTTCGGGGTACTGGCAGATCGCCCTGACTGAGGGGGCTAAGGAAAGATCCGCATTTTCAACCCCTGATGGCCATTACCAGTTCCGGGTGATGCCGTTTGGATTGAAAAATGCCCCCGCTACCTTCCAACGGTTGGTTAACGGGGTCCTAGCTGGCAAGGATGCCTTCTGTGCAGCCTACCTGGATGACATAGCTGTCTACAGTTCCAGCTGGGAGGAACACCTGCTTCACCTCAAGGAGGTGCTTCAGGCCCTGCAACAGGCAGGCCTGACCATCAAGGCTAGTAAGTGCCAGATTGGGCAGGGTTCCGTGGTGTACTTGGGACACCTACTGGGTGGTGGCAAGGTGCAGCCACTCCAGGCCAAGATTGAAACTATCAAGGCCTGGCAACCACCGCGAACGCAGACTGAGGTGAGAGCCTTTTTAGGCCTCACAGGATACTACCGCAGATTTGTCAAGGGCTATGGTACCATTGTATCACCCTTGACAGAGCTCACTTCCAAGAAACAACCTAGGTTGGTGAATTGGACAGAGGCTTGTCAGAAAGCCTTTGACGCCCTGAAGGAAGCCATGTGCACAGCCCCAGTGCTCAAGGCCCCTGACTACTCTTAGGAATTTATCGTGCAGACAGACGCTTCAGGGCATGGCATAGGGGCAGTCCTAGCACAGCTAAATGAGGAGGGCCGAGATCAACCGGTAGTCTTTATTAGCAGAAGTCTATTACCACGGGAACAGAGGTGGAGTGTTATTGAGAGAGAAGCTTTTGCTGTGGTCTGGGCACTAAAAAAGCTAAGACCCTACCTGTTTGGGACTCACTTCCGGGTCCAGACAGACCACAGGCCCCTCAGATGGCTCATGCAGATGAGGGGTGAGAATCCAAAACTCTTGAGGTGGTCCATTTCCCTACAGGGGATGGACTTTACGGTGGAACATCGCCCAGGGGTTGACCACGCCAATGCTGATGGTCTCTCCAGGTACTTCCGCCTTAGCGATAAGAGCTCCCAGGAGGTCGGGTAGCTCTCCCCACTTTCAGCTGGGGGGGACACATGTTAGACCTGACAGCCTTAGGGTAGTCACCCCTAACTTTTTGCCTCCCTCCACTTTGTGGACACTGTTTTTGCTGGTTTTTAGACTCTGCGCACTTTACCACTGCTAACCAGTGCTAAAGTGCATATGCTCTCTCCCTTAAAACATGGTAACCTTGAATCATACCTGATTGAACTATTAATTTACTTATAAGTCCCTAGTAAGGTGCACTTTATGTGCATAGGGCTGGTAAATTAAATGCTACTAGTGGGCCAGCAGCACTGGTTGTGCCACCCACTTAAGTAGCCCCTTTTCCTTGTCTCAGGCCTGCCATTGCAAGGCCTGTGTGTGCAGTTTCACTGCCACCTCGACTTGGCATTTAAAAGTACTTGCCAAGCCTAGAACTCCCCTTTTTCTACATATAAGTCACCCTTAATGTGTGCCCTAGGTTACCCCTAGAGCAGGGTGCTGTGTGGGTGAAAGGCAGGACATGTACCTGTGTAGTTATATGTCCTGGTAGTGTAAAACTCCTAAATTCATTTTTACACTACTGTGAGGCCTGCTCCCTTCATAGGCTAACATTGGGGCTGCCCTCATACACTGTTGAAGTGGCAGCTGCTGATCTGAAAGGAGCAGGAAGGTCATATTTAGTATGGCCAGAATGGTAATACAAAATCCTGCTGACTGGTGAAGTCGGATTTAATATTACTATTCTAGAAATGCCACTTTTAGAAAGTGAGCATTTCTTTGCACTTAAATCCTTCTGTGCCTTACAATCCACGTCTGGCTGGGCTTGGTTGACAGCTCCTTGTGCATTCACTCAGACACACCCCAAACACAGGGTACTCAGCCTCACTTGCATACATCTACATTTTGAATGGGTCTTCCTGGGCTGGGAGGGTGGAGGGCCTGCTCTCACACAAAGGACTGCCACACCCCCTACTGGGACCCTGGCAGACAGGATTGAACTGAAAGGGGACCTGGTGCACTTCTTAGCCACTCTTTGAAGTCTCCCCCACTTCAAAGGCACATTTGGGTATAAAACAGGGCCTCTGCCCTACCTCATCAGACACTTGCTGGAGAAGAAACCTGAACCAGAAACTACATCCTGACAAGAAGAACTGCCTGGCTGCTCAAAGGACTCACCTGTCTGCTTTCTACAAAGGACTGCTGCCTTGCTGTTGGCCTGCTGCCTTGCTGAACTCTTGTCTGGCTGTGAAAGTGCTCTCCAAGGGCTTGGATAGAGCTTGCCTCCTGTTCCCTGAAGTCTCAGGACCAAAAAGACTTCCCTCTTTCACTTGGACGCTCCGTGCCCCGAAAATTTCGACGCACAGCTTGTTCCGCGGCGAGAAAAACGCCGCACATCGACGCGACGCTCTTGGGACGACCGAAAATCCGACGCACGGCTTCGCAAGGACAACGCCGCCCGACCTCTAGAGGAGAAATCGACGCAACACCTGCCGTGAGATCGTAATTTCGACGCGCAGCCCCGCAGAACGACGCGTAGCCGGAAAACAAGCAGGAAAATCCATGCACAGACCCGGGACATCTGGTAATCCCTGCAAACCACGAAAAGAGACTGTCCGCGCGCCGGAAAACAACGCACGACTGCCCCGCGTGGAAAATAACGACGCAAGTCCGTGTGTGCTGAGGAGAAATCGACGCACACCCTTTTTCCACGCACCTCTTCTTTTGTGGCCCTCTGAGGAGATTTTTCCACGCTAAACCAGGTACTTGTGCTTGAAAGAGACTTTGTTTATATTCTAAAGACTTAAGACACTTTATATCACTTTTCAGTGATATCTCTACAATTTCCCATTGCAACTTTATTCTTTTTGACCTACAATTATCCTGATAAATATTATATATTTTTCTAAACACTGTGTGGTGTATTTTTGTGGTGCTATATGGTGGGAGTGTATGATTTATTGCACAAATACTTTACACATTGCCTTCTAAGTTAAGCCTGACTGGTAGCTTGGCACGAGCAGAGGGTGGGCACAGGATAATCTTGGATTGTGTGTGACTTACCCTGATTAGAGTGAGGGCTTTTGCTTGGACAGGGGGTAACCTGACTGCCAACCAAAAACCCCATTTCTAACAAGTCCCTTTTGAAAAGATGTCCCCCTGCAACTTAAAAAAAAAAAAAAATCAGTGTAATTACAGCAATGTTGCCACAAATATAGGACTGTCTTCAAATGAGGTCCCTTTCATCTAGTCTATAATTTTTCAGTGATGTAAGAAATTGGAATATTTGTAGATGTTAAGAACGCACTTCATTGAATTATAACAATCCTCATCATGGTGAATTTCTAAAATCAATTAATAACCCTGTGCTTAACTCTCTTGTTGCTTGCACAAAGCAGTCAGGATTAACTCAGAGGCAACGTATACAGTATTTATGCAGTACTCAGTACCCAGGTATCTTGTCAAGTTGGACCAGAACAACGTCACAAATTCAGGCCAGCTGTGTTGGAGTATGGGCCAGAAACGGAGCTAGATGCAGCTGGCTGGGAATTGTACATTCTGTTCATGGTGCGGGGCCTAGATGGTGCTGCAATGCGAGGCTCTGCGTCTGGTGAGTTGAAGCAGAAGATCAGGAGCCTTGTGATGCTGCGAATGCAAGGCTGTGCATTGGATCTGCTGATCAGAATATGCACAGTGTTGCGGTGTGAGGCCCTGCATCACACTGTGTCTGATCCGATGATCCCTTCAGCTAGGCAAGGGGAAGTATGCTCTAACTCCAGCCAATGGTGCAAGACCTAGAGGACAGCACTTGAGGGTCAGGACTCAATCCCACAGAGGCAAGCAGAGGGAATGAGGTTAGTTCTAGTTGGGTCTGGTAGGCTGGAAAACAGGGAAGGTCTCTGAAATCTTGTTGTGTTCCTATGGCTCAAACAGGAGGTCAGCCAACTGACCCTTGAAGTCACTTTTGTGACCCTGGATTCAAGGCAAGCAGGTTCTATCTTCCTTCTTCATACAACAGGGCAGTCCTTCCGAATCTTGGGTGCAGGAGTGTTCCAATGAGTGCTCATGGAGAAGTATTTACCTGCATGTGTGTGGGTACACCCCTTTGTCTAATTCTAAAACTGGTTCAGGTCAGCTTTTCCTTTTTCCATGGGTTTGGCTACTGTTTGTCTAGCAAAACAAAGAGCAGGCACGCCTAGATGTGAGCTGCATCTACCAGTGTCAGGTTAAGTGTCTTCTTAAATCATGCAGGGCAGAGTGAAGCCCCATGCTACCCTTTGAAGTGTAATAGGCCATGGGCCCAGCTCCTCCCCAGCCAACTTGTCAGAAAGACCCTCAACTCTGCATGCAGGCCCTTTTCCCTATCTGGGAGGAATACACAACACACCAATGGAAGGCTATTAATAGTCAGGTGACCCTGGTCACTGGCAAAAATGCACATTTGTCTTAAGCAGGATGCTGTGAACTTTCTAAAATGGCATTCCAAAATAATAATTTAAAACCTGATTTGAAAATTATGATTAAAATGAATGGAATAAGTATTTCTCCAGCTGCTCCCACACCAAATTTAGTACTTATTAAATGAAAAAAGTTAAACCAATGTTTATCTAGGGTAGAACTAGCACTGCCGCAGCGAGACAAAACTTGGAGGGGGCTTAACTGCCAGGACATGTAAAACATGTGTTGTCCTACTTTTTAAATACCATACACTCGCCCTACGCATGGTTACGTCTTACTTTAAAGGGTGACTTACAATTATTAAAAAGGAATGTTTAGGCCTGGGAAAATATTTATTTTACTATGTCGGAATGATAGTTTGACAAAACAGGCACACAGACTGCAGAGGCAGGCTTGTAGACATGATTTACAGGACTATTTGAGTGGGCGACACAATCCGGACTGCAGCCCACTATTAGAATTTAATTTTCAGACCCTTGGTTCATGTTGTGCCATGTGCTGGGGGTCTGTATGTAACTTAAATAGTCAAATCAGGTGAATAATAATTTTTACCATGATTGAAAGCGCGCGCACTAACACTCTACCACTAGTTAGCAGGAGTAAAGTGTGCCTGTAAATCCAACAAAAATGGGTTCAGCAAAAAAAAAGGGTAGTGAAGGCAAACATCTGGGAGGATATCACACAAAAGATTTTCATTTCCAACAACCTTGTTTTGACATATTAGCACAAAAAGGGTAAGTCACTTTATTTGAGGCGTTAATTTAAGAACATTTGCTTTTGCTAATAAGGTTGACACCATTTTAAAACTGCACAAAACTGAAGTTTCTAATGCACTGTTAAACTTAGGTTCTTCTGCATAAATGTTGTCAACAAGGAAGCAAGGTATAATAGAAAAAATCAAAGTATATCTTAAAGTTGCAAGTGAGTTTCTGTTCTGCATTTTCTCAAAAGCTGCAGAGTGGAATTGCAATAAACTTGGCTTAAATAGACATTCATTCAGAATATACCCAAAGATGTGAATCATGTACAATGGGTGGAAGCACATGCTACAAATCACACTACAATGGCATCAGCAATGACATCAAATACCACATCAATGCTGACATGTGATGCACCATCGGTGAAGGTGGTAAATGCCCTTAGACTCTAGGGTCAACCTTTAGTCCTATTCAGAAGGCTCTGGATGAAGAAAGCAAGTGTCACAGAGCCCTGTGCCTGCTTCATCACTGTAGTGTGGGGCCCTGCAATATACAACACTGGGCCTCGAACTAAGTTTCAATAACACATCTTTGTTGCTTCGCATGCATATATGCTGCCCTTCTTAACTAACTTTTGCACTGCGGCGGGCTCCTATATAAACCCTTCGGCCTGGTGTCACAGCGACACTACCACTGCTCCTCGCAGAGGAAGGGGTATGTCCGCTCTGACTCCTCTAGGAATAGCCATAATGGGTTTGCTAGAATGCAGGCAAACACTACATTCCTCCCCAACCAAGAAAACAAACCCCCCCCCCCAAAAAAAAGATTAGATGCAGTCAAAAACACCATAACTATAATAACAACTATGAAGGCATTCAATCAAATACGGAGTCTGCGTAGCATCAGGAGGGGCCCGGATTGGCCCAGAGATATCATCGCCCCCCCTCTTGACCTCCCTGGCAGCCCCTCTTGACTGTCACTGGGATCTCTCAGGCTCCTGGCTGTGGTGGTTGCTTCTTCTGCTGCTGGGAGAATCTGGCGTGACGGGGTGGCTTGCCCAGATGCAACGTCTTCCACTGTTGAGGGCCCTGCCTGTTCTGTGGGAAGCGGAGAAGAAGTCGGCACTTTCCTGGACACTCACCAGGGTGTTGTCCATGGACCCCTCTCTTGCCTGACTAGAGGGCAACGAAGTAGAAAACTTCCTGAACTAGGATATATTTCTCATGACGCTTTCATCATCTCTTGCTGCTGTAACCATGGTCCCCTGGATGGCGGTCACAGTCCATAGCTTCACTTCGAAAGGTAGATGGAATTTCCGCCAGGATGATGGTCCTTCACCAGTACCATGTCCCCTATGCAAATGGAAACTCTGTGCGCCCCGTCTCCTGGACGCATAGTCATTGTTGCAAGACCTCCGTCTCATTAATTGGCTTTGAGGACTGGGCTGAGCGTTCCATAAAGGGTGATGAGGTATGGCATCCATTATGGTTCTCCCAAATCAGTGTTGACTTGGGGTGCCACCTGTCGTAGCATGAGGGGTAACTCTGTATTCTCTGAGGAAGATGTAGATACCACTCAACATTTTTAGATTCCGCTATAGCAATGCGGATTGTTTTGGACAGTGTTTTCATGAATCTTTCCACCTTGCCGAGGTGTGATCCGGTGGTAAACTGTGTTTCTAGACCACAAAAAGTCAGCCCACTCACGGCTTTTGAATGGGGGCCTGTTGTCTGTGCGCAGCTCCCCAAAGAGGCCATGAGTGGCCATCAGTTTCTTCATTTTCAGGATGACTACATGGTCTGCTATGGACTGCACCAATTCTACTTTGGGGTACCGAGAGTAGTCATCCATCACTGCGAGCATGTGGGTCCCATCGGGAAGCCTTCCGAAATCAGTGCTAACCCTCTGCCAGGGGGCTGTGGGGCCCTCTTCGGTGGTGCCGGGTGCTGGGGGGGTCAGGTGCTCCACTTGTCTGTCAGACTAAACATCCTTTAACAACATCCGCCACCTGTTGGTCAAGTTTGGGGAACCAGACCTTCCTTTGAAGCCAGTTCTTTGACTTGACGATGCCCTGGTGAGTGCTGTATGCTAACAGAAAGGGTCTATGTCCCAAACAAGCAGGCAGCACCAGATGGGATACTCTTATGAGGCACTCATCGTCGCTCACTGAGAGTTTGTGCCAGACGTAGATAGTGCTTGAAGCGTGGCTCGTGGCTCTGGCCTCTGCTGTGGGGAAACTGGCTGGGTGTTGTAGTGGGCGCCAGTCATTGGAGTACACAGCTTCCATGGCCAACAGCAGGCAGTCATTTTGGCTTGTGATTACCACCACCACCTCAGCAAGGGGGAGGAGCAGTGGCCTGGCCTGGTCGACTACAAGCTTGACATATTCTTCCATTTCTAGGGCCTCTTTGGCCTCTTGGGGCATGGCTGGGCAGACGTGGCGTGACAGGAAGTGTGCTGGATTCTTAACACCAGGCCGGTACTCAACATGGAAATCAAACTCCTGCAGCTGCAGTATCCATTTTTCAATCCGCTGTGACGGTTTCAATGATGAACCCTTAAAAAGGGAAAGCAACGTCTTTCGGTAGGTAACCATGGGAAAGGCTTTACCGTACAGGTAGATGTAAAAGTGCTGGCACCCCCAGTGGGAGGCAATAGCTACCCATTCTATTTGGGAATAGCGCTGCTCCGTGGGTGTCAAAGTCCTGCTAGCGAATGCTATGGGAGCCCACTCTCCACAGTCCTGTCTCTGGGCTAGATCTGCGCCCAAACCAGTGGGACTGGCGTCAATGGATAGTTGGTACTCCCGCCAGGGGTCAAAGAAAGCCAAGGTGGTGTCAGCCAAAAGAGCTTTCTTGGTGTTTTTGAACGCATGGTTTTGCTCCTCGCCCCATGCCCAGGGGTGATCAGCATTGGTGAGATCTAATAATGGCCCGGTTTGGTCTGACAGGTTCCTTATGAAACGGCCACAGTACGTGACCATACCCAGGAAGCTCCTGACCCCAGAAACAGAGGTGGGGGTCGGGGCCTCTTGGATGTCCCGCATCCGTGGCTGGGTCGGGCCAATCCCTTGCTTCGAGAATCGATACCCAAAGAAACTGATGTCTTCTTTTAGGAACTTGCACTTTTTACGACGAAGTGTCAGTCCATGCTCCCGCAGTCTGGTGAACACTGCACCCAGGCGAGCCAGGTGACTTAAGTGTGAGGGTGTGCACAAGGATATCATCACTTACGTTCAAAATGCCCCCAAGCCTTTCCAGTACTACTTTGATTGTGTGTTGGAAGATTTCCACGGCACTAGATATGCCAAAGTTCAGGCTCGTATACCTCCACTGGCCCATGTGACTTTTCGAATGATGTTACTGGCCTGGATTCCAGTTGTAACACCATTTGGTGGTACCCTGACCAGAGATCCATTTTGGAGAAACATTTGGACCAGGAGAGTTCTCCTATAATGTTGTCGATCGTCGGGGTAAGGTGCCTCTCCCGCTTGATGGCCTGATTAGGCAGGCGCATGTTCACACAGATGCAGACTGCATCTGGCTGTTTTGGTTTTTTCACTATGACAATCGTGGAGACCCAGGGGATGGGCCCTGAGACCTTTTTGATGATTCCAGCCTGTTCTAGGAGCAGTAGATCGCTCTCTATTTTGGAATGCCACTCGCCGGTGTCCAGGGGCTAGCAGAGGCTCCGAGTCATCAATGTGAAGTTTGAGTGATGGTCCTTTGAGGCAACTAATGCCACTAAAAAGGGTTTCAAACTCTGTGCTGAAGTCTTCCAAACAGCTGACGTGGTCACTGAACACGAAGGTCTGGCAGTTGAGCAGGAAGCCTGATCCCTCTTGCGCGTGTAGACCTTTGTTGTGAGCCTCGTGCCCTCATGCTCGACGTTGGCTGTGAAGATGCCAGTTATCTTAAGTGGTCGGATGTTCCCAAAAGCATACACCAGTATCTTGGTAGTGTTTTAGCTGTGGTTGTGTCTTTAGGCTGTGGAACATCTCGGCAGCCATAAGGTTAATCAAGGCCCCCATGTCAATTAAGGCTGGAATACACTGGCTTAGTACGGTGACTTGACAGGTGGGTAATGCCGACTGTGGACTGCTCCTTTGTCGACTGCTCTGACTACGTGGACAACTTGCTGGTCATCGTCCATGTCACTGTCTGACGATGTGGTGGGGAGGGCAGCTACGGCTTTGACAGTTTTCTTGAGGGTGGGTGGTGCTGTGGGTGTTGAGCAGCATACTTTTGGAAAATGATTGAGTTTGCTGAATGCACTGCAAGTCTTTTCTCAGGCAGGGCAACCACTCGAGTGGGGCAGGGAGCTGCCATACCACCCACAAGGTCTGCCTTTTGGCTTCGCCCTGCTATGCACAGCCTGTTAGGGTTACCTGTGACCACAGCTTGGACTGTTGTTTGTTCCATGTGGGCGGCCCTTGCTTTTGCCAATTCCTGAGAGTGCCAGTGTAAGGATATCCCTCATCCGCATATTGGGTTCTTGCAGAATGCACTCGTGGAGCTTTGAGGATGAGCATCCCTGGATAAATTGGGCCCTGAGCTCGTCCTCCTCCTCTGGTAGAGTGCACGTACTGGCTAGCTCACAGAGGTGTGCAAAAAAGACGTCCACAGACTCCTCTGACTTTTGGCGCGCCTGGCACAATAGAAAGCGTTCACAGTCTAGGTTTGCATATGGTTCAAAATGTGCAGAAATGGCATCCTTCAGTGTGGCGTACGTATGAGGGGCTGATTTATTTACTGACTTGGATACCTTGTGTATGTCATCCCCACCCAGGTATAGGAGCAAAGGTCCTCTTTAATTTCTAGAGCCTTGAAGTAGGTTTCAAGGCGTTCTAACCAGGCTTTCCATCTCGCTGCTTGGGTGTGAGGGGCCCTTGTAATTGTGAAAGGTTCTAGAGCTATTATGCTGGCCATGTCGTAGGTGCAGCAGGCTGTTGCTGATTATCTTGGGGGGGATCACTTTGGCTGGGTAGTTTGGCCAGTGTTGAGACTTGGAACTTCCTCCCTCACACAGCTAAGTCTTGAGGCCTGTCTACTGTAGATTCACAGCCCGTAGCTGAAGGGTGTGGTGGCTGAATATAGATGATGGGTATATCCTCCCACATGCATTTCCCACTGTGGCTTTCCCATGCTGAACTATGAGGCAGTAACAAGCACAGTACCTTTTATGAGAGCTGCCATGTGCCGGAGCACATGTTAGGCAGCTTCAGCAGAGCTTCAGGCAAATGCAGTCCCTCGTTGCTAGGGGACCACTATTAACCCTCGCGGCTGGCAGAGAAGACCGGCAGATGGGGCACTGTCACGCTCAGGGGAAGCAGCAACGTAGGCAGGAGGCTGGCATTGCCTTGACGACAGCACTCTCTTGCAGACCAGCGGCTTCTGGTGGGGGGAAGACGGGGCTTACACGGTCTGCGTCCCCAGGTGATAAGAGCAGGCAGAGGCTGATCCGGACATCATGTGGTGCAGAGCCAGGGACAGAATGCCGGTGCGTGAGCAGGTGAGTGGCACAGGGTGACTCGCTTCGTTGCCAATGTAGTGTGGGTCCCTACAATATGACACTGGGCCTCGAACTAAGTTTCAATAACACGTATTTGTTGCTTTGCATGCATTTAATCACATTAAATTAGGGACCCATTACAATACCAATGACCTGACAATTACTAGAACACATGCATACGGAAGGATATTTACAACAGCACTTTAAAATGTTGACAGATTGGCCTATGAATCTAGCTATGAATCAGTTAAAGGATGAGGTACGGTAACCATGAAGAGAGGAATTTTATGGACTGAAAATGAAGTATACATAAAGAAAGGCAGAGGTCAGGCCACACCACTAAGATGGCATTAAGATGACCCATATGAAGAAATGTCATCTCACTAAAGATTTTACCAGTCCATTGAATATTGCACCAGAGGAGTTACAAATGACTGCTTGGCTGCCATCCTTAAAAAAAAAAAATCCATGTTCCAGTCCTTGAGTGTTTAAGGAATGTTTCAACCCAAAAGCAAAGAATTTGTTACCGGCCTGTTGATGATAATGCATGTTGAATGAGTGACATACACATATTGACAAGTTCTTCACTTGAGGCTTTTGTGTGTGAATGTTGTGGATGACCTAAAGAGTGAGATTTTACTCTGCCCCCAAGACAAAAAGATGAACACTTTTTCAGAAGAGTTGTGAAACTGTTTCTGTAAGGGGTGGAGGTTTTGAAGTGCCAGATTGAACTTTATTGTTTGTAACAAAAATGTATGAGCTTGTAATTTGCCTTAATTTCATCCCATATTCTATTTATAAACATGCAACCCCAACAGTCCTTTTACGTTCAACATAACCTTTCTCTCCTAGATCATCACCATTTTTTGACATTGTATGGTTTCAGAATCGGTTGATGCACACACCGACCAATGCATTGGAGCAAAACATCTGGCTGTCTTACCTCTGCACTGCAGGGAAATGTAAAAAGGTTCCCACCAAGTGGCTGAAACACAATGTGTCCATACTCAAGATAAAAATCAAGCCAGGGTTCTTATATAATTTCTTTTGCACCAATCCTTTATGTAGAAGACCTTGATATTTAATGTTCTTTTTAACAAATAGTTGTTGCTAAGACAAAATAACTTGCTTTGTTCTATCACAGAAATGCCAAGCCATAGGACTGTAGTTATTTATTTCACTCCATGTTTAACAATACACGTCTGCCTGGTTTATCTCTGATTACTGCAAAATAACGCATCAAGCCTGCAGCATGGCATGCAGCGTATTAACCATATTTGTGCAGTCTAAGTTCTGGCACAAGATGTTAGAAGGCGTATAATTAATATGAATGACCATTTTCAAAGCCAGTATTCAGTGTCCAGATTGTCAGACAAAAGGGACATGCTAAAATTATCCAATTTGATAATAGCAAGGTATTTCCACTCTAGCAGTTACTGACAATTAATAAGGTACTTGGTCTGGCTGTATTAGGACTAATAGGTCTTAGTGATATTTATGGTCAAGCTCTTGGTTTGAAAAGCATGGTTGGATCCAGGGACACAACTCAGAGTATATAGCGCCTCATTTACGAGGCCCTAGTAGCACACTGCACCACCAGAGCATAATTTATTTATTCTCCGGTGGCGTAGTGTGCTACCTCATATTTACAATGCAACACAAAGCCACCTTGCATGTCTTTCATGGGCTTGTAAATATGAACCCTTTTTGCACATAACACTGCATAAAAGGGGTGTTCCATGTGGGTTGCTTGGGATGTTCCCACGCAACACCTATAGAACCCTAAGGAATCTGCTGCATTCCAAGATTTATAAGTCTGGGAATGCATCAGATTCCTATGCCACATCAGGGGTAGTGTAAGAATGAAGCAATGGGGAGAAATATATTTTTCTCCCCTTTTACCTCTATGTGTGCTGAATTCTGCAGCCAAATAGAAAGAGTAAAACACCCCTTGTGAGGTGTCCCTTCCTGCACAAAAACAATCACCCCTGCAACCCAAGCATCCTTGCACCATGGTGCATGGGTGCCTGCATTGGCAAAAGGCAGCAATTTGTGCTCCAACATAGGGGGAGAAGACAGAAATGCACTGTATCTTGTAAATTTGGTGCATTTCTGCCCTTTCCCTTTAGTGCAGAGTGGTGAAGGAAGGCACTTGGTGTGCTG